>NC_071642.1:4384051-4684051 GCF_014839835.1 Dryobates pubescens
CTCCTCCTCTCCCTCCTCCTCTCCCTCCTCCCTCCTCTCCCTCCTTCCTCCTCTCCCTCCTTCCTCCTCTCCCTCCTTCCTCCTCTCCCTCCTCCACCTCTCCCTCCTCCACCTCTCCCTCCTCCTCCTCTCCCTCCTCCTCTCCCTCCTCCTCTCCCTCCTCCTCTCCCTCCTCCTCTCCCTCCTCCTCTCCCTCCTCCTCTCCCTCCTCCTCTCCCTCCTCCTCTCCCTCTCTCTCCAGCCCCCAACCAATTTGGAGGGAAGGGAGAAGGATGGAGGAGGGGAGGGGGAGAGGTAGAAGAGTGGGATGGAGATTAAGGAGGGGTCTCTGAGGGGGGGTGGGGATGAAGCCCTCCCCCCCTAGGACAGGCAGGGCCTCCCCAGGGAGCTCTCAGCACCTCCTCACTGCCTCCCTCCCTGCCCAGGGCACTCACTCTGCCCCCCCCTGTGCCAGCCCAGGGAGGGGGAGCCTGGGGGGGGGGGTCTGTAAAGGAGCAGCTGGGGACATGGGGACCTTGCTTTAGGGCTGAGGGGTGGGGGGGTGGGGGGCAGGATTTTCTGGACCCCCTCCCTGACCCCCCCACTCCCAGCAGTGGTTCTGAGCCTCCCTCCCCCCAGGCTCTGCTGGACTCAACAGGGTAAATTTTAGGGGGTGCTGTTCTAACCCCTCCCCCCCCAAAATAAGCCACTACTGCCTGACACCCCCCCCCCAAAAAATACCCCCTGGGGGGGGTCCCAAATTCCCTTCCTTGGGTGGGGGACACACACAAACAGAGCAGCTAGGGACAACTTTTGGGGGGGACACCCCCCCCCTTAAAGTGGGGACCTAATCCTTTTGGGGGTGGGGGGTGGGGATGGCCACAGCCTTTGTCCTTGTGTCTGTGTGTCCCCCACCCCCAACCAAAAGGCACAACCAGAGCCCCCCCTCCCCCAAAACGATTCACAGCAGCTTGGGGGGGGGGGGGGGCTGGGGAGGGGTCCCAAGCAACTCTCTGCACTGATGACTCTCCCCTCTCCCTCCCTCCCCCCCCCCAAAATAATGGGGCCTGATCCTGCTGCACCCCAAATTTTGGGGAAGGGGGGGTGAGTTCCTACAGGATTGAGGAAGGCAGCTGACCCCCCCCCGACTTTTCTCCCCCCCCCCCTTTGTGGAAGCAGTTTCCAACCCAAAGCCAATTTGTAAAAGGAAGTTTTGGGGAGCAGAGAAGAGGAAGGGGGGGGGGGGGGGCAGAAAGGAAGGGTTGGGGATCATGGGGGGGGGCTTAAATTGGGGGGCCCCCCCCCCACTAAGTTAACACTAAACCCCCCCCCCCCCCCCCCCCGTTTTGTAAGGAGGCTCCTGGGGGTGGCTCTTTTTGTAGTGAATTTGTAATGAAGATGAAGAAGGAGAAAACCTCTTGGGGAGGGGGGAGGGAAGGGGGGGGGGGGGGGAAGATATTTACCTGTGGTGCCCCCCCCCCCCAGCATTGTATTCCCATCCCAAGGCCATTTTTTGGGGGGGGGGGGTTAAGATATTTATCTCTTCCTCCCCTCCCTTCCCTCCCCCCTCCTTCTCCCCATCCCAAAGCCTTTTTTTTGGGGGGGGGGGAGTTAAGATATTTATCTGTGTGTCCCCCCCAACCTTTTATCCCCATCCCAAGGCCTTTTTTTTTTGGGGGGGGGGAGTTAAGATATTTATCTGTGTCCCCCCCCAACCTTTTATCCCCATCCCAAGGCCTTTTTTCCTGGGGGGGGGGGACTTAAGATATTTATGTCTTCCCCCCTCCCTCCCCAACCTTTTCTCCCAAGCCCTTAAGATATTTATCTGTGTCCCCCCCCAACCTTTTCTCCCCATCCCAAGCCCTTTTTTTCTAGGGGGGGGGGGGTTTAAGATATTTACCTCTTCCCCTCCCCTATCCCCCCAACCTTTTCTCCCCATCCCAAGGCCTTTTCTTTTGGGGGGGGGGGTGTTAAGATATTTATCTCCCCCCCTCCCCAACCTTTTTTCCCCCTCCCAAGCCCTTTATTTTTTTGGGGGGGGGGAGTTAAGATATTTCTCTGTTGCCCCCCTCCCTTCTCCCCCCCCCCCCCCCTTAATCTCCATCCCAAGGCCTTTTTTTTTGGGGGGGTGGGGAAAGAAATTTTACCTTCGGGGGGGGGGGGAAGGGGAAAGGGAATTTTAGGGGGGGGGCTTAAGATATTTATCTGTTCTCTCCCCCCCAACCTTTTCTCCCCATCCCAAGGCCTTTTTTTATGGGGGGGGGGGGGGGATGGGGGAAAGAAATTTTACCTTCAGTGGGTTTGGGGGGGGGGAGGAAGGGGATTTGGGGGGGGGGGGGGCGGGGGGGGGGAGTTGAATGTTTCACCTTTAGTGCTTTATCTATTTGTCATGGGCTGGGGGTGGGATTATATTCAAGGGGGGGGGGGAAGAAAGAAGCTGTGAGAACCCCCCCTCTTGCCCCCCCCCCCCCAATCATTCCCTGGCACACTTCCCCCCACCCCCCATGCTTGCTCCCCCTCCCCCCCCCCCCACGTTCCTGTGTTGGAAATTAAAGAGGCTGAATCCTGGCTGCTTCCTGCTCTTTATTGGGGGGGTGGGAGGGGTCCTGGGGGGTCCCCTGGGGTTGGTTAGGGCGGGGGGGGGGCCACAAGCTGGGGTCTGCCGGATGGGGTTGGGGAGCTGCAAGGTGGTCTTGAGGGGGGTGGAGGTTGGGTTGAGTTTAACCCTAAGGGGATGTGGGGTGGGAGAGGGGCTGGGGGGGGTCCAAGGGGGTGTTTGGGGGGGTGGGATGGGTCCAAGGGGGAGTTTGGGGGTGGGGGTCGCCTGAGTTTTGTTGGGGGGGGCTCACAAGCTGGGTGCTGCTGGGGGGGGGGGGCTGCAAGGTGGTCTTGGGGGGGTGGAGGTTGGGTTGAGTTTAGCCCTAAGGGGATGTGGGGTGGGAGAGGGGCTGGGGGGGGCATAAGGGAGTTTGGGGGAGGGAGGAGGTTCAAGGGGGAGTTTGGGGGGGTCCAAAAGATGTTTGGGGGTGGGGGTCGCCTGGGGTTTTTTTTTTGGGGGGGGCACAGGTTAGGTGCTGCTGGTGGGGGGTGCAGGGTGGTTTTTGGGGGGGGTGGAGGTTGGGTTGAGTTCAGCCCTAGGGGGATGTGGGGTGGGAGAGGGGCTGGGGGGGGTCCATGGGGGAGTTTTGGGGGTGGGGGCTTCCAAGGGGACCTTTGGGGGTGGGGGTCCCCTGGATTTTGACGGGGGGGGGGGGGGCCCAAGCTGGGTGATGCAAGGCGGGGGGCAAAGGGTGAGTTGAGCTCAGTCCTGGGGGGCTGCAGCCTGCTGGGGGGGGTCAAAGGTGTCACACTGGGGGGGGTGGGCTGCTGGGGGCTGGTGCAGCAGCGTGGCAGAGGTTGGCTGCAGGGTTGCCATGGCAACTGCATCCCCATCCTCATGGCCATCCTCATACCCCATCCTCATCCCCATCCTCATCCTCATGGCCATCCTCATCCCCCATCCCCATCCCCATCCCCATCTTCATCCTCATCCCCATCCCCATCCCCATCCCCATCCCCATCCTCATCCTCATCCCCCATCTCCATCCCCATCTCCATCCCCATCTCCATCTCCATCCTCATCCCCATCCTCATCCCTCATCCCCCATCCCCATCCCCATCCTCATCCTCATCCTCATCCCCATCCTCATCCCTCATCCCCCATCCCCATCCCCATCTTCATCCCCATCCTCATCCCCATCCCCATCCTCATCCTCATCCTCATCCTCATCCCCATCCCCATCCTCATCCCCATCCCCATCCCCATCCTCATCCCCATCCCCATCCCTATCCCTATCCTGGGGCTGTTGTGGTGGCACCAGAGCTGTGAGGGTGGCATTAGGGCTGTGATGGTACTGAAGCTCTTGTGGTGGCACTGCAGCTGTGCTGGTGGCACCAGGTGGTGGTGTAATGGCACTCGGGGCTGTTGAGGTGGCACCGGGGCTGTTGTGGTAGCCATGGAGCTGTGCCAGAGCTGTTGTGTTGGCACCGGGGCTGTGGTAGTGGTACCGGGGGTTGTTGTGGTGGCACCGGGGCTATGGTAGTGGCACCAGCACCGGGGGTTGTTGTGTTGGCACCAGGAGCTGTGGTGGTGGCACCGGGGCTGTGGTAGTGGCACCAGCACCGGGGGTTGTTGTGTTGGCACCGGTGCTGCGGCGTTGGCACCAGCCTACTCCCCCTGGCACCGCTGTGCCATCCCAGTGCCGGGCACAGGCATCGAGGTGACAAAAGGGACGGTAACCGAATCCCCCACGTGACGCACCGGAGCCGGCCGTGCCCTGCCGCCGGCACCGCTGGGATGTGACACCCCTGTGCCACCCTGCCCCCCCCGCTCCCCCTCGACGCTGGGCACCCTCCGTGCCCTGCAGCTGCGCCGCTGGCAGTCGGAGCCGGGCCATGAGCTCAGCGGGGTGAGTGGCACCGGGTGGCACCGGGACCGGGGAGGCGGGGAAGAAGCATCCCGGGCACCGGGGCTGCGGTTGCAGCCGGTGGGTGAGGGAGCAGCGGAGGGGGGGGGGCATGGTGGTACCGGGAGCCCTTGTTCGGGAGTGGCAGCACCGAGGGAGGGGGGGCAGGTGGCACGGCGGGGGCGAGGTTGGCAGCTCCGGGAGTGGGTAGGTGGCACGGGTGGCATGGCGGGGGGAGGTGTGTGACATCGCCGGGTAGTGGCGGGGGGTGGGGAGGTGGCGGCGTGCTCGTACCGGGAGCTCTTGGCGGGGAGTGGCGGTCCCGGGGGGGGAGTAGGTGGCATCGCGGGGGCGTTGGCGGCGCTGGCAGGAGGTAGGTGGCATGGCGGGGGGGGTTGGCAGCCCTGGCAGGGGGTAAGTGGCATCGCGGGAGGGGGTGTCAACCCTGGCAGTGGGTAGGTGGCATCGCGGGGGGGGGGTTGGCAGCCCTGGCAGGGGGTAGATGGCATGGCGGGAGGTGTGGGGGGTGGGTGGCATTGTCGGGGGGGAGGCTGGGATGGTGACACCCCGGGGACATCACCGGGGGGAGGGGGGGGGATGGGGGGGGTCGGCAGCTCCGGTGACATCGCCGGGGCCCGGTGCGGGCAGCGATAGACCTCCTGCCCCCCACTCTCCCCCCCCCCCCCCCCCCCCCCCCCCTCAAAACCCCTCCCCAGCTCCATCCCCGCCCCGGGGTGCGGCGGCTCCTTTAAGTATGCAAACGAGCCCCCTCCCCTCGCGCGGCGCGGCGGCCTTCGAGCCAATCAGAAGCGGCGCTTCGCGGGCTGCGCTACCCACTGCCGGGCTCGCTGGCCAATCGCGAGGCGCTGTCGGCCCGGAGGGGGCGTGGCCTCCCTGCCTTTCTCCCCGCCCCCCCCCAGCTCCCCCCCTCCCTCCCTCCCTCCCTCCCCTCCGCCCCTCTGCCGCCCCCTCCCCGCCGCGGTTCCCGGTCCCGGTTCGGGCGGCGGCGGCGGGAGCGGGGAGGGGGCGGCGGCGGCGGCCCCGCAGGTGAGTGCTGCCCTCCCCCTCCCCTTCCCCATCTCCCCCACCCCACCCTGGGCCAACGGGGGACTCCCCCTCCCCCCCCAAAAAAACCCCAATCCCCCCCTCCCCAAAAACCCCACCCACGGGGTGGGTGTCCCCCTCCGGTCCCACCGGTGCGGGGGTGCAACCGTGTGTCCCCCCCTCGCCCCCTCCCAACTTATTCCTCTGCAGCATCCTTGCTTTCAACCGGAGATCCCCCCCTCCCGCCCGGTGCTCCCCCCCCATCATCTCCTCAATGAAAGCCCCCTCCCCGTTCTCGGTATACCGGGAGCCCCCCCCCCCAAAAGCATCTCTCGGTGCTGCGAATTGCGACCTCCCCCCCCGCGCCGTGCCCCCCCCAGCGCAGCTGCAGGTGCAGGGCTCGGAGCTTTCCCTCCTTTTTTATTGGGGGGGGGGGGACGACGAGGAGGTATCTGCATGCCGTGTGTCCCCCCCCCTCCGATCCGTTACCCGGTGCCGGGGCCCCCCCCCTCCCCCGGTTCATCGCCCTGCTGGTCAGTGAGGTTAGAGCTTCCCCCCCCCCCCAAAAAAAAACCCCCCCCCGTAATTTTCGGGGTGCCCCCATCCGAACCCCCCCCCCCGCCGTTTCCCTCCCCAGGTTGGTGAAGGTCACCGCTGCGGGTGGCCGGAGCGGGGCGGGGGGGGGGACACACGGAGGGGTTTTGGGGGGGGGGGGGGTCCCGGTGGGATGCAGCAGTTCGGTGCTGTCGTTTTCCCGCCCCCCCCCCCCCCCCCCCCCGCCAAAAAACCCGGACCCCCGCCCCCCCCCCCCCCCTTTTCCCATCCCCCCCCCCCCCCCGTGGGGTGGCCGCTGCCACCTCCGGGGGACTTTGGCCGCTGGCTGCGGCCACTCGTGACCGTGGGAGGGGGCAGTGTCGGGGTCCAGGTGTGGCTATGAGGCGTCCCTGCCCCCCCCCGCCGCCCCCCCATCTCCCCTCTCCCCACTTCCCCCCCCCCCCCCATCTCCCCTCTCCCCACTCCCCCCCCCCCCCCCCCCCCTGTCTGGGGAGGCCAAGCTGTGCCCCCCCCCTTCCAACTGGCTCTGCAGAGGCTTTTATTTCGGGGGGGTTGCTCTAAACTCTCTGTGTGCCCCCCCCAAGGCCTCCATCCCCCTCCTTCTGCCCCCCCCCCCCAGACCTCCATCCCCCATCTCCTGCCTCTCCTCCCCCCCCCCCCCCCCCATCCTGTCTGGGGAGGCCAAGCTGTGCCCCCCCCCCCCCCCGCAGTTGTCTCTGCGGAGGCTTTTCTTTGGGGGGGGGGGGCTCTAACCTCTCTCTGTGCCCCCCCTCCCCAGACCCCCAGCGAGCTGAGGATGATCGGGGGGGTCCCAAGAGCTTTCCCTCCCCCCCCAGCAGCTCAGGGTGAGTGCTTCCCCCCCCCTCCCCCCCCCCCGGCCATGAGCGATTTTGGGGTTTCCTGTTTTCGTTCAGCAGAGCTGGGGGGGGGGGGGGGGGGGGGAGGAGGGGGGGGCAACAAATTGGGGGTACAGCTTGTGGGAGGGGGCACAAACGGGGGGGGGGGAGCACAGCCTGAAGGGGTAGGGGGTGGGCACAACCTGAGGGGGGGGCGGTTGCAGCCCCCGGGGGGGACACAACCTGAGGAACACAGCCCCGGGGGGGGGGGCAACAGCTTGGTTGGACAACTTGGGGCGGAGGGGGGGGGCACAAATTGGGGGCTACAACCTGGGGGGGGGGGGGGGCACAGCCCAGGGGCTATACTGGGGGGGGGGGAGACCCAGCCTGGGGGCTACAACCTTGGGGGGGCACAGGCCAGGGGCTACATTTTGGGGGGGGGGGAACACAACTGGGGGGGGGGGGGGACGACACACAACCTGGGGGTGCCCCCCCCCCCCCCCCGGTGTCATTGAGCAGTTGGAAGGGGGGGGGGGGAAGGGGGGGCGCTGCTCCCGTGGGTGCATGCTGGGGGCGGGGGGAGGGGGGGAACACTCGGGGGGGGTTCAGGGGTTCCCCCAGGTGGGGAGGGGGCTGGTGGGGGGTGTGTGGGGGGGTTGGTTTGGTGCGGGGGGGGGCAGGGAGCCGCCGGTGTCGCTGCGCAGCAGCCTCTCATCTATTATTGAGCTGCGGATCCGATGTCGGCTCCGGGAGCAGCCCTCGGTGACCCCCCCCGGGGGGCAGAACCCACAGTTTGCTTCCCCCCCACCCCCCCCAAAGACCTTGGCGACCCCCCCGAGACTTTGACGACCCCCCCCCAATGTATCCCACACCGTTGGGGGGGGAACTTTCCACTCCTTTTTGCCCCGCGGGTGCAGGGAGGGGGTCGGGGGGGGTCGGGTCACAACTGAGTGTGTGTGTCCCCCCCCCCAAATTAATCTCTCGGTTCCCTCCCCCCCCCTCAGGGTGCTGGGAGCTGAGCTGAGGGTCCCTAAGCTGCTGGTTTGTGTGTGACACCTCCCCCCCCCCCCCCCAAAAAGATGTCCTACTTCACCGAGCACTTTTGGGTAAGCCTGGAGCCCCCCCCCGCAAAAAGCCCTATGGGTGACCCCCCCCAACACCCTCATGTGTGACCCCAATACCCCCAGCGGTGTCCCCCCCTGCGGTGGGGGTGCCCCCAACAGCCCTGTGGGTGCCCCCCCCCCCGATTTGATGGCCCCCCCAGCGTGGGTGCCCCTGACATCCACATTGGTGCCCCCCTCCCCATTATGAGTGCCCCCCCCCACTTGGGTGCCCCCCAACACCCTCATGGGTGCCCCCCCTCCCCATTATGAGTGCCCCTCCCCCGGGTGCCCCCCAACACCCTCATGGGTGCCCCCCCCCACTATGGGTGCCCCCCCCCCCCCATTATGAGTGCCCCCCCCACTTGGGTGCCCCCCAACACCCTCATGGCTCCCCCCCCACTCTGGGTGCCCCCCCCCACCCCCGTGGCTGCCCCCACCCCGTCGGGGGGGGGGAGGAGGAATTGCTGCTTCCTGACTGGGCTCTGCAGCTGCCTTCATCTTCCTCTTCCTCCTCCCTCAGTTTCCCCCTCCCGGGGGGGGGTGGGGAGGGGGCACTTCCCCATGCCCACCAGAACCCGGTTTTGGGGGGGAGGGGAGGAGGGGACAGCGAGAAGCACCCCAAAAAGAGCCCCCAGGGACCCCCAGCTCAGCTCCCCCCCCCCCGCCCTACTCCCCCCTGGGGACCCCAAAGGGAATTGGAGGGGGGGAGGAGCGGGGGAGGGGCTCTGGGTGCCCAATCTGGGGGTGCTGGGAGGGTCTTGGGGTGCTGGGGGGGTTTGGAGGGGGTCTTGGGTAGGTTTGGGGGGGATCTTGGGTGGTTGGGGGGGCTCTGGGGTGGGGTGGGTTTTGGGGGGCTCTTGGGTAGTTTAGGGGGGGCATTGGGTAGGTTTGGGGGGGTCTTGAGTAGTTTGGGGGGGCTCTGTGTGCTGGGTGGCTGTTGGGGGTGCTGGGTGGCTGTTGGGGGCTTTTGGGGTGCTGTTGGGGGCGTTGGGATGCTCTTGGGGGTGCTGTGCTGTTGTTGGTGTGTTTGGGGCACTGTTGGGGTGCTGCTGGGGGGGTTGGGGTGCTGTTGGGGTCGGGTTGGGGTGCTGGGAGGTTGTTGGGGGGGTTGGGGTGGCTGTTGGTGTGTTTTGGGGTGCTGTTGGGGGCATTGGGATGCTGTTGGGGGTGCTGGGTGGCAGTTGGTGTGTTTTGGGGTGCTGTTGGGGGCGTTGGGGTGCTGTTAGGGGTGTTGGATGGCAGTTGGTGTGTTTTGGGGTGCTGTTGGGGGTGCTGGGTGGCAGTTGGTGTGTTTTGGGGCACTGTTGGGGATGTTGGGGTGCTGTTGGGGGTTTTGGGATGCTCTTGGGGGTGCTGTGGTGCTGTTGGTGTGTTTTGGGGCGCTGTTGGGGGCGTTGGGGTGCTGTTGGGGGTGCTGGGTGGCAGTTGGTGTGTTTTGGGGCGCTGTTGGGGGTGCTGGGTAGCAGTTGGTATGTTTTGGGGCGCTGTTGGGGGCGTTGGGGCACTGTTGGGGGTGCTGGGTAGCAGTTGGTGTGTTTTGGGGCGCTGTTGGGGATGTTGGGGTGCTGTTAGGGGTGCTGGGTGGCAGTTGGTGTGTTTTGGAGCGCTGCTGGGGGCGTTGGGGCGCTGTTGGGGGTGCTGTGGTGCTGTTGGTGTGTTTTGGGGCGCTGTTGGGGGTTTTGGGATGCTCTTGGGGGTGCTGTGGTGCTGTTGGTGTGTTTTGGGGCGCTGCTGGGGGCGTTGGGGCGCCGGGGGTGAGCTGGGGGGCTGCGTGTGCCCCCTGGCAGGGCGAGAAGCACCAGGGCTTCGACGTGCTGTACCACAACATGAAGCACGGGCAGCTCTCCACCAAGGAGCTGGCAGACTTCGTCCGTGAGAGGTACCCGGGCTGAGGGGGGGGGGGAGGCACAGCAGGGCTTGGGGGGGGACACACGGCTGGGGGCTGAGCTCCCCCCCCCCACCCTCCAGGATCGTTAAGGGTCTCTCCCCCCCCGGCCCTGCTGTCCCCACAGGGCTGCCATCGAGGAGAACTACGCCAAGGCCATGGTGAAGCTGTCGAAGATGGCCACCAACGGCACCCAGCTGGGGTCAGGGCCTGAGGGGTTGGGGAACCCTGAGCTGGAAGAGGAGGAGAGGGAGGGGGAGGGGGAGGAGGGGAAGAAAGAGAGGGAGAGGGAGGGAGGAGAGGGAGAGGGAGGGGGGAGAGGGAGAGGGAGGGAGGGAAGAGAGGGAGAGGGAGGAGGATAAGGAGAGGGAGGAGGATAAGGAGAAGGAGAGGGAGGAGGAGAAGAAGGAGAAAGAGGAGGAGGAGGAGAAGGAGAGGGAGAAGGATAAGGAGAGGGAGAAGGATAAGGAGAAGGAGAGGGAGGAGGAGAAGAAGGAGAAAGAGGAGGAGGAGGAGAAGGAGAGGGAGAAGGATAAGGAGAGGGAGAAGGATAAGAAGGAAAGGGAAGAGGAGAAGAAGAAGGAGAGGGAGGAGAAGGAGAAGAAGGAGAAAGAGGAGGAGGAGGAAAAGGAGGAGAAGGAAAGGGAGAAGGAGAAGGAAAGGGGGAGGATGAGAAGGAGGGGGGAGGAGAAAGAGGAGAATGAGAGGGGGGAGGAGGAGAAGGAGAGGAGGAGGAGGAGGAGAAGAAGGAGGAGGGGGGGGCGGAGGAGGAAAAGGAGGGGAAGGAGAGGAAGGAGGAGGGGGGGAGGTGTGTGGGTCCGTGCTGAGGGGGGGTCCTTGCGGCAGGACCTTCGCGCCGCTGTGGGAGGTGTTCCGCATCTCCTCGGACAAGCTGGCCCTGTGCCACCTGGAGCTGATGAGGAAGCTGCAGGACCTCATCAAGGAGATCTCTCGCTACGGGGAGGAGCAGGGCAGGGTGCACAAGAAGGTACCCGGGGGGCAGGGGGGGGGCGCCGCAGCCTTCCCCCCCAGCCCTGTGCCGGGAGGCAGCTGCGGGGGCTGGGAGGCGTCCGGGGAAGGGCCTCGAGGGTGAGCAGAGGGCTGGAGCTGCTCTGCTGGGGGGCAGGGATGGAGTCCCCCAGCTCCTGGTGCTGCTTGGCCACCCTAGAAGGATGGAGTCCCCCAGTTCCTGGTGCTGCTTGGCCACCCTAGAAGGATGGAGTCCCCCAGCTCTTAGTCTCTCTTGGCCACCCTAGAAGGATGGAGTCCCCCAGCTCCTGGTCCTGCTTGACCACCCTACGTGGTCACCCTCTTGCCACACTGCCCCTGGGGGTCATGGATGGAGTCTCCTCTCCTACGAGGACAGCCTGAGGGAGCTGGGGCTGTGCAGGCTGGAGAGGAGAAGGCTCCCAGGAGACCTCATTGTGGCCTTCCAGGATCTGCAGGGGGCTGCAGGAGAGCTGGGGAGGGACTTGTGAGGGTGTCAGGGAGGGATAGGACTGGGGGGGATGGAGCAGAACTGGAAGTGGGGAGATGCAGATTGGATGTCAGGAAGAAGTTGTTCCCCAGGAGGGTGGTGAGAGCCTGGCACAGGTTGCCCAGGGAGGTGGTGGAAGCCTCAGCCCTGGGAGGTGTCCAAGGCCAGGCTGGAGGTGGCTGTGAGCAACCTGCTGTGGTGTGAGGTGTCCCTGCCCATGGCAGGGGGCTTGGAACTGGCTGAGCCTTGAGGTCCCTTCCAACCCTGACAGTGATTCTCCCCCTCCCCCCCCTCCCTTCTCTGTGTGCCCCCCAAAGTCCAAGGAGGAGGTGTCAGGGACGCTGGAGGCTGTGCAGCTGCTGCAGGGGGTGGCCCAGCTGCTGCCCAAGTCCAAGGAGAGCTACCACAGCCGGTGCCAGGAGTACGAGAGGCTGCGCAAAGAGGGCACCAGCCAGAAGGAGATCGACAAGGTGAGGCCTCCTGGGGGGCACCCAGCTGGCTCCAGGCCCCACCACGGGGGGTCCTTAGCCCCCCTCAGGTCACCCCTGTGCCCCCAAGGTGGTCCCAGTCCACCCCGAGATGGTCATGGTCCAACCCGTGAGGGTCTCTCTCCTCCCTCTGAGGTGGTCTCTGTCCCCCCCTGAGGTGATCTCTGTCCCCCCCTTTGGTGGTCTCTGTCCCCTTGAGGTGATCTCTGTCCTCCCTTGAGGTGGTCTCTGTCCCCTTGAGGTGATCTCTGTCCCCCCCTTTGGTGGTCTCTGTCCCCTTGAGGTGGTCTCTGTCCCCCCCTTTGGTGGTCTCTGTCCCCTTGAGGTGGTCTCTGTCCCCCTGAGATGGTCTCTGTCACCTCTTGATGGTCCTTGTTGCCCCCCAACATGATCCCAATTCACCCCACGCTGGTCCCTGTGCCCCACACTGGTCCCTGTGCCCACACTGGTCCCTGTGCCCACGCTGGTCCCTGTCCACCCCACGCTGGCCTCTGTGCCCACTGGTGCCTGCTGGTGCCTGCTGGTGCCCATGGCTGTCGGCTGATGCCCGCTGGGGTCCCGCAGGCAGAGCTGAAGTGGCGCAAGGCTGGCGAGGCCCTGAGGCGGGCAGTGGACAAATACAACTCTGCCAGGCAGGACTTCGAGCAGAGGATGCTGGACTCAGCCATGGTGGGCACTGCCAGGGTGTGGGTGCTGCCAGGGTCTCCTGCCCACCTCCCAGCAGTGCCAGTGTGTGGGCTGGGGATGGTGGCACCCGGGGCAGGATGGGTCTTGGGGGTGTGCCAGCCTGGCTGAGAACTGTTTGCTGGGCATGCTGGACTGGGGGGATGTGCCACCTTGACCAAACCCTCCCTACCCACCCATGCCAAGCCTTGGGGAGCTGCCACCTTGATTTAACCATCCCCACCTACCCCTGCCACCTTGCCTTACCCCTCCCTCCCTATCCAATGCCACCTTGCCTTAACCCTCCCTGTCCAATGCCACCCCTTGGGGAGGTGCCACCTTGCCTTACCCCTCCTTACCTGCCCAATGCCACCTTGCCTTACCCCTCCCTGCCCAATGCCACCCCTCAGTGAGGTGCCACCTTACCTTACCCCTCCCCACCTGCCCAAATCACCTTGCCTTACCCCTCCCTGCCCAATGCCACCCCTCAGGGAGGTGCCACCTTGCCTTACCCCTCCTTACCTGCCCAATGCCACCTTGCCTTACCCCTCCCTCCCTACCCGATGCCTCCTTGCCTTAACCCTCCCTGCCCAACGCCAGCCCTGGGGGAGGTGCCACCTTGCCCTACCCCTCCCTATCTGCTCATGCCACCCCTGGGGGAGGTGCCACCTGGCCTCACCCGCTGGCTGTGCCCCTGCCCAGCGTTTCCAAGAGGTGGAGGAGGCTCACCTGCACCACATGAAAGGCCTCATCAGCTCCTACTCCCACTCGGTGGAGGACACCCACGTCCAGATCGGGCAGGTAGGAGCCTGGGGAGGAGGAGGTGCCAACCCCCAGCCCTGTGGCTGTGTGTGTGTGTGTGTGTGTCCCCCTCCACCCAGGGTGGCATTGTGCCCACCCCCCATGTCTGTCTTGGTGCCAGGTCCATGAGGAGTTCAAGCAGAACGTGGAGAACATTGGCACCGAGCTGCTGCTGAGGAGGTTCGCTGAGAGCAAGGGCACAGGGCGCGAGCGGCCAGGTGAGGCCTCGGGGGGAGCCCCCCAGCCCCCGGGGGGAGGTGAGGAGGGTCGGGGGGGGGATGAGAGGGGGTGGCAGGAGTCAGAGGTTGGAGGTAAGGAGGCAGGGAGCAAGGGGGTGCAGGGAGGCAGGGAGGTGGGGTGCAAGGGTGAAGGGGCCAGAGAGGCAGGGGCCAGGGATACAGGATGCAGGGATGTGGGGAGAGGAGGGGCCAGGGATGCAGGGACACAAGGGTGCAGGGATGGGGGATGCAGGGATGCAGGATACAGGGATGCAGGGACACAAGGGTGCAGGGATGGAGGATGCAGGGATGCAGGATGCAGGGATGCAGGGACACAAGGGTGCAGGGATGGGGGATCCAGGGATGCAGGATCCAGGGATGCAGGGACACAAGGGTGCAGGGATGGAGGATACAGGGATGTGGGGACAGAAGGGTCCAGGGATGCAGTATGCAGGGATGCAGGATTCCAAGGACACAGGGATGTGGGGATGGAGGATCAGGGGATGTAGGGATCCAGCCAGGCTCCTGAGCTGATCCCATTTTCCCATGGTAGGAGCCTTGGATTTCGAGGAGTACCGGCTGGCCCCAGTGCAGGAAGGCAAGTACGTCTGATCCCAGGAGCTCCCTGCTGGGCTGGGGCTGGGCTGGGCTGGGCTGGAGGGAGGAGGAGGAGGGAGCTGGGGCCCTGCTCCAAAGCTCTGATCCCTTCCCTCTTGCTGCAATTCCCCTTTCCAGGACCTAAAAGGAGCCGGAGCAAAGCGTTCCGGATCCCCGGCTTGAGCCGTAAGGAGAGGGATCGTGATGCTGGGTGAGAGATCCCACCCCTGCAGCCCTGCATCCTTCAGCCCTGCAGCCCTGCATCCCTCAGCCCTGCATCCTTGGATCTCTGGATCCCCACATCCCTGCATTCCCACCTGCCTGGATTCCTGTCTCTCTTCACCCCCACATACCTGGATTCTCGTCTCCCTGGATCCCTGCATCCCTGCATCCCTTGGCCTTGCACTCCCACATCCCTGGATCCCTGCATCCTTGATCCTGACTCCCTGTGTCCCTTGAGCCTTCATCCCTGCATCCTTGCAGTCCTGTACCCCTTCATCCCTGGCTCCTTGTGTTGCTGCATCCTGTATCCCTGTGTCCCCACATCTCTGGATCTTGGATCTTGACATCCTTGAACCTGTGTCCCTGCTTCCCTGGGTCCTCTATCCCTGGATCCATTGATCTTGGATCCCTGTCTCCCTATCTGCTACCTTCCTGAATCCCTGCATCCCTTGATCTTGATTCCCTGCATGCTTGCCTGCACCTCTGGATCCTGCATCCCTGAATCCTTGATACTGTATCTCCCTGAATCCTGGACTCCCCCATTCCTGCCTCCCTGCATCCTATATCCCCACATCCACTGACCATTGGTCCTGTGTCCCTGGATCCTACCTCCCTTGATCCTGCATCCCCAAATCCTGGATCCCTGCATTCCAGGATCCACTGATCTTTGGTCCTGGATCCCTGTCTCTCTGGACCCTACCTCCTTGAATCCCTGCATCCCTGCCTGCATCTCTGGTTCTTATATCCCTGTGTCCTTGCATCTCTGGATCCTGTATCCTTGATCCTGTATCCCTTTACCTTGGATCTCTGCATCCATTGATCCTGTATCCCTTTACCTTGGATCTCTGCATCCATTGATCCTGTATCCCTTTCTCCCTGGATCCCTGCATTCCAACATCCATTGATCTCTGATCCTCATCCCTTTCTCCTTGGATCCCAGCATCCATTGAGCTCTGATCCTCTATCCCTTTACCTTGGATCCCTGCATCCATTGATCCTGCATCCCTTTACCTTGCATCCCTGCATTCCAGCATCCACTGAGCTCTGATCCTCTATCCCTTTACCTTGGATCCCTGCATCCATTGATCCTGCATCCCTCCCTCCCTGGCTCCACACAACCCCCTTTGATCCTCCCTCCCCACCTCCCTCCGTCCCCTAACCCCTGGATCCCTTCCTCCCTTCCCGACTTTGGGGATCCTAAGGCTCCCTCCTCTCTCCCCAGGGAATCCCCAGATGCCGAGCAGGTGAGTATCCAGGGCCCCCCCAGCCTTTGGGATTGGGGTTTTGATCCCTCCTGGGGGAATGCTGCAGGCTGCCACCCCCTGTCCCCGCAGGGCTGCCCGGAGGTGGACGAGGACGGCTTCACCGTGCGCCCCGACACCTCCCGCTGTATCCTGAGGGATTTGGGGGGGGGGGGGGGGGGGGAGGGGAAAGATTTTCTGGGGCTGAGGGAGGGCTGGATGATTTTTTGGGATTGAGGGAGGGCTGGATGATTTTTTGGGAAGGGGGGAGATGGATTCTTTGGGGGGATTGAGGGGAGGGGGTGGATGAATTTGGGGATTGGGAAAGGAGGGGGATGGACGACTTTGGGTTGTGGGAAGGAGAGGGTGGAGGATTTGGGGGAGGGGGGATGGTCTGATTTGGGGATTTGAGGAGGGGATGGATGATTTGGGGAGGGGGCAGGCTATCCAGTCGCGGGATGTTGCCTTGACGTGGGGGTGGGGGGTTCAGCGGAGGGGGAGCCCCGCGGCTGCTCCTCCAGCGACTCGGATTACGACGAGGAGGAGCCTCGCAAGTTCTACGTCCACATCAAACCGGTGCAGCCCCGGGAGGCGGCCGGCAGCGCCGAGGCCACCATGGAGCAGCTCAAGGCCACCGTGGGAAACCTCATCCTGCACCCCACGCTTGGGGTGAGCCTCAAAACGGACGGACGGGGTGGGGGGGGAGGGGGAGAGGGGAGTGTGCAGGGCCCCCCACCCCCAACCAGGGATCCTGTTAGGGCCAGCTCTGACCCTCCCCTGTCCTCCGGTTCTCTTGCAGGGCACCGTCAAGCGACAGTCGTCCAGTAAGTGGCAACCCCCCCGCGGTCTTCGTGTGCCCCCTCCCAGGGGCTCCGTGTGCCCTCTCCCGGTGTTCCCTGTCCCCTCTCCCGGTGTTCCCTGTCCCCTCTCCCAGGCTCCGTGTCCCCCCCTTGCAGGACTCCGTGTCCCCTCCCGGGCTCCACCCCGGGACTCTGTGACCCCCTGAGCTCTGTGTCCCCTTCTGATCTTTACATTCCCCCCCGTCTTCAGTGACCCCCCGAGAGCTTCATGTCCTGCCAGCATCTGTGTCCCCTGTGGGGACTCTGACCCCACCCCCCCCGAGCTCTGTGTCCTCCCCCGAGTTCTGTATCCCCTAACGCTGCCTGTCCTTGTCCCCACACCCGAGCTCTCTGTGTGTCCCCCGGAGCTCTGTGTCCCCCCCCCGAGCTCTGTGTCCCCTAACGCTGCCTGTCCTTGTCCGCCCCCCCCGCCAGGGCATGTGGCATCTCTGACCCCAGCCCCAAGCGATGCAGAGCCCGAGGGGACGCTGGCAGCAGGTGAGGCTGTGCTGGGGAGGGGGGGAGGGCTCGGTCCCAGGGGTGTGTCTGGGGGGTGTCCCCCTGGATGTGGGTGGCAGTGGCTCTGCAGCCCCGCCCCCCCCCCCTCCTGCAGCATGTCCCCCTCCCCCCGCAGGTGACAGTGCAGGCAGGGGGTGCCCAGCAGCGCAGGTGAACAGGTACGGGGGGCAGGGGGGGAGTGGGGGCTATGGGGTGATGCCGCTCCCCCCCCCCAAATCCTCTCGCGGGGGTGGGCACTGAGTTGTGTCCCCTCTGTCCCCCCCCTGCAGTGGCCCTGGGAAAGCCCCTCCTGACCCCGTGCCCCCCGCTGCTCTCTTCGGGCCCCCCCTGGAGTCGGCGTTCGAGGCAGAGGACTTCCCGGGTGAGGCTTTTGGGGAGGAGGGATTGGGGGGCGACTTAACCCCCAGCCCTCCCTGCAGCGCTCTGATACTGGGGCTGGGGGTCGTGTGTCTGTCTGTCCCTCTCTCTCTCCAGCCCCCCGTGCCTACGTCCTCACCTCTTCTTCCTCCCCCTTCTCCTCTTCCTCCCCGGAGAACGTGGAGGACTCCGGCTTGGATTCGCCCTCGCACCCCCCGCCCGGCCCCTCCCCGGATTCCAGACCCTGGAGCCCGCAGCCAGGGACACCTCAGAGCCCCCTCCCCAAGGCGGACCCTCCTCAAGCGCCCCCACCCCAGAGCACCAGCGCCAGGGACCCCAGCGGTTGGGGGCCGCGGTGCCGCAGCCCCTCCGGCCGCCCCCCGGACCCCCCCAGTTTCGCCGTCTTCAGCGGCCACGGGGCCGGGGGGCTCTGGGAGGAGCTGGGGGCAGCCCCCCGAGGCCGCAGCCCAGCCCCCCGAGAAGTTCCCTCCCCAGACCCTTTCGGGGAGCCGTGGGTCAGAGCCCACAGCCCCAGCGGGGAGCAGCAGCCCCTGCCCAGACCTTCCTCCAACTCGGCTTCCTCCTCCTCCTCCTCCCCGGCCCCCCAAAGCGGGGGGGAGTCCTCCAGTCCCTCCCCCTGGACCTGCCCAGGCTCAGGGACGTCAGCAGCTCCTGCACCTCAGCCTGAGCCTGGTGAGTGTGGGGCAGGCAGTAGCCCCCTCCCCTTAATTTTGCCCCCCCCCCCTTAATTTTGCTCCCCCCATTCCCCTTTAATTTTGTCCCCCCAGTATTGCCCCCCCTTAATTTTGACCCCCATCCTCTTTAATTTTGACCCCCATCCTCTTTAATTTTGCCCCCCCTAATATTGCCCCCTTTAATTTTGACCCCCCTCTTTAATTGTGCTTCCTCCACTCCCCTTTAATTTTGCCCCCCCCTTAATTTTGCCCCCCCCAACGCCCCTTTAATTTTGTGTGTGTGTGTGTGTCCCCCCCCCCCTTTGAGCCCTGGCACTGCTGCCACCCACCTGGGACCCTCCCTGCCCGGGGGGGAGGTTTCTCCCATGCTGGATCTTTCCCCTCCCCCTCCTCAGTGTCTCTCTCCCTGCCATTTCTTTCCCCCCCCCCCCCCCAGATGCTCTCCCTGCCCACCCCGTGGCAGCCCCCCGGGAGGTCCCCCTGGTGGCCCCCCCGCGGCGTTCCCGCACCAAGAGGGCAGCAGCTGGCACGGCCGCGGGCAGCAACAGCGACCTGGTGGGTGGCATTTCGGGGAGGGAGGGGGGAGAAAGGGAAGGGGGTTGGATTGGCGGGGGGGGGGGGAGTGGGGGTAAGCCATCTCCAACTAGTGGGGACCCCCCCAGACCCCCCCCATGATACCACCTTGCTCTGCAGTCTCGCTCTCTGAGCCCCTCACCCTCCTGGAGCTGTGCCCCCTCGCACTCGGCCCCTGCCAGCCTGGGCGAGAGAGGCTTCTTCAGCGTGCCCCCCCCGGCGCTCGGTGGGTACTGGGGGGGCTGGGCAAGGGCCTGGGGTAGGCGGGGCCCCCACCCAGCTCCTCCCACTCACACCAGTAAGGCTCCGCGGCTCTCCCAGTCCCTCCCAGTAACGCTCTGTCTAGATCCCAGCCCATCTCTGACCCTGCCCAGTCCAGCCCAGTTTATTTCCAACCTCTCCCAGTCCGTTCCAGTTAGGTCCCAGTGCCTCCCAGTCCCTCTCCAGTTCCTCTCTAACCCATCCCAGTCCCTCCCTAACCCATCCCAGTGCATCCCAGTCCCTCTCCAGTTCCTCTCTAACCCATCCCAGTCCCTCTCTAACCCATCCCAGTGCCTCCCAGTCCCTCCCAGTCCCTCTCTAACCCATCCCAGTCCCTCCCTAACCCATCCCAGTGTATCCCAGTCCCTCTCTAACCCATCCCAGTCCCTTCCAGTCCCTCTCCAGTTCCTCCCTAACCCATCCCAGTCCCTCCCAGTCCCTCCCAGTCCCTCTCTAACCCATCCCAGTCCCTCTCTAACCCATCCCAGTCCCTCTCTAACCCATCCCAGTCCCTCTCTAACCCATCCCAGTGCCTCCCAGTCCCTCCCAGTCCCTCTCTAACCCATCCCAGTCCCTCTCTAACCCATCCCAGTCCCTCTCTAACCCATCCCAGTCCCTCTCTAACCCATCCCAGTGCCTCCCAGTCCTCCCCCAGCCCATCCCAGCCAAGCTCCAGCACTCTGATGGGTGCTGGAGGGTGTGTGTGGGGGAGTGGGGTGGCTCCTGCAGGGTGTGTGGGGGTCCCATCCATGCTCTGTGCCCCCCCAGGGCTGTCTCGGGGTCCCAGCCCCGTGGTGCTGGGCTCCCAGGATGCACTGCCCGTGGCCACTGCCTTCACCGAGTATGTCCATGCCTACTTCAAGGGGCAGGACACCGACAGGTACTGGGGGGTGCCAAGGGGGGAGCCAGGGGGGGTGCCAGGGCCTCCTCTGCTGGGGTTACAGCATCAGTGGGGAAGGGAGGAGCAGCTGATGGCATCCAGCTGGCCTTGGGCAAAGCCTTGGGCGCTGCCCAGGGTGTGACATCCTGCTCACCAAGTTGGCGCAGTTGGCCCAAGGAGGACCCTGAGGGGTTTGGAGCAGGTCCAGGGAAGGGCAACCAAGCTGGGGAAGGGTCTGGAGAACAGAAGGTGTTCCTGGAGGTGCTCAAGGCCAGGCTGGATGAGGCCCTGGGCAGGTGGGAGGTGTCCCTGCCCGTGGCAGGGAGGTTGGCACCGGATGGCCTCCGAGGTCCCTTCCAACCCCATCGCCCTGACCCTGCTGACCTCCCCCCCCCTGCCTTGGGCCTGTCCCCAGCAGCTGCCTGGTGAAGGTGACAGGGGAGCTGACCATGTCCTTCCCTGCTGGCATCCTGAGGGTCTTCAGTGGCAGCCTGGCACCCCCAGTGCTCAGCTTCCGCCTGCTCAACGCCGCTGCCATCCAGCACTTCCTGCCCAACGCCGAGCTGCTCTACAGGTGTGGGCACCTGCTGCCACCCTGCCCTGCCAGCTGCCTCCACAGGGGAGGGGAGGGGGGGGCCAGGCTGCTGGCAGTGGTGGGGAGATGGTCTCAGGGGATGGGCTTGTGCCTGGGTGCAGTGGAGAAGGACAGGAGATGCCAGAGGGGCACAAGAGTCCTAGGAGGTGGTGGATGCCATGGCAGGGCACAGGAGATGCCAGAGGGGCACAAGAGTCCTAGGAGGTGGTGGATACCATGGGTGCAGTAATGGGGATCTGGTCTTGGGGTACAGGAGGTGCCAGGCTGGCACTGGCACCCTGGGAGGGGGTGGTTGCAATGCTTGGGATCTGATCTTGGGGTACAGGAGGTGCCAGGCTGGCACTGGCACCCTGGGAGGGGGCGGTGGGTGAGGTGCTGGGTACCAGGGGCTGTGGGGCATCCTAGGAGCTGGGTACTGGGGGGGTGCCAGGTTTCCTGGGGGTGCCCTAGCACCATTGCTTCTCTGCCCCCAGTGACCCCTCCCAGAGTGACCCCAGCACCAGGGACTTCTGGCTGAACATGGCAGCCCTGACCGGGCACCTGCAGAGGCAAGCGGAGCAGTGCCCAGCTGCCTCCTACTACAACGTGGCACTGCTCAAGTACCAGGTGAGGCCCAGCCAGGGGGGAAGGAGCCTGCCCTGCTCTGCCCACACCAGCTCTGGGCATCCCCAGCATGGGCAGGAGATGGAGGAACAACCTCCTGCAGCAGCACAGCCCAGCAGGGAGCTGCTGGGGAGCAGCTGCAGGGAGAAGGAGCTGGCAGTGCTGGGGGGCAAGAAGGTGCCCAGGAGCCAGCAAGGTGCCCTGGTGGCCAGGAAGGCCTCAGTGGTGTCCTGGGGGGCATGGGGATGAATGTGGGCAGCAAGGCCAGGGAGGATCTCCTCCTCCTCTGCTCTGCCCTGGTGAGGCCACAGCTGGAGGGCTGGGACCAGGTCTGGGCTCCCCAGAGAGACTGAAGAGAGTGCAGGGGAGGCTGTGAGGGTGATGAAGGTCCTGGAGCAGCTCTGTGAGGAGCCAAAGGCTGAGAGCCCTGGGGCTGAGAGCCTGGAGCAGAGCAGCCCCAGAGGGGAGCTGAGCAATGCTCAGCAAGAGCTGAAGGAGCTGTGGGGGGCAAGAGGCTGGGGCCAGACTCTGCTGAGTGGTGCCCAGGGCCAGCACAAGGGGCAAGGGGCACAGAGTGGCAGCCAGGAGGTTGGAGCTGAGCAGGAGGAGAAAGTTGTTTGGTGTGAGGCTGCTGGAGGCCTGGGGCAGGCTGCCCAGAGAGGTTGTGGAGCCTCCTGGGGTGGAGAGTGCTGGGACCAGCTCTAGGACTCCCAGCAGAAGAGAAACAGAGACCTGCTGGGGAGGGTCCAGAGGAGGCCACCGAGATGCTCAGAGGGCTGCAGAGCCTCTGCTGTGCGGGCAGGCTGGGAGGGTTGGGGCTGTGCAGCCTGGAGAAGGCTCCAGGGAGACCTCAGAGCTGCATCTCAACACCTGCAGAGGAGCTGCAGGCAGGCTGGGGAGGGACTGCTCAGAAGGGGCTGTGGGGATAGGACCAAGGGCAGCGGTTTGGCACTGGAGCAGGGCAGGGTTAGGTTGGACAGCAGGAGGAAGCTCTGCACAGTGAGGGTGAGGAGAGCCTGGCACAGGCTGCCCAGGGAGGTGGTGGGGGCTGCATCGCCAGTTTGCTGTGTCCCTGCGCAGCCTGCTCCGGCTGGAGCTGGCCCTGCTGCCTGCGAGGGGGTTGGGCAGTGTGAGCTGGGAGGGTCCCTTGCGACCTGCCGGCCCGGGGCGGCTCTGTCGCTGCAGTTCTCCCGGCTGGGCCCCGGCTGGGCGCCGCTGCGGCTCTGCGTGCGCTGGGACTGCTCCCCGGCCGCCACCCGAGTCAGCGTCGACTACGGCTACAACGCGGCCGCCCTGGCACTGCCCGTGCCCCTCGCCAACGTCCACGTCCTGCTGCCCGTGGATGAGCCTGTGGCCAACCTGCGCCTGCAGCCGGCCGCCAGCTGGTAAGGGTCGGGGGGGGTGGGCACCGCGAGGCTGGAGGTGGCACCACGGAGAGTGGCACACGGGACTGGGGGTGGCACCACGGGGGTGGCACACGGGGCTGGAGATGGGACATGGGGCTGGAGGTGGCACACGGAGAGTGGCACACGGGACTGGGGGTGGCACCACGGGGCTGGAGGTGGCACCACGGAGAGTGGCACCCGGGACTGGGGGTGGCACCACGGGGCTGGAGGTGGCACCACGGAGAGGGGCACACGGGACTAGGGGTGGCACAGGGGGCTGGAGATGGGACTTGGGGCTCGGGGTGGCACACGGAGAGTGGCACACGGGACTGGGGGTGGCACCACGGGGGTGGCACACGGGACTGGGGGTGGCACACGGGGCTGGAGATGGGACATGGGGCTGGAGGTGGCACACGGAGAGTGGCACACGGGACTGGGGGTGGCACCACGGGGCTGGAGGTGGCACCACGGAGAGTGGCACACGGGACTGGGGGTGGCACACGGGGGTGGAGATGGGACCACGGGGCTGGAGGTGGCACCACGGAGAGTGGCACCCGGGACTGGGGGTGGCACCACGGGGCTGGAGGTGGCACCACGGAGAGGGGCACACGGGACTGGTGGTACCACGGGGATGGAGATGGGACTTGGGGCTGGGGGTGGCACACGGAGAGTGGCACCCGGGACTGGGGGTGGCACCACGGGGCTGGAGATGGGACATGGGGATGGAGATGGCACCACGGAGAGTGGCACCCGGGGCTGGGGGTGGCACACGGGGCTAGGGGTGGGACACGGAGCTGGAGGTGGCACCACCGGACTGGAGGTGGGAAGTGGGGCTGGGGGTGGCACATAGGGCTGGAGATGGCACACGGAGAGTGGCACACGGGGCTGGGGGGGGTGCACACGGGGCTGGAGGTTGGCCATGGGGCTGGAGGTGGCACCCGGGGGGTGGAAGTGGGGAGGGTTTGGGGGTGTCGTGGGCACTGGGGACGTGCCCATGTCCTGGCAGGAACCTGGAGGAGAAGAGGCTGCTCTGGAGGCTGCTGGACATCCCTGGTGCCCCGGGGCAGGGAGGTGAGGCTGTGCCCGCTCCGGTATGGGGGGGGGAGGGGGGGAGGAGCTGAATCTGGGCACAGCCCCCTCCCAACCTTTCTGCCGCCCCCTGGCAGGCTGTGGCCGGCTCTCTGCCAGCTGGGAGCCCCTGTGCGGGCCCAGCAAGCCCAGCCCGGTGGCAGCGCAGTTCAGCAGCGAGGGCAGCACCCTGTCGGGCGTGGAGGTGGAGCTGGCCGGCGCCGGGTACCGAATGTCCCTGGTCAAGAAGAGGTTTGCTACAGGTACGGCTGGAAGGGGCTTGGGGCGGGGGGGGGACCCCTTCCCCACAGCCCTGAGGGGGGGTGCGCTGCAGGGTTCCCTCCCCCATCCCCTCAGAGTCCCTTCCTCGGGGCGCCCAGGGTCCTGCTCCTGCTCTTCAGGGTGCCAAGGGAGGGCAGGGCACCTTCCTCACCCCTTGGGGGGAGGGGTGGGACCGGGGGCTCCTCTCTGCTTGCCACGGCCCTGGGGTGGCTGAAGTCCCTTTCCTGGGGGGCACAAAGTCCATTCCTCAATCCTTGGGGTGCCCAGGGTCCCTTCCCTTCTCCCGGGGGTGCACAGGATCCCTTGTTTAAGGTGCCCAGGGTCCCTTCCCTTCTCCCGGGGGTGCCCAGGGTCCCTTCCCTTCTCCCGGGGGTGCTCAGGGTCCCTTCTTCAGCCTGCGTGGGTTCCCTTCCCTGCCCCCCGTGGCCTCAGGGTGGTTGAGTTCCCTTCCCCAGTGGGTGCCCAGGGTCCATTCCCTGCTCCCCATGACCCTACCACCCCAAACTGCCATTCCCCCATCCCCCCCCCCCCCCCCCCCCCCCCCCGCTGGGCAGTGCCCCCCAGCGCTGCCCAGCCCGGAGAGGGGTGAGGGCAGCCCAGTTGGGTGCCAGCATCCAGCCCTTGCCCCTCAGCGGTGCCCATCCCCCCGCTGGCCAGGCGCTGCCCATCCTGGCGACCTTTCTCCTTCCTCCCCAGGCATCTACCTGGCAGGGTCCTGAACCACCCTCCCCGCAGGACCCTCCGAGCCCCCTCCCCACCGCCGCGTTGGGGGGGGGCTTCCCCCTTTGGTTGTGTGAACTGGAAACACTGGATGGAGGCCGGCTGGGGAGGGGGTGGCACAGGGGGGAGGGGGGCGGCGGGGTGGGAGCCCCCCTCCTCCTCCTCCTCTTCCTCTTCTTTCTCCTCCTCTTCCTCTCCCTCACTCCGTGGCTGCATCGTCTCCTGCTGCCCCAGGGCTGCTGTGCCCCCCCCCAGCCCTGTCCCCCCCTGTGCTGTGCAGGGAGCAGGAGCTGCTGTGCCCCCCCCAGCCCTGTCCCCCCTGTGCTGTGCAGGGAGCAGGAGCTGCTGTGCCCCCCCCCAGCCCTGCCTCCCCCCCTGTGCTGTGCAGGGAGCAGGAGCTGCTGTGCCCCCCCCAGCCCTGTCCCCCCCTGTGCTGTGCAGGGAGCAGGAGCTGCTGTGCCCCCCCCAGCCCTGTCCCCCACTGTGCTGTGCAGGGAGCAGGAGCTGCTGTGCCCCCCCAGCCCTGTCCCCCCCCTGTGCTGTGCAGGGAGCAGGAGCTGCTGTGCCCCCCCAGCCCTGTCCCCCCCTGTGCTGTGCAGGGAGCAGGAGCTGCTGTGCCCCCCCCAGCTCTGCCTCCCCCCCTGTGCTGTGCAGGGAGCAGGAGCTGCTGTGCCCCCCCCAGCTCTGTCCCCCCCTGTGCTGTGCAGGGAGCAGGAGCTGCTGTGCCCCCCCCAGCCCTGTCCCCCCCTGTGCTGTGCAGGGAGCAGGAGCTGCTGTGCCCCCCCCAGCCCTGTCCCCCCCCTGTGCTGTGCAGGGAGCAGGAGCTGCTGTGCCCCCCCCCAGCCCTGTCCCCCCCCTGTGCTGTGCAGGGAGCAGGAGCTGCTGTGCCCCCCCCAGCCCTGTCCCCCCCTGTGCTGTGCAGGGAGCAGGAGCTGCTGTGCCCCCCCCAGCTCTGCCTCCCCCCCTGTGCTGTGCAGGGAGCAGGAGCTGCTGTGCCCCACCCCAGCCCTGTCCCCCCCTGTGCTGTGCAGGGAGCAGGAGCTGCTGTGCCCCCCCCCAGCCCTGTCCCCCCCTGTGCTGTGCAGGGAGCAGGAGCTGCTGTGCCCCCCCCCAGCCCTGTCCCCCCCTGTGCTGTGCAGGGAGCAGGAGCTGCTGTGCCCCCCCCCAGCCCTGTCCCCCCCTGTGCTGTGCAGGGAGCAGGAGCTGCTGTGCCCCCCCCCAGCCCTGTCCCCCCCTGTGCTGTGCAGGGAGCAGGAGCTGCTGTGCCCCCCCCCAGCCCTGTCCCCCCCTGTGCTGTGCAGGGAGCAGGAGCTGCTGTGCCCCCCCCCAGCCCTGTCCCCCCCTGTGCTGTGCAGGGAGCAGGAGCTGCTGTCCCCCCCCCAGCCCTGTCCCCCCCTGTGCTGTGCAGGGAGCAGGAGCTGCTGTCCCCCCCCAGCCCTGTCCCCCCCTGTGCTGTGCAGGGAGCAGGAGCTGCTGTGCCCCCCCCCCAGCTCTGCCTCCCCCCCTGTGCTGTGCAGGGAGCAGGAGCTGCTGTGCCCCCCCCAGCCCTGCCTCCCCCCCTGTGCTGTGCAGGGAGCAGGAGCTGCTGTGCCCCCCCCAGCCCTGTCCCCCCCTGTGCTGTGCTGGGAGCAGGAGCTGCTGTGCCCCCCCCCCGCCCTGTCCCCCCCTGTGCTGTGCAGGGAGCAGGAGCTGCTGTGCCCCCCCCAGCCCTGCCTCCCCCCCTGTGCTGTGCAGGGAGCAGGAGCTGCTGTCCCCCCCCAGCCCTGTCCCCCCCCTGTGCTGTGCAGGGAGCAGGAGCTGCTCTTTTATTAAACATTTTATTTTCTATTCATTGTCTAATAACCTTCCTTACACCCCCCCCCCCCGAACCCCCCCGAGCCCCCCCAGCCTCCCTGGCACTGCTCCCTGCCAGCCTCCTGCCCCCGTGCCCATCCAGGCTCCTCCTTGGCAGCAGCGACTCTGCCGGGGGCTGGTGGGGAGCTGGGGGGCTGGGGAGGGGGAGCTGGGGGGCTGGGGAGGGGAGACATGGGAGGCTGGGGGGGGGGGGATCTGGGTGGCTGGGGAGGGAGCTGGGGGGTAGGCTGGACAGCTGTGGGGGGAGCTGGGTGGAGGCTGGGGGGCATCTGGGTGGTTGGGGAGGGAGCTGGGGGGGAACTGGGGCTGAGGGGGAAGCTGGGGGGGCTGGGGAGGGGGAGCTGAGCAGCTGGGGAGGGGAGCTGGGTGGGGGGCTGGGGGGGATCTGGGTGGCTAAGGAGGGAGCTGGACAGCTGGGGGGGGGAACTGGGGGGCTGAGGGGGAGCTGGGGAACTGGGAGGCTGGGGGGAAGGAGCTGGGGGGAAGGAGCTGGGGGAAGGAGCTGGAGGAAGGAGCTGGGGGAAGGGGCAAGGGGGTGTTGGGAGGCTGGGGGGGGGCAGTGGGCTGGCAGGGGGGGGCTACCCGTGGGCTTTGCTCCTGCTGTCCCTCAGCAGCTCGATCTTGGGGAGCAGCTCCCCAAAGGAGGGCCTGGAGCCGGGGCTGAACGCCCAGCAGCTCAGCATCAGGGAGTACACCTGCGGGACAGGGCACAGGGGCATCAGGGGGGCACCACCCCCGGCAGGACGCCCCCCACCCCCCTCCCCCGTGGTGCCAGGCAAGGCCTCTGACCTCGGTGGGGCACCCAGGGGGCGCTGGCAGCCGCTGGTTGTCCTTCAGCAGCTCCAGCAAGTGGCAGATGAGCTGCGAGGCCTTGGTGGCGCCCAGCATGCGGAGGAACTCCTGCGGGCAGCAGAGGGGAGGGCAGCAGGGGGTGGGCATCAGGGGGTGGGCATCAGGGGGTGGGCAGCAGGGGGGTGGGCATCAGGGGGGGCAGGCAGCAGGGGGGTGGGCAGCAGAGGGGTGGGCATCAGGGGGGCAGGCAGCAGGGGGGCGGGCAGCAGAGGGGTGGGCATCAGGGGGATGGGCAGCAGAGGGGTGGGCATCAGGGGGGCGGGCATCAGGGGGGCAGGCATCAGGGGGGCAGCCAGCAGAGGGGCAACCCTCAGAATGGGCAAGCATCAGAGTGGGCAACCAGCAGAGAGGCAACCAGCAGTGTGGGCAACAACCAGAGTGGGCAACCAGCAGCTGGGGGCTGCCACAGCCAGACCCTGGGCTCATCCCGAGGGTCAAAGGGAGGCAGGGTAGGGGGAAGGGGACCCCAGCCCCGGGGGTCTCACCTCGGAGGGGCTCTTGCTCTTGTTGCTGTAGGTGAAGAGCTCATAGAGGAGGACACCAAAGCTCCAGGTGTCAGAGGCCCTGGAGAAGAGGTTGTCTGCCAGGGACTCTGGAGCATACCTGCAGGGGAGGGAGCTGAGTGCTGCAGCCAGGGGGGAGTCATGGACTGGGTTGGAAGGGACCTCGGAGGTCCTCCAGCTCCAACCCCCTGCCACGGGCAGGGACACCTCCCACCAGCCCAGGCTGCTCAGGGCCTCATCCAGCCTGGCCTTGAGCACCTCCAGGCAGGAGGCAGCCACAGCCTCCCTGGGCAGCCTGTGCCAGGCTCTCACCACCCTCCCTCTCAACAATTTCTTCCTCATCTCCACTCTCACTCTCCCCTCTCCCAGCTCAAAGCCATTGTTCCTCATCCTGGCACTCCCAGCCCTAGTCCAGAGTCCCTCCCCAGCTCTCCTGGAGCCCTTCAGTTACTGGAAGGTTGCTCTGAGGTCTCCCTGGAGCCTTCTCTTCTCCAGGCTCACAGCCCCAACTCTCCCAGCCTGGCCCCACAGGGGAGGTTCTGCAGCCTCTGAGCACCTTGATGGCCTCCTGTGGACCCTCTCCAGCAGCTCCAGGTCCTTCCTGTGCTGGGGGCTCCAGATCTGGAGGCAGTGCTGCAGGTGGGGGCTGAGCAGAGCAGAGCAGAGGGGCAGAATCCCCTCCCTGTGCTGCTGCTCTCCCTGCTCTGGCTGCAGCTCAGCACTCAGCTGCCTGCTGGGCTGCCAGAGACCAGTGCTGGCTCCTGGGCAGTTTGTCACCAGCTGACATGTGCCCCCCCTGGCACCCTCCTTGGCACCTTCTCTGGGACCTTGGCACCCTCAGGAACCTTGCTCTGAGCCTTGCTGATCTCCAAGGGCTTGCTCCTACCCCTGCAGCTTGTTCCAGCCCCTTCCCTCCAGCATCTCACTCAGCTTGGTGCCAATTCCCCTGCCCAGGATGGCAGCTCCCTGTGCCCCCCCTGCCCTGCCCCAGTGCCAGCCCTCACCAGAAGACTGGGCTCTGCCCAGGCTCTCGCACCACGTAGTAGTCCTTGCCCTGGGGCAGCAGCTTGGCCAGCCCGAAGTCCCCGATCTTGACGTGGCTCTGGCTCTCCACCAGGATGTTCCTGCTGGCCAGGTCCCTGTGCACGCAGCGCTGCGCCCCCAGGTACTCCATGCCCTGCGTGGCACGCAGGCACTGCCTGGCACTGCCTGGCACTGCCACCCAGCAGCCTGCCCGAGGGCTCCCCCCGGCTGGGCCATCGTCTTCTGGCGGGGGGGCAGGACCCAGCAGCATCCCCAGGGCTCACCCAAGCTGGACCACGACCCTCTGGGGGGACCAGGATCCACCTGAGGGCTCACCCCAGCTGCACCATGACCCTCTGGTGGGGCCAGCACCCAGCAGCATCCCCAGGGCTCACCCCAGCTGGAGCATGACCCTCTGGGGGGACCAGGATCCACCTGAGGGCTCACCCCAGCTGCACCATGACTCTCTGGTGGGGCCAGCACCCAGCAGCATCCCCAGGGCTCACCCCAGCTGGAGCATGACCCTCTGGGGGGACCAGGACCCACCTGAGGGCTCACCCCAGCTGCACCATGACCCTCTGGTGGGGCCAGCACCCAGCAGCACCCCCAGGGCTCACCCAAGCTGGACCACGACCCTCTGGGGGGACCAGGATCCACCTGAGGGCTCACCCCAGCTGCACCATGACCCTCTGAGAGGGGCAGAGTCCACCTGAGGGCTCTCCCCCGCTGGACCATGACCTTCTAGGGGGAGCCAGGACCCAGCAGCACCCCCAGGGCTCACCCAAGCTGGACCACGACCCTCTGGGGGGACCAGGACCCACCTGAGGGCTCTCCCCAGCTGGTCTATGACATTCTAGGCCCCCAGGAAGCACCCCCAGGGCTCACCCCAGCTGGCCCACAACCCCTTGACTGAGCTGTGCCATTGCTCCATCCCCACCTGTGCCACCCCACTCCCCCCCCCCGTGCCACCCCCCCTGTGCCAGCCCCACCTTGCAGATCTGCCAGGCATAGAGGAGCAGGGTGCTGTGGTCCAGGTGGGGTTGGTTCCTCTGCAGGTAGTCCCTCAGGCAGCCGTTGGGCAGGAACTCCATCACCAGCCGCAGCCCGCGGCGCCCTGCCCCGGGAGCCGCTGCCAGCTGCCCAGGCTGCGGGCACAGCGCTGCCAGCCCCTGCCCGACCCCTGCCCCTCCCTGCCCCGTGCCATGCCCAGTCCTTAGCCAATGCCATGCCGCCTCCCTGCCCCGTGCCATGCCCAGTCCTTAGCCAATGCCATGCCGTCTCCCTGCCCCATGCCATGCCCAGTCCTTAGCCAATGCCATGCCGTCTCCCTGCCCCATGCCATGCCCAGTCCTTAGCCAATGCCATGCCGTCTCCCTGCCCCATGCCATGCCCAGTCCTTAGCCAATGCCATGCCGTCTCCCTGCCCCATGCCATGCCCATTCCTTAGCCCATGCCATGCCCACTCCCTGCCCCGTGCCATGCCCAGTCCATGCCCACTCCCTGCCCCATGCTGTGCCCAGTCCATGCCCACTCCCTGCCCCGTGCCATGCCCATTTCTTCTCCCAATCCATGCCCACTCCCTGCCCCGTGCCATGCCCAGTCCTTAGCCAATGCCATGCCCCCTCCCTGCCCCATGCCATGCCCATTCCTTAGCCCATGCCATGCCCACTCCCTGCCCTGTGCCATGCCCAGTCCTTAGCCAATGCCATGCCCCCTCCCTGCCCCATCATGCCATGCCCATTCCTTAGCCCATGCCATGCCGCCTCCCTGCCCCATTCCATGCCTATTCCTTAGCCCATGCCATGCCTGCTCCCTGCCCCGTGCCATGCCCAGTCCATGCCCCCTCCCTGCCCCATGCCATACCCATTCCTTAGCCCATGCCATGCCCACTCCCTGCCCCATTCCATGCCCATTTCTTCTCCCAATCCATGCCCATTCCCTGCCCCAATCCATGCCCATTCCCTGCCCCAATCCATGCCCAATCCCTGCCCCACCCCATGCCCACTCTCTGCCCCCGCCATGCCCGTGCCCTGCCGGGTGCCATGCCCACCCCTGCTGTAGCAGACCCCTCTGTACTGGACGATGAAGTCGTGCTGCAGGGAGTGCAGGATTTGGATCTCCCTCTGGAAGTCCTGCAGCTCCTTGGCCGAATCCTGCTGCAGCCTCTTCACTGCCACCAGCTCCCCGGTGCTGTCCCCCAGGGGGTCATACCTGCACAGCTCCACGCTCCCGAAGTTGCCCTGCCCAGGGGGTGGTGCCAGCCGTGGGGGATGCAGGACAGGGAGGCTCAGGGGGAGCCTGGCACCTTCCAGCACCTCCAGGCCCTGCCTGCAACAGAGGCTCCAGAGCTGGGCACAGTGCTCCAGGTGGGGTCTCAGAGGGGCAGAATCCCCTCCCTGGCCCTGCTGGCCACACTTCTCCTGCTGCAGCCCAGGCTCTGCTTGGCTCTCTGGGCTGCAAGTGCTCCCTGCTGGCTCCTGTGGAGCTTCTCCTCCCCCAGCATCCCCAAGGCCTTTTCTCCAGGGCTGCTCTCCAGCCAGTCTTAGTGGGGAGCCCCCTTTTGCCCCCCCACCTCCTCCTCCTCACCTTGCCCAGCAGTGAGATGTACTTGAGATGCCTCTCCTCAAAGTGTGTGGGGTCCTGGCACAGGCTGAGGGGTTGGCACCCCCAGAAGCTGTCCTGCAGTGCCACGTCGCTGGGTGACAGATCTGAGAGCAGCTCATAATCTGTGGGGGGGAGGTGAGGTGGGAGGGGTGAGGACCCCCAGAGGGGCTTCTGGGTTAGGAACTGGCTGGTGAGCAGTGCCCAGAGAGTGGTGGTGAATGGTGCCACAGCCAGCTGGCAGCCAGGCACCAGTGGTGTGCCCCAGGGATCAGTGCTGGGCCCCAGCCTGATCAATATCTTTATTGATGATCTGGATGAGGGCAGTGAGTCCATCAGCAGTAAATTTGCAGATGACAGCAAGCTGGGGGCAGGAGTTGAGCTGTTAGAGGGTAGGAGAGCTCTGCAGAGGGACCTTGCCAGGCTGCACAGATGGGCAGAGGCCAACAGGATGGCATTCAGCAAGTCCAAGTGCCAGGTGCTGCACTTTGGCCACAGCAACCCCAGGCAGAGCTACAGGCTGGGGTCAGAGTGGCTGAGAGCAGCCAGGCAGGAAGGGACCTGAGGGTAGTGGTTGATAGTAGGCTGAACAGGAGCCTGCAATGTGCCCAGGGGGCCAAGAAGGCCAAGGGCATCCTGGCCTGCAGCAGGAGCAGGGAGCTCATCCTGCCCTGTGCTCAGCACTGCTGAGGCCACACCTGGAGTCCTGTGTCCAGCTCTGGGCTCCTCAGCTTAGGAAAGAGGTTGAGCTGCTGGAAGGTGTCCAGAGAAGAGCAACAAAGCTGGGGAGGGGTCTGGGGCACAGCCCTGGGAGGAGAGGCTGAGGGAGCTGGGGTTGCTCAGCCTGCAGAAGAGGAGGCTCAGGGGAGACCTTCTTGCTCTCTACAACTCCCTGCAGGGAGGTTGGAGACAGGTGGGGGTTGGGCTCTTCTCCCAGGCACCCAGCAGCAGAACAAGAGGACACAGTCTGAAGCTGTGCCAGGGGAGGTTTAGGCTGGAGGTGAGGAGAAAGTTCTTCCCAGCAAGAGAGATTGGCCCTGGGGATGTGCTGCCCAGGGAGGTGGTGGAGTCACTGGCCCTGGAGGTGTTCAGGAGGGGATTGGATGTGGCACTTGGAGCCATGGTTTAGTTGGTCAGGGGGTGCTGGGTGAGAGGTTGGACTTGATGACCTCTGAGGTCTTTCCCAACCTAACTGATTCCATGATTCTGCTGCCAGGGCAGGTCTGTGCCCCCCCAGCCCCCCTCCCTCGGGCTCACCAGAGGTGATGAGGCTGTTGAGGTCCCGGATGAGGGCGCGGAAGCAGGGCCGGCGCTGGGGCTGGTAGTCCATGCACTGAGCCATCAGCGTGGCCAGCTCTGTCCACTTGGGGGCTGGCAGCTGGAGCTGCCTCTGGTAGAACTCCAGCTTCTGCAGGGGGTGGGCAGAGAGGGGTGGCTGGGGCTGGGCTTGAGGCTGCCTCCCCCCAGAGCAGTCCCCCGGGACAGCCCCCATGGAGCTCCTCAGGCTGCACCGAGCCCTCGCCCTGCAGCAGGGATGGAGGGAAGGGCTTGGGTTGGAAGGGACCTTGAAGGTCATCCAGTTCCAACCCCCTGCCACGGGCAGGGACACCTCCCACCAGCCCAGGTGGCTCAAGGCCTCGTCCAGCCTGGCCTTGGACACCTCCAGGATCCCTGCAGGATTTTGGGCTGGGCTGGGGTTGGTTACTGCCCAGCCCTGTGGTGCTGTGGAGCCTGTGGCCACCCCTCTGCCACATCCAGAGGGTTGGGGGGATGGGGAGGGGCCCAGAGCCCTGTGTGGGACCCCAGCACTGGGTGCCAGGGGTGCCCAGATCCATCCTCCAAGAGATGCCCCTGTTTCCAGCATGACCTGAGGCACCTGAGCCTCTGGCCAGCAGGGAACTTCCATGGTGGGATGGGTGGCAAGGGACCTGCTCCAGGCAGTGGGTGAGAGAGCAGAGGCTGGGGGCAGTGGGATGGGGCAGAAGGGTTGGGATGCAGTGGGAGGGGACAGGAGGGTTGGGATGCAGTGGGGAGGGGCAGGGGGGTTGGGATGCAGTGGGAGGGGACAGGAGGGTTGGGATGCAGTGGGGAGGGGCTGGGGGACTGGGATGCAGGGGGTCTCACCCTGGGGGGCTCCAGCAGGCTCACTGGCATGTTGCCACCACTGAAGATCTCCCAGAGGGTTGCCCCAAAGCTCCACTTGTCGGCTGGCAGCGCCAGGCTCTTGGGGTCACTGAGGCACTCGGGGGCCACCCAGGGGATCCTCTCCACCAGCACTGGGGACAGAGGTGGGGACAGGTGGGGTCAGCACCCGCCAGGGGGGTTCTGCCACCCCCCCCAGCACGCCAGGTCAGGCCTGGGCACTCACTCTCCTTGGCCAGGACGGTGACACTGACTCCAGGGTCGTTGAGCTTGATGAAGGGAGGGCTGCCGGTGGCCACGTCCCCCTCCCGGGCCAGCAGGACCTTCTTGGCAGAGACATTGCCATGGGGGATCCTCTTGTCCTCCTGCACCAGGGAGAGGCACCAGGAGCAGCACTGGGGGGCAGCTCCACGGCTGGCAGGGCTGGGGCAGGAATGAGCTGGGGCCATGGGGCATGGAGGTGTGGTGCCCATGGGGCATGGAGGTGGGGTGGCCATGGGAGATGGAGGAGTGGTGGCCATGGGAGATGGAGGAGTGGTGGCCATGGGGCATGGAGGAGTGGTGGCCATGGGGCATGGAGGTGGGGTGGCCATGGGAGATGGAAGAGTGGTGGCCATGGGAGATGGAGGAGTGGTGGCCATGGGAGATGGAGGTGTGGTGGCCATGGGGCATGGAGGTGGGGTGGCCATGGGAGATGGAAGAATGGTGGCCATGGGGCATGGAGGAGTGGTGGCCATGGGGGATGGAGGTGGGGTGGCCATGGGGCATGGAAGTGTGGTGGCCATGGGGCATGGAGGAGTGGTGCCCATGGGAGATGGAGGTGTGGTGCCCATGGGGCATGAATGAGTTGGGGCCATGGGAGGTGGAAGTGTGGTGGCCATGGGAGGTGGAGGAGTGGTGGCCATGGGCCATGGGTGCTGGAGGCTGCAGATGAGGAGCTCCAGGCTGTGTTGGAGCTGCAGGCCGTGGGTGGGTGAGAGCTGTGGGCCGAGGGCTTGGGAGGACAGGCAGCACCCACGGGCACAGCGATGCCCGGCTCACCAGGTAGTTGAGGGCATATGCCAGCTGCTTGGCCACCTGCAGCTTCCAGCTCGTGGTCACCTTGCCCTCACCTTGGTTCTTCTTCAGGTAGAGGTCCAGGGGCCCATACCTGACATACTCCTGCACCATGATACCTGTTGGGGGCAGAGCCAGCAGTGCAGGCAGGGCGGGCAGGTGGCACCGGGGCCTGGCAGCGCCCGGGGGAAGGGCTCGGCCGGCACTCACTCTCCTTGCCGAGGCTGACACCGTGCAGCAGGACCAGGTGCTTGTGGGAGAGCTGGCTCATGGTGCTGGCTGCCTCCAGGAAGGACTGGCAGTGGGGCAGAGCCGGGTCAGGGCTGGCTGCCGGCCGCCTGCCCGGCGCTGGCAGGGGGTCGGGCCGGTGCCAGCCTCACCTCGGCGCAGTTGCGGTGGTTGCCGTCCAGGACCTTGAGCACCACCTGGGTCTGGAGCTCTCCATCCTCCTGCTGCTCCTTCCTCAGGCCCCTGAAGATCTGAGTGAAGGAGCCCTGGCCCAGGCTCTCCCCCTGCACAGGGGCGGGGACAGGGCTCAGCGCTGGTGGCCATGGGGCATGGAGCAGTGGTGGCCATGGGAGATGGAGGAGTGGTGGCCATGGGGCAGAGAGCAGTGGTGGCCATGGGAGATGGAGGAGTGGTGGCCATGGGAGATGGAGGAGTGGTGGCCATGGGAGATGGAGGTGTGGTGGCCATGGGGCAGAGAGCAGTGGTGGCCATGGGAGATGGAGGAGTGGTGGCCATGGGGCATGGAGCAGTGGCGGCCACGGGAGATGGAGGAGTGGTGGCCATGGGAGATGGAGGAGTGGTGGCCATGGGGCATGGAGCAGTGGTAGTCATGGGGCCATGGGGCATGGAGCAGTGGTAGTCATGGGGCAATGGAGGAGTGGTGGCCATGGGAGATGGAGGTGTGGTGGCCATGGGGCATGGAGCAGTGGTGGCCATGGGAGATGGAGGTGTGGTGGCCATGGGAGATGGAGGAGTGGTGGCCATGGGGCATGGAGCAGTGGTGGCCATGGGAGATGGAGGTGTGGTGGCCATGGGGCATACAGCAGTGGTGGCCACGGGAGATGGAGGAGTGGTGGCCATGGGGCATGGAGCAGTGGTAGCCATGGGGCAATGGAGGAGTGGTGGCCATGGGGCAGAGAGCAGTGGTGGCCATGGGAGATGGGGCAGTGGTGGCCATGGGGCAGAGAGCAGTGGTGGCCATGGGAGATGGAGGTGTGGTGGCCATGGGGCAGAGAGCAGTGGTGGCCATGGGAGATGGAGGAGTGGTGGCCATGGGGCATGGAGCAGTGGTAGCCATGGGGCAATGGAGGAGTGGTGGCCATGGGGCAGAGAGCAGTGGTGGCCATGGGAGATGGGGCAGTGGTGGCCATGGGGCAGAGAGCAGTGGTGGCCATGGGAGATGGGGCAGTGGTGGCCATGGCCCAAGCCCCCCCCGGCCCCCTGCCCCGTACCCTGGTGAGCCCCCGGGGGTGGATCTTGTGGAAGACCATCTGGGAGAGGCTGCGCCGGGGGCCGGCAGGGGAGCCCGGGGGGGGCTGGGGGCGGCTGCTGCGCAGGATCAGCAGGTTGGACCTCTCTGGGGGGGCACAGCTGGGACCTCACTGCCTGCCCCGGGGCCACGCACAGCCCCGGGGCGGCACGGAGCCCCCACCCAGCCCCCTCTGTGACATCACCCAGCTCTCTGTGACGTCACACTGCTCCCTCTGTGACGTCACCCAGCTCTGTGACATCACACCGCCCACTCTGTGACGTCACCCAGCTCTCTGTGACGTCACACTGCCCCCCTCTGTGACGTCACCCAGCTCTCTGTGACATCACTCTGCTCCCTCTGTGACGTCACCCGGCTCTGTGACGTCACCCAGCCCCTCTGTGACATCACCCAGCTCTCTGTGACATCACACTGCTCCCTCTGTGATGTCACCTGGCTATGTGACGTCACCCAGCCCCCTCTGTGATGTCACCCTCTATGACGTCACTCAGCCCAATATGTGACATCATACCTCTCTCTGTGACATCACACACCCTCTCTATGATGTCACTCATCCCATTATATGACATCACATTCCTATGACATCACACTCCTATGACATCACCCATCTATCTATGACATCACCCATCTCTCGATGACATCACCCATCTCTCGATGACCTCACACACCCCTCTGACATCACCCCCTCTCTATGATGTCACACCCCCCAGTCCATGCCCTCCTTCTCCCCTCCCCCCGCCCCCTGCCCCCTCACCTCTGGGCAGGGGCGGGCAGCAGGCAGCAAGCCTCATGCGGGCACCCTCTGCCTGCAGCCCGCGGTGCCGGTAGGTGCCCAGCAGCTCCTGCAGGCTGCAGAACCTCCGCGCCACCCCCGAGAGCCAGAAGCTGCCCTCCTCGTCCCTGCGGATCAGGCACCGCTTGTAGTCGCGGCCCGAGCGGCTCTGCAGGGGCAGCACCAAGGTCAGCACCACAGGGCACCCCCAGCGCCCGCCCCGGCCCCGGCGGCGCCCGCCCCGGCCCCGGCGGCGTGCCCGGCCCGAAGGCTCCCACCCGCGGTAGCACCACCCCTGGTGCGTGCCAGGCCTCAGCCCCGTGAGTCCCTTCCCATCACCGGTGGTGCCCACAGCACTCATTGTGCCCACAGCACTCACCGTGCCCACAGCACTCATTGTGCCCACAGCACTCACCGTGTCCACAGCATACATCATGCCCACAGCGCCCACCATGCCCATCACACAGGAACCAACCACTGGTGGCACCATCCCATGGGGTGCCCATCCCAAAGGACTGTCCCTGGTGGTACCACCCCACTGACTGCCCATCCCAAAGGGCACCACCCCAGTGAGTGCCCACCCCAAAGGGCACCATCCCTGCCTGGCACCGCCCCAGTGAGCGCCAGCCCTCAGCCTGTGTTTTCCTCCCCGTTCCCAGCGATGCCCACAGCACCCAGCACGGAGGCCAGGCGGTGCCAGCAGCCCAGCTGGTGGCAGGGGCAGTGGCAGTGCCAGTCTCACCCGGGCACAGATGGTCAGCAGGAAGCTGTCGAAGTCCTGGGGGCTGCGGCGCAGGAGGTACAGCCCTGGCTGGCTCCCTGCCACCTGCAGCTTCCGGATGGCAAACTCCGAGCTGCCAACCCCGGGGAGGGTCAGGGGTGCTGTGCCTCCACCCTGGGGGAGAGCTTGGCACCACAGCATGCTGCCTCCAAAGCTGGAGGGTGCTGGGCTGCCCACAGTGGGCAGGATGGGCCCCGATGCCCACCGTGGGCTGGATGGGACCCAGTGCCCACCTCTTCTCGTGGCTCCTGCCCCAGGGATCTCTTCCCCAGCTCACAGAAGACCTTTCAGAGCCCAACCCTCAACCCAGCACTGCCCCAGGGCACCACCAACCCCTGGCCCTCAGTACCACAGCTCCAGGGCTTGGAAACCCCTGCAGGGCTGGGGACTCCACCACTGGGCAGCCTGGGCCAGGCCCGGGCCAGCCTCAAGGGGCAGAAATTGTTCCTCATGGCCAAGCTGAGCCTCCCCTGGGGCAACCTGAGGCCATTTCCTCTTGGCCTGTTGCTTGTCCCTAGGCAGCAGAGCCCAACCCCAACCTCCCTGCAGCCTCTCAGGGAGCTGCAGAGAGCAATGAGGTCTCCCTCAGCCTCCTCTCCTGCACACTGCCCACCCCCAGCTCCCTCAGCTGCTCCTCCCCAGCCCTCTTCTCCAGACCCTTCCCCAGCTCCGTTGCCCTTCCCTGGACCTGCTCCAGCCTCCCAATGTCCTTCCTGGGGTGAGGAGCCCAAACCCGCCCCCAGCAGCGTCCCCCAGGAGTGGGGTTGGCAGCACCCACCTGATGGGCCCATGGCACAGGTTCTCCAAGTCCTCCAGGAGCCGTGGAGGTGCCAGCTCCCGGCAGAAGTAGTGGTGGGCATCGGCGGTCAGCCGGTAGTAGCCATCCAGGAGAGCCACCAAGGACAGAGCCTGCTGCAGCGAGGGCAGCTCCACCTCCTGTGGGCAGGCAGCGGGGGCACAGTCAGCCCCATGCCAACCCCAGCCTGGGCACAGTCAGCCCCACACCAACCCCAGCCTTGGCACAATCAGCCCCACACGAACCCCAGCCTGGGCATGCACCAAAGGCACAATCAGCCCCACGCCAACCCCAGCCCTGGCACAGTCAGCCCCATGCCAGTCCCAGCCTGGGCACAATCAGCCCCACGCCAACCCCAGCCGTGGCACAGCGCCCCCTTGGTGCCCTCCTCACCAGCACCCTGCTGTCAGTGCTGCTGATGGCCACCAGGCGGCGCTCCGCGGGGCCGCCCTCCCTGCCGGCCTGCCTGAGGCTGACGTCGCTGAGCTCCGGGAAGTCGCAGAAGTGCTGCCGGCCCTGGCGGGAGGAGGAGGAGGAGGAGGAGGAGGAGGAGGAGGAGGAGGCAGCGCCAGGGGTGGCCCCAGGGCCCCACCCTGAGACCCCGAGAGAGCCACCCGGCCACGGGAGAAATACCCAACCCTGGCACTGCCACCCAGCCCTGGCACTGCCACCCAGCCCTGGCACAACCACCCAGCCCTGGCACAACCACCCAGCCCTGGTAGAGACACCCAGCCCTGGCACAGCCACCCAGCCCTGGCACTGCCACCCAGCCCTGGTAGAGACACCCAGCCCCGGTACTGTCACCCAGCCCTGGCACAGCCACCCAGCCCTGGCACTGCCATCCATGCCTGATGGAGCCACCCACCCTTGGCACGACCACCTACCCCGAGCCTAACCACCCACCCCTGGCACAACCACCCACCCCTGGCATCACCCTGCCCCGTGCCCTCCCTCACCTGGCTGCCCTCCCAGCTCCAGCTGATGCCACTCTCCCCGGCCACGTGGACGGAGATGCCCCTGGCAGCGCCTGGCAGGCGCCCCCCGAAGCTCTCCTGTGCCCAGCGCTGCTGCAGCCGCCCCAGGTCCAGCAGGTACTTGAGCTTCAGGCAGTGCCCATCGGCCTGGCACCCCCCCAGGCGCCGCAGGGCCTGGCAGAAGCGGCGCCGCAGCCGCTTGCGGGTCAGGAAGGTCTCCTGCTGCAGCTGGCACCGCAGCGCCGCCGGCAGGCAGCTCTTGTAGCTGCGGGCACCGGGGGGCAGGGGGAGGACAGCTTTGGCCTCAGGGGTGCCAGGCTGCCCTCATGGGTCCTGAGCTCTCCCCCCCCATGGGTGCCAGGCTGTCCTCACGGGTGTCAGGCTGCCCTCATGGGTCCTGAGCTCTCCCCCACCATGGGTGCCAGGCTACCCTCATCGGTGCCAGGCTGATCCCATGGGTGTTGGGTTCTCCCCCATGGGTGCCAGGCTGCCCTCATGGGTGCCAGGCTCTCCCAGTGGCTGCTGCCTGCCCCCACAGATGCCAGGCTCTTCCCACAGGTACCAATCTCTCTCCAAGGGCGCTGGGCCGTGCCCAGGGGTGCCAGGCCGTGCCCACAGCCCCCAGCTCACCTGAGGAGGCTGCAGAGGCGCCGGGGGCTGTGCCCCTGCTCCCTGGCGATGCGCAGCATGTCCAGCAGTGCCAGGCTCAGGCACTCCTCCTGGGTGGGCAGGCTGAGTGGCACTGCCAGGCGGCCCCCAAGGAAGTCACTGCGGCACTGGGCAGGGGGCAAGGGCTGGGTGAGGCCCGGGGGGATATGGGGGGGTGGGCAGAGGGTCCCTGTGCCAGTCCCCCCTGCCCCACTGTCCACCCTGGCTTCACCTCCATGAGCCTGGCACAGAGACTCAGTGCCCTGGGTGGTGCCTGAGGCCATGCCAGCTGCCCTCAGCCTTCTGGGGTGGTCCCTGCTGCCCACCCCCTGATGCCAGCTCCAGCCCTAGTGCCCCCAGGAGTCACAGCCTGCCCCAGAGCCAGGGGGTGGCAGATGGGCAGCACACCTGGGCACAGAGCAGGATGGGCACCCCGTGCCCAGGCTGGGCATGGCTGGAGCCCTGAGACCCTGCCCAGTGCCCCAAGCCTCTGACCTGTGCCCATGCCCAGTGCCCAAGCCCATGCCCAGTGGTGAAGGGAGGGGTGGCACTGTCCAGGGTGATGAAGAAGGGAGGGTGGCACTGCCCAGGGTGGTGCAGGGAGGGTGGCAGTGCCCAGGGTGGTGCAGGGCATCGCTGCCCCGAGGCTCTCTGGTGCCAAGCAGGGCGCTGGGGGTGGGCTCCGAGGGTGGGGGCGATGCTGCCAGCCTGGCAGGGCTCACCTGGGCAAAGAGGTAGTCGATGGTTGGGTAGTCCAGGACGGGGCTGGCAGTGCCACTGGGCAGCTGGCAGCGCTGGCACTGCCCCAGCCCACACCAGCTGGGGAAGAGGAACCTGGGGACAGAGCAGAAAGGGAGCTCAGCACCACTGCCCCCATGGGGCACAGCCCCCAGGCTGCCAGGCCGGGGCTGGCACGGTGCCAGGGCTGGCAGGGGTGCCAGGGCTGTACCTGATCCTGTACAGCACCACCTGGGTGCAGGATTCGTCCACCCTGAAGAGGTGGCTGGGGGGGAACCAGCAGCTGAGGTCCTCGGTGGCCAGGGCGAAGAGCGTGTGGCACACGGGCACCACACCTGGGCACAGAGCAGTGTGGGCACCCCCTGCCCAGGGTGGGCATGGCTGGGGCCCTGAGACCCTGCCCAGTGCCCCAAACCTGTGCCCAGTGCCCATGCCCCCATGCCCAATGCCCAAACCCATGCCCAATGTCCCATGCCCAGTGCCCGGGGCCGTGCCCAATGGCCCAAGCCTATGGCAGTGCCCTGTGCCCACGGCTGCTCCCATGAGCCCACATCCAATGCCTGTGCCCACAGCTGGTACCCTGTGCCCACGCCTGGTGCCCTGTGCCCGCGCCTGGTGCCCTGTGCCCCCCATGCCAGGGGTGCTGCTCACCACAGGCCTTGGCAGCCCTCACGCAGAGCTCCTCTGCTGTGTACTGGCCGAAGGTGAAGGTGAGGAAGCCTGCAGCGGTGCCCAGGCTGGGCGGCCCGGGGGTGCCCGGCGGGCTGGGGGGGGCAGGTGCCCGGTGGTACAGGAACACCTGGAGGGTGCCAGCCTCGGTGGAGGAGAGGCTGCAGGACCTGCCCCCGATCAGCGGCGTCTCCTCGCCCCCTGGCGCCATGCCAGGCCCTGCAAGGAGTGGGGGGAGGGTGCTGAGCACTGGGGTGGAGGGGTGCCCAGCGTGGCACCCACCTCGAGGTGGCCGGGACCTTGCCCCCCTGTGTGCCCTTTCCCCTGATGCTTCCCTTGGCATCTTCCCCAGGGGTCAAACCCCACAGCTGGCACCTGCCCAGGGAGCTGCCGGAGTGCCCAGCCCTGCAGGGGTGCCAGAAAGGTGTGGCCATGGCAGCCGGGGCCGTGGGGTGGTGCCCGTGGGGTGGTGCCCGTGGTGGGGCTGGGGCGAGGCTGGGACTGGCTGAGCTCAGAGGGCTTGGCTGTGCTTCTATGACGGGCAGGGCTGGCACCCATGGGGCCACCCAGCAGCCATTCAGAGAGCCTGGCACCCATGGGGCAACCCAGGAGGCACCGGGAGATCCTGGCACCCATGGGGACAGCCTGGTACCTATAGGGAGGGATTGGCATGCATGGGGGAAGGTTGGCATCCATGGGGACAGACTGATACTGACTGGGGGGTGCCCGGCAGCCCTTGGCAGAAGCTGGCACCCATGGGGGGAGCTCAGCACCCATGGGGACAGCTCAACATCCAAGGGGACAGCCTGGCACCCATGTGAACAGCCCAACACCCATGGGGACAGCCTGGCACCCGTGGGGAGAGCCCAGCCCTGACGGGCAATGCCCAGCACCCGCAGGGACAGCTTGGCACACAGGGGAAGAGCCTGGCATCCTGGGAAGGACGAAGGGGAAACTGAGGCACGGGGAGGGCATGGAGCTAAACCCGCACTTCCCACCCCCACCCCGGCCTCCCCTCCTCCCCAAGCAGCCCAGGGCCACGCACCCATGCCCGGCGTGGGCAGGAAGCACTCAGCTCCATCCCTCCCATGCCCACCCCAGGGTGGGCAGACCCCACGAAGCCCCCCAGCGCCCGCGCGGTACCTGCTGCCGCGTCGGTGGCCTCGCTGGCACGCCCGGCCCTGGGCAGGGGGTGCTGGGCAGAGGGTGCTGGGCAGGGCTGGGGGCTCCCGGGCTGCGGAGGTGGCAGCGAGTGACACCGAGCGTCAAAAAGTCCCCGCGGGGACTTCCTTCCTGCCCGCAGCCTCTGCAGCTTCCTGCCGAGGGAGGAGGCGACACAGTGGGGGGCACCCCCCCGACACCCAGGGGGCAGGGACCGGGGTGGGGGATGAAGTGGGCAGCAAGCCCTTGGGCACCCCACTTGGTGCTGGGCACCGCGCTGGGCACCTCGATGGAGCCTGGCACCTGGCCGCTCCCGCCCCCTCCCGCGCAGAGGGTACCGCGATGCTCTGCCAGGGCATCCCAGCCCCCACCCTGCCTGGGTGCTGCCCACATGCCCCTGCGCCCCCCCCCCACCTTCACCCCCTCGCTGGGACCCTCCCTGCCCCACTCAGGGCCCTGCTGGGTTGGGCTCAGCCTCCTCGCCCCTGCCCTACCCCAGGGTGCCAGCGGCGCCGTCGGGGGCAGCGTGGGGCTGGGCACGTTCCTGGCGCTGGTGCCACGCAGGGTACCCAGCAGAGGATGTGGCCAGGCCTGGCAGCCACCCCTGGTTGCTTTATTGCCTTTCTGCTGCTCAAACCAGGAGGAGAAACTTGGGGGGCCGGGAGAGGCAAGGCAGGGAAGGGCACCCTGTGCCCAGGCACAGGCACAAGGGCACCAGGGCCCCTCCTCGGTGATGCCTCAGTGGCTTTGTCCCCGTGCCAGGGCTCTTCGCTGGTCCCAGCCCCTGGAGTTTGGGGGAGGGGGTGGGGGGAAGGGGAGGGGGGGCAAAGAGACTCCCTGGGACAAACCTGGCACGAAGTGACGCTTGTGCCACTGTGCCAGCCCGGGGTGCCAGGCAGCTCACCAAGCCGCAGCCACCCCGCCAGCCCTGTGCTGGGGCTGCTGGCTGCTGTGGCGCCGCCGCTAGCGGTGGCCTGAGCCCAGCCACTGCCGGTGCCGGTGCCGGTGCCGGTGCGGGAGGGAAGGGGTTACAGCTCCGGTCCCCGACGGCTCCGGCCGGCCCCCGACCGCTCCGGCCGCCCCGCCGAGGGTCCCTCCCCGACGTCCTTCAAGCTCCCGCCCGCCCCCGGGCTGCAGGAGCTCAGGGCACGGCCAGTCCCCTCCCGCCCGGTCACCTCCACACCCACCGAGGACACCGCAGAGGCTGCCACCAGCCCCCCAGGCTCCCCGGCGACCCCTCCCGGCTCTCCTCGGACCCCTCCTCCCCCCGCGGCACTGGCTCCTTGCTGGCCAAACGAGCAGCGTGGTCCTGGAGAAGGTTTGGTTTGGTCCTGTGGACCTCTGGGCACCCTCCAGGTCTCCTCTGATCCCCCTGAGGCACTGACTCCTTGCTGGCCAAACGAGCAGCGTGGTCCTGGTGCAGGTTGGGTTGGACTTGGTTTAGTTGGGGGGGGGGGTTGAGGGGGGCTTGGGGGGGGGGGTAGCTTGATTTGGTTTGGTTGGGTTGGGTTTTGTTTGGTTTGATTTAGTTTGGTTTGATTTGGTTGAGTTGGGTTGGGTTGGGTTGGGTTGGATTTGGTTTGGTTGGGTTGGGTTGGATTGGTTTGGTTGGGTTGGGTTGGATTGGTTTGGTTGGGATGTGTTGGATTTGGCTTGGTTGGGTTGGATTGGATTTGGCTTAGTTTGGTTGGGTTGGATTTGGTTTGGTTGGGTTGGATTTGGCTTGGTTTGGGGTTGGATTTGGTTTGGTTGGGTTGGATTTGGCTTAGTTTGGTTTGGTATGGTCATGTTGTTTTGGATTGGATTTGGTTTGGTTGGGCTGGATTTGCTTGGGTTTGGTTTGGTTGGATTTGGTTGGGTTGGATTTGGTTTAGTTGAGTTTGGGTTTGGTTTGGCTGAATTTGTTTTGGTTGGGTTTAGTTGGGTTGGGTCTCATTGGGTTGGGTTTGGTTGGATTGGGTTGGTTTGGCTAGATTGGGTTTGGTTTGATTTTGTTGGTTTGGGTTTGGTTTGATTTGGTTTGGTTGGGTTGGGTTGGATTGAATTGGATTGGGTTGGGTTGGCTAGATTGGGGTTGGTTTGATTTTGTTGGGTTTGGTTGGATTAGATTTGGATTGGTTGGGTTTGGTTGGATTAGATTTGGATTGGTTGGGTTTGGTTGGATTAGATTTGGATTGGTTGGGTTTGGTTGGATTAGATTTGGATTGGTTGGGTTTGGTTGGATTAGATTTGGATTGGTTGGGTTTGGTTGATGAGCTTTAGCTGTCCCCTCCTACAGCCCAGCACTGGGCACAGACCTGCCTGGGGACTGGGATGGGACAGAACAGAATGGATGGGATGGCTGGGATGGGATGGGATGGGATGGCTGGGATGGGATGGGATGGGATGGGATGGGAGCCACCCTCCCCACCCCACGCTCCATCCTTTCCGCTGTGCACCCAACACCAGTTGCTAAGTGCAGGGAGTTTCCTCCCTCTCCAGTTTCCTCCCTCTCAGACGCTCCAGAGCCGCCGTGCCTGTGCCTGTGCCCGTGCCGTGCCGTGCCGTGCCCAGCCGTGCCCTGCCCGTGCCGTGCCACATCCCCTCTGTGCCACATCCCGCTCCAGCTGCCCCCCTCCCCCTTTTCCCCAGCTGCTCACGCTGGCCGCGGCGGGGAGCCCGGAGGCGCCGATGCCGGCGAGCCTCACCTTCAGCCTCTGGGACTATGGAGTCTTCAGCCTCATGCTGCTGATCTCCACCGGCATTGGCCTCTTCCACGGCCTGGCCAAGGGCGGCCAGCAAACCACGGAGGATTTCTTCACGGGGGGGCGCCGGATGTCGGCTCTGCCCGTGGGGCTCTCGCTCTCTGCCAGCTTCATGTCGGCCATCCAGGTGCTGGGGGTGCCGGCGGAGTCCTACCGCTACGGAGCCAAATTCCTCTGGATGTGCTTTGGGCAGCTGCTCAACACCTTCCTCACCTCCCACCTCTTCCTCCCTGTCTTCTACCGCCTGGGGCTCACCAGCACCTATGAGGTGGGCATGGGGTGGGGGGTGGGAGGGGAGCGGGATGGGGGCACACACATCCTGCTCCAAGCGCTGGGCTGGCCCCAAGGAGCTGCCCATCCTGCTCCCCGCGCTGGGCTGGCCCCAAGGAGTTGCCCATCCTGCTCCGAGCGCTGGGATGGTCCCAAGGAGCTGCCCATCCTGCTCCCCGCGCTGGGGTGGTCCCAAGGAGCTGCCCATCCTGCTCCGGGCGCTGGGCTGGTCCCAAGGAGCTGCCCATCCTGCTCCGGGCGCTGGGATGGTCCCAAGGAGCTGCCCATCCTGCTCCGGGCGCTGGGATGGCCCCAAGGAGTTGCCCATCCTGCTCCGAGCGCTGGGCTGGTCCCAAGCAGCTACCCCTTTCTGTCCGCAGTACCTGGAGCGGAGGTTCAGCAGGAGCGTGAGGCTGTGCGGGACCCTGCAGTATGTGGTGGCCACGGTGGGTGCCCGCGGGGCAGGGGGTGGGATGGGGGCAGCGGGGACGTGGGGCAAGGGATTCGGCGCTGGATCCTTGGGAAGCCTCCTCGTGTTTTCCCGGGGCTTGTGTTTTGCATGGCTCGGAGCAGAGAGCTCCTGCCGGCAGCTCTGTTTGCAGCGCAGTCCTCCGGCTTGTTGTGCTTGGGCAGCACCACCGCGCTGCGTCCTTGGCCCCGCGGGCAGCTGTGCCCTGCCCGCGGTACCCGCGGTGCCCGTGGTGCCTTACCGTGCCGGTGGGATGGGTGCTCGTCAAGACAGAGCTCTGAGTGTCTGTCTCAGCCCTGGGTGCCCATCGAGACCTCTGGGTGCTCAGCTCAGCCCTGGGTGTCCACTGAGTCCTCTGGCTACCCATTTCAGTCCTGGGTGCCCATGAAGATCTCTGGGTGCCTATCGAGACCCTTAGGTGTTCAGCTTAGCCCTGGGTGCCCATTGAGACCCTTCGATGCCCATCTCAGCCCTGGGTGCCCATTGAGACTTGTGGGTGCTCTGCTCGGCTCATCCCTGGGTGCCCCTCGAGTCCTCTGGGTGCCTATTGAGACCCCTGGGTACCTATCAAGACCCTTAGGTGCTCATCTCAGCCCTGGGTGCCCATTGAGATCCTTGGATGCCCATTGAGATCCTCGGATGCCCACTGAGACCCCTGGATACCTATCTCAGCCCTGGGTGCCCATTGAGACCCCTGGGTGCCCATTGAGACCCCTGGGTATTTTCCATGGCACAGAGCACGCAGCTCCTGCTGGGAGCCCTGTTTGGAAGGAAACCTCTCCCTCGTTGTGCTTTGGCAGCACCACCACACTTTGTCCTTCTCCCCGTGGGCAGCTGTCCCCTTGTCCGGTGCCCACGGGTGCCCACAGAGCTGGTGGCATGGGGCACTGACCCCCTCCCTCCCTCCTCTTCCCCCAGATGCTCTACACCGGGATCGTCATCTACGCCCCAGCCCTGATCCTCAACCAAGGTGCAGTGGGGGCTGCTCCCCCCTGCCTTGGGAACACCTGCCCCCCCCTCGCCCCCCACCGTGCCACCCCAGGTGGTGTTGGCACCCCCTGGGGCTCTGCCCAGCGCCTTCTCTTCTCCTTCAGTGACCGGTTTGGACATCTGGGCGTCGCTGCTCTCCACGGGGGTCATCTGCACCTTCTACACCACCATAGTGAGAGGGGAGCGGAGCGCAGGGGGAGGGAGGGAGGTCCTAGGGGGAGGTCCTCTGGGGTGTCCCCAAATGTTCCCCGACTCCGTCTGCCGCAGGGTGGGATGAAGGCTGTCATCTGGACCGACGTCTTCCAGGTCTTTGTGATGCTCGCCGGCTTCCTGGCCGTCATCATCCGGGGGGCGCTGCTGGTGGGGGGTCCCAGCGCCGTGCTGACCATCGCCGCCAACGGCTCCAGGCTCAACTTCGGAGAGTCAGTGGGGCTGGTGTCCCCTTCCCTCCCCTTCCCCCCCAACCCTTGGGGTGCCCCAGCTCACACACCCCCACCCCCTCCCCGCTGCCTCCTTCCTCACCGTAGCCCTGTGCGCTCCCTCCCCCTGCCCCAGCTTCAACCTGGACCCCCGGAGCCGCTACACGGTGTGGACCTTCCTGGTGGGGGGGACCTTGGTCTGGCTCTCCATGTACGGAGTCAACCAAGCCCAGGTGCAGCGCTACGTGGCCTGCAGGACCGAGCGGGAGGCCAGGCTGTGAGTCCCGCCGGGGATCCGCTGGGTCCTGCCCCGCGGGGGCTGGGGGAGGGAGCAGCAGCTCTTGAAGTGGGGCAGGGGAGGGGGAAGGGAGCCGGGAGGGAGGGGGGAGGTGGCCGCACGGCAGCAGGGCCCCCCTCAGGTCCCGGCGTGGCCCCTGCAGCGCTCCATGGATGTCGCGTTTGCACGGACCCTGCACCCTGCAGGGACCCTGCCGGGACCCTGCACCACTCTGTGGCATTGCATGGACCCTGCACCCTTGCATGGACCCTGCAGGGTCCCTGCACCACTCTGTGGCATTGCATGGACCCTGCACCCTTGCATGGACCCTGCAGGGTCCCTGCACCACTCTGTGGCATTGCATGGACCCTGCACCCTGCAGGGACCTTGCAGGGCCCCTGCACCACTCTACGGCCATTGCATGGACCCTGCACCCTGCAGGGACCCTGCACCACTCTATGGCATTGCATGAACCCTGCACCCTTGCATGGACCTTGCAGGGACCCTGCACCCTTCTGTGGATGTTGCATGGACCCTGCACCCACCCCTGCATGGATGTTGCATGGACTCTGCACCACTGAATGCAGCCTGCATGAACCCTGCACCCTTGTATAGATCTGGCACCCCTGCATGGACCCTTGCTTGGACCCTGCACCCCTGTACTAATCCTGCATCCTTGCACAGCTCCTCTACCCCTGCACCAATCCTGCACCCTTGCACAGCTCCTTTACCCCTGCACCAGTCTTGTACTCTTGCATGGACCTGCACCAACCCTGCACCCTCACCCAGCTCCTGCACCAATCCTGCACCCTCACCCAGCTCCCTGCACGGACCCTCGGTGGGGACCCTGCCCCCTTGCTTGGACCCTGCCCGGACCTCGCCCCCCCGGCAGGGCCCCTCGCAGGGCTTCTTTCTCCCTGCACGGAGCCTACCTGAACCCTGCACCTTGGCAGGGCCCCTGGGCCCCCCCCGGCCCGGGCTGCACTCAGCTGGGTGCCCCCCCGCAGGGCACTGCTGGTGAACCAGCTGGGGCTGTTCTGCGTGGTGGGCAGCGCAGTGCTCTGTGGCCTTGTGATGTTTGCCCTCTACCAGCACTGTGACCCCCTCCTGGCCGGCTACATCTCGGCTCCCGACCAGGTACCAGCCTCCCCCCACCCCCGGGCACCAAGCCCCACACACACCCCCACCCCGGCTGCCCACCGAGGCCCCTAGGTTACCCAGTGAGATCTGAGGCTGCTCAGCTGAGCCCTGGGTGCCCAGCGAGACCTCTGGGTGCCCATTGAGACCCCTGGGTGCCCAGCGAGACCCTTGGGTACCCAGCGAGACCCCTGGGTGCCTATTGAGACTCCAGGGTGCCCATCTCAGCCCTGGGTGCCCATTGAGACCCCTGGGTACCCATCAAAGCCCCTGGATGCCCATTGAGACCCCCCAGGTGCTCAGTTCTGCCCTGGGTGCCCATCTCAGCCTGGTGTGCCCACTGAGACTCCTGTGTGCCCATTGAGACCCCTGGGTGCCCATCTCAGCCCTGGGTGCTCATCAAGAGCTCTGGGTGCCCATTGAGACCCCTGGGTGCCCATTGAGACCCCCCAGGAGCTCAGTTCAATCCTGGGTGCCCACCAAGATCCCTGGGTGCCCATCTCAGCCCTGGGTGCCCATCTCAGCTCCATTTCTGGGTCTGGGATCCCCCAGGGTGCTGTGCCCCCCCCAAGCCTGGCACAACCACTTTGCCCCCCCCAGTACATGCCCTACCTGGTCCTTGACATCTTCCAGACGTCGCCAGGGGTGCCAGGGCTGTTCCTGGCCTGTGCCTACAGCGGGACCCTCAGGTGAGGTTGGGGGCACCCTGAGGGGCATCCCCCCCACCCCATGCCACCCACCCTCAGCTGAGCACTGGGGTTGAGCTGTGCCACCTGCCCCTGCCCCAGCACTGCCTCCACCAGCATCAATGCCATGGCTGCTGTCACCCTCGAGGACCTGCTCAAGCCCAGGCTGCCCAGCCTGGCACCACGGCGGCTGGCACTCATCTCCAAGGGGCTGTGTGAGTGGGCACCAGGGCTGGGCTGGGCCATGCAGTGCCATCTGTGCCATGCCTTGCTACGCCATCCTGTGCCATGCCAGCTCATGCTATGCTGTGCCATCTGTGCCATGCCTTGCTACTCCATCCTGTGCCATGCCAGCTCATGCCATGCTGTGTCAATCCATGCCACAACACCCCAGCCTCATGCCATGCTGTGCCCTGCCCCTCCAGACTCTGCTGTGCCATGCCATGCCATGCTAACCAGACCTGCAACATGGCATCTCATGCCATGCCATGGTATGCCAGCCTGTGATGTGCCCTGGCATTCCATGCCATGCTACACCACCCGGTGCCATGCTCTGCCATGTCATTCCATGCTATACTGTGCCACTTCACTCTGTGCCATGCCATGCCATCCTATGTGGCCTGTCCTGTGCCAGGCCATGCTGTGCCACACTCCTCCATCCTGTGGTGCCAAGCTGTGCTGTGCCATGCTGTACCATACTGTGCCAGGCCATGCTGTGCCATACTCTGTCACACTCTGCCATGCCATGCTGTGCCATGCTATGCTGTGCCATATTGTGTCACACTCTGCCATGCTGTGCCAGGCCATACCACACTATGCCATGCCATGCTGTGCCAAGCTGTGCCAGACCAAGCTACACTGTGCTGTGCCATGCTGTGCTGTGCCACGCTGTGTCACTCTATGCCATGCCATTCTGTGCCATGCTGTGCCCCACTCTGTCCTGCTGTGCCACCCCCTGCCCTGCTGTGCCGTGCCAAGCCTCTGAGCCTCTCCCCTCTCGCCCACAGCTCTCCTCTATGGCACCTCCTGCATCACGGTGGCAGCCCTGGCATCGCTGCTGGGCGGGGGGGTGCTGCAGGTGAGCCCTCAGCACCCACAGCCTCATCCTGCTCACCCCCTGCCCCCTCTCCCCGGCTCTCCCTTCCCCCTCCCACCCCCGCTCCGGTGCCCCCCAGCTGTGCCCAGCCGAGCAGGACCCTGCCGCACGCCGCTGGGCACCGGAGAGCCCTTGAGCCGGGGGCGAGCCGAGGGGGCTGGGGCAGTGCCAAGCTCCATCCTCCTCCTCCTCACCCCTCCCTGCTCCCCACCCCCCCATCCCCCGTGCCCCCCCAGTGCCAAGGAGGGGGCGGTTGGCACACTTCGGGTGCCCTTCCAGGGCTCCTTCACCGTCATGGGGGTGATCAGCGGCCCCCTGCTGGGGGGCTTCGTCCTGGGCATGTTCGTGCCGGGCTGCGGCACCGGCGTGAGTCGGGGGGGGGGGGGGGGGGGGGAGGGCGGTGTGGGCATGAGTGCCAGGCTGGGGGGGGTCTGGGGGTGCAGCACAGCCCTGAGTCCTTGGGGAGGGTCTGGGGCGGGGGGGGGTCTGAGTCCTGGTGGGAATTGGAGGCCTGGGGAGGGCTTTTGGGGGTGCAGCACAGCACAGCCCTGAGCCTGGAGGGGTCTGGGGGTGCTGGGGGTGCAGAGTTGAGTCCCAGGCGAGGGGAAGGAAGGTTTTGGGGTACAGCAAAACCCTGAGTTCTGGAGGGGAGGGTTTTGGGCTCAGCCTCAAATCCTGGGTGGGGTCTGGGGGTGCAGGGATGAGGTCCAGGGGGGGAGGTTTGGGGGGGGGTCAGCCTTTGGGGGTGCAGCTCAGCCTGGAGTCCTGGGGGCAGGCTGGGGGTGCAGGGGTGAGTCTCGGGGGGGGAAGGGGAGGAGGGGCTGGGGGTGCAGCACAGCCTTAAGTCTTGGGGGGGATTAGGGTGGGGGTCCCCAGGGGTCCTGCTCACCCCCAGGCTGTTTGGACTCCCCCTTCCCTCTACCACAGGGGGTCCTGGGGGGCCTGGCTGCTGGCTTTGCCCTCTCCTTCTGGGTGGCAGTGGGGGGCACCCTGTACCCCCCCAGCGCGGGCACCATGGGGGTGCTGCCCACCTCCAGAGCCCTCTGCCCCCCACACAACCTCACTGCTGGCACCAACAGCACCCTGGGCCTGGCACCCCTGCACCCCCCCACCCCAGCAGGGTGAGAGGGGAGGGGAGGGGAGGGGAGGGGAGGGGAGGGGAGGGGAGGGGAGGGGAGGGGAGGGAAGGGGAGGGGAGGGGAGGGGAGGGGAGGGGAGGGGAGGGGAGGGAGGGAAGGGAAGGGAAGGGAAGGGAAGGGAAGGGAAGGGAAGGGAAGGGAAGGGAAGGGAAGGGAAGGGAAGGGAAGGGAAGGGAAGGGAAGGGAAGGGAAGGGAAGGGAAGGGAAGGGAAGGGAAGGGAAGGGAAGGGAAGGGAAGGGAAGGGAAGGGAAGGGAAGGGAAGGGAAGGGAAGGGAAGGGAAGGGAAGGGAAGGGAAGGGAAGGGAAGGGAAGGGAAGGGAAGGGAAGGGAAGGGAAGGGAAGGGAAGGGAAGGGAAGGGAAGGGAAGGGAAGGGAAGGGAAGGGAAGGGAAGGGAAGGGAAGGGAAGGGTCACAGACTGCTGTCCCCACCCTGTGTCCCCACCCTGCTGTCTCTGCTGCCCCAGGCCCCCTCTCCTTGGGGACTTCTATGCCATCTCCTACCTGTACTATGGAGCTCTGGGGACCCTCACCACGGTGCTGGGGGGGATCCTGCTTAGCTCCCTTCCAGGTAAGCAAGGGGTCGAGGTGGGGGGACATGACCCAACTCTGGGGGGTGTCCCCTCCCCACCTCAACCCCACAGCCCCTCCCCAAGACCCTCCCCCCTTTTCCAACAGGGCCAAGCAAGCGGCGGCAGCTGCCCCCCGGGGTGCTGTGGTGGGACATCACCAGGCAGACGTCCTCAGTGTCCCCCACGGGCACCAAGACCCCCGGGGAGGAGCCCCCTGGCAAAGCTGAGGCCCCCCAGGTGCTACCAGAGAGTCTGGATGGGGAGGAGGGTCCCCACCGGGGCCCCCCCGAGCCTGCCACTGCCACCGACCTGCTGCTGCGGGAGAGCCACGTGTAGGGCACCCTGGGGGCACACAGAGGGGTGGCCTGGCCAGGGTGGGGACCCCGGGGTGGGGGATGGACACCCCACTGCCCCCCTGCCCCCAATAAAGGTGGAGCTGAGCAGGGGAAGAGCTTGTCCTAAGTTGGGGGCTGCAGGTGCTGGAACGTGGGGGACACACAGGGAGGGTGAAGGTGACCCCTGCCCACCATGGTGCCAGTGGGCAGTGCCCTGCTGAGCCTCACAGCACCACACAGAATGGAGGGGTGGGAAGGGAGCTCTGGAGAGCATCCTCCTGCCAGGGCAGGGCACATCCAGGCAGGGTTTGGATGCCTCCAGGGGTAGAGACTCCAGCACCTCCCTGGGCAGCCTGCTCCAGGCCTCCACCACCCTTCAGTCACAGAAGTTCCTCCTCATGTTCAGATGCAGCTTCTGATGGGCAAGTTTGTGCCCACTGCCCCTTGGCCTGGCACTGGGCACCACTGAACAGAGCCTGGTGCCACCCTGCTGACAGCCACCCTTGAAGTGTTGCTCAGCACTGATCAGATCCCCCTCAGGCTGCTCTTCTCCAGCCTAAAGCCCCAATGCTCTCAGCCTGTCCCCACCAGAGAGGTTCCACTGCCCTCAGCACCTTGGCAGCCCTTTGCTGTGCCCTCTCCAGCCACTCCCTGACCTCCTTGAGCTGGGGAGCCCAGACCTGGCCCCAGGCCTCCAGCTGTGGCCTCACCAGGGCAGAGCAGAGGGGCAGGAGACCCTCTCCTGACCTGCTGGCAGGAGACTCTCCCTTGGCCTTGGTGCCCCCAGGATGCCATTGGCCTCTTGGCCACGCCCTGCTAAGCCCCGCCCACTCCGTGGGAAAACGAGCCATGCCCATCTAAGCCCCACCCATTGTGCAACAGCTCCACAGTGCTCAGCCACGCCCCTCAGGTGGGCATCAGGCCACGCCTTGCTAAGCCCCACCCCCTCGTGTGACAAGGGACCACACCCTGCTAAGCCCTGCCCCCATGTGAGGATGGATCATGACCTCTTAAGCCCCACCCACCCATGTGATGAGCCACTCCTTTTGAAGCCCCACCCATCACGTGGCAGCTCCGCCCTGTTAAATTACACACAACACACCGGGACAATGAGCCACGCCCCATTGAACCCCGCCCACCAGGTGGCAGTCCCCGCCTCCTAAGCCCTGCCCATAGAGCGACACAGGGCCCGGCCCGGCTAAGCCCCGCCCATCAGCTGACGACAGCGCTAAGCCACGCCCATCACGGCTCGGCCGCGCCACGTTATGGGCGCCGCCATCTTTGTGCCGGGCAGGGGAGGGAAGGCAGAGCGTGGGCTGCAGAGGTCTCCCTCGGTCTTTGCGCTGCCGCCAATCAATCAACCAATCAATCAATCAATCAATCGGGCGCTGCCACTCGTTCCGCTTTTGTCCTTCGGTTCGCCGCTGTTCCTCGCCGGGACCTGTCGGCCGCGGCGCGGGCAGCGCAGGGCGTTGCCCTCAACAAAGATGGCGCCGGCGGGACGCGAGCCTCCGGCCCGGCCTCGCCCCCGCCCGTTCCGCCGGCGCCGCCGCGCGCGGCCGTGACGCAGGAAGCGCGCGACGGGCGCAGCGGCCGGGCCCGGGTAGGAGCGGAGCCGGGCGGCGCGCGGCAGGCCGCGGGCGCGGCCTCGGCGGGGGCGAGGAGGGGACCCGGAGGGGAGGGCAAGGGCGGAAGAGGACGGAGCGGGGGGGGGGGAAGGGCTGGGGGCGGGCGGGGGCGGGGAGAGGCCGGGGAGGGGAAGCTGCTCCTTTGCCGGGCAAGAGGGGAAGGGTAGCCCGCGGGATGCTCTGTCGTGGCAGGGCATGGTCGCGGCACTCGGTCACGACAGGGGAGGGTCGCGGGATGCTCTGTCGTGGCAGAGGGAGAGGGGAAGGCTGTGTCCTGGCGAGGGAGGGCCGGGGGAGCGCTGCGCCAGGCTGCGAGCCGTGCTGGGGACGCTGTGACAGCTCCGCCGCGCCCCTGGGCAAACCTGCCCCAGGCTTCCACCACCCTCCCGGCGCAGAGCTTGTTCCTAGCACCCAACCCGAGTCTGCTCTGCTCCAGTTTCAAACCGCTGCCTCTCCTCCTCTCGCTGCAGGCCTTTGGGAACAGTCCCTCTGCAGCCTTCCTGTAGCCCCCAGCAGGGACTGAAATGCAGCTCTGAGGTCTCCCTGGAGCCTTCTCCAGGCTGCACAGCCCCAACCCTCCCAGCCTGTGCCCACAGCAGAGGTTCTGCAGCCCTCTGCTTATCTCTGTGGCCTTCTCTGGACCCTCCCCATCAGCTCCAGGTCCTTCTTGTGCTGGAGGTCCCAGATTGGCCCCAGCCCTGCAGGTGAGGTCTCCCCAGAGCAGAGCAGAGGGGCAGGATCCTCCCTCCAGCTCTGGCCACACTGCTTTGGCTGCAGCCCAGGCTGCCCTTGGCCTCCTGTGCTGCCAGTGCCCAGTGCTGGCTCCTGCCCAGCTGCTCCCCCACCAGCACCCCCAAGGCCTTCCCTGCAGGGCTGCTCTCAACCTCATCCCCCACAGCCTGGACTGAGAGTGAGGATTGCCCCAACCTAGCTGCAGGACCTTGCCCTTTGCCTTCCTGACCCTCAGCCACCTCTGCAGCCTGGCCAGGTCCCTCTGCCTGGCTCCCATCCTGGCCTTCACTCTTATCAACAAGGCTGCATTTCTGTACCAGCAAGCAGGCTGTGATGCAACATTTTGTGCTCCTCCTTCCTCTTCCCTTCCTTCCTCCTTGCTCCCCCTCCTTCCTTCCTTCCTTCCTCCTTGCTCCCCCTCCTTCCTTCCTTCCTTCCTTCCTGCTCCCCTTCCTTCCTTCCTTCCTTCCTGCTCCCCCTCCTTCCTTCCTTCCTTCCTGCTCCCCCTCCTTCCTTCCTTCCTCCTTGCTCCCCCTCCATCCTTCCTTCCTTCCTTCCTGCTCCCCCTCCTTGCTTCCTGCTCTGCCAGCATCCATCCTGCTCCCCTCCATCCCTTTGGACCCAGCATCACCAGAAGAGGCTTTTTTTGGCTTGCAGGGTGATGCAACTGAGGAGCAGCAGCCCAGCAGCTTAATTAGTGGCTCCAGCACAAATTAATTAGGCAGCAGTGACTGTCCCCTGCTGAGGATCTGGGGCAGGGTGAGCAAAGATCCTCCTGGGTGAGCTGGGAGAGTGCTGGGCCTGTGCTGCCCAGGGTCATTAAACAGGGTGAGGCAAGAAGGAAAGGGCTGTGAGCTGCTCCTGCTTCCTGGGGTGCCTCTGACCCCAAAAACCAGGCCCAGGCCCTCAATTCCAGCTGTTCCTGCTTGCTGGGGTGACAGTGGCCCTGAGATCCAGGACCAGGATCTGAATCCCAGTTGCTTCTGCTTCCTAGGGTGCCACTGACCCCAAAATCCAGGGACAGGGTCTGACTTCCAGCTGCTCCTGCTTGCTGGGGTAACAGTGACCCTGAGATCCAGGGCCAAGATCAAACTCCCAGCACTTCCTGCTTCCTGGAGTGGCAGTGACCCCAAAACCCAGAGTGTCAGTGACCCTAAAACCCAGGGCAAGGATCTGACTCCAGCTGTTCCTGCTTCCTGGGGTGGCAGAGAGCCTGAGATCCAGGGCCAGGCTGTAATTCCAGCTGCTCCTGCTTGCTGGGGTGCCACTGACCCCAAAATCCAGGGCAGGGATCTGAATTCCAGCTGTTCCTGCTTCCTGGGGTGACAGTGACCCCGAGATCCAGGGCCAGGATTTAAGTTCCAGCTGTTCCTGCTTCCTGGGGTGACAGAGAGCCTGAGATCCAGGGCCAGGATCTGAATTCCAGCTGGCAAGGACCTAGCTCCAGGCTGTTCCTGCTTCCTGGGGTGGCAGTGACCCCAAAACCCAGGCCCAGGCTCTCAATTCCAGCTGCCTCTGCTTGCTGGGGTGATACTGACCCCAAAACCCAGGCCCAGGCTCTCAGTCTCAGCTGTTCCTGATTCTTGGGGTGACAGTGACCCTGAGATCCAGGGCCAGGCTCTGAATCCCAGCTGGCAAGGACCTAGCTCCAGGCTGTTCCTGCTTCCTGGGGTGACAGTGACCCCAACATCCAGGCCCAGGCTCTGATCCAGATCCAGCTCTGGTTCAGGACCTAGCTCCAGGCTGTTCCTGCTTCCTGGGGTGACAGTGACCCCAACATCCAGGCCCAGGCTCTGATCCAGATCCAGCTCTGGTTCAGGACCTAGCTCCAGGCTGTTTCTGCTTCCTGGGGTGACAGTGACCCCAAAACCCAGGCCCAGGCTCTGATCCAGATCCAGCTCTGATTCAGGACCTAGCTCCAGGCTGTTTCTGCTTCCTGGGCTGGCCGTGAGCCCGAACCCCCGGCCCCAGGCTGTCAGTCCCAGCGCTTCCTGCTTCCTGGAGGGGTAAGAGTGGGCCCCAGGGGAGCTCAGCCTCTTGCTTTTGTCTCCCCAGAGCACCCTGAGTGATGCCCAAGAAGTTCCAGGGGGAGAACACCAAGTCGGCTGCTGCCCGCGCGAGGAGAGCTGAGGCCAAGGCAGCAGCCGATGCCAAGCGGCAGCAGGAGCTGGAAGATGCCTACTGGAAGGATGAAGACAAACACGTGATGAGGAAGGAGCAGAGGAAGGTAGAAAGGTCCTCCCTGGCTGCTCCCTCCCCTCACCAACCCCCCCTCAGATCCACAGCAGCCCCTGCGGAGCAGCTGGGAGCAGCCAGGCAGAGAGGGACCTGGGCAGCAGCTGGGCATGAGGCAGCAGGGGGGCAAGGAGGCCAAGGGCATCCTGGCCTGCAGCAGGAGCAGGGAGCTCATCCTGCCCTGTGCTCAGCACTGCTGAGGCCACACCTGGAGTCCTGTGTCCAGCTCTGGGCTCCTCAGGTCAGGAAAGAGGTTGAGCTGCTGGAAGGTGTCCAGAGAAGGGCAACAAAGCTGGGGAGGGGTCTGGAGCACAGCCCTGGGAGGAGAGGCTGAGGGAGCTGGGGTTGCTCAGCCTGCAGAAGAGGAGGCTCAGGGGAGACCTTCTTGCTCTCTGCAACTCCCTGCAGGGAGGTTGGAGCCAGGTGGGGCTTGGGCTCTTCTCCCTGGCAACCAGCAGCAGAACAAGAGGACACAGTCTCAAGCTGTGCCAGGGGAGGTTCAGGCTGGAGGTGAGGAGAAAGTTCCTCACAGAAGGAGTAATTTGCCACTGGGATGTGCTGCCCAGGGAGGTGGTGGAGTCCCAGCCCCTGGAGGTGTTCAAACAGGGCTTGGATGTGGCACTTGGAGCCATGGGTTAGCTGTCAGGAGGTGTTAGGGGTTAGGTTGGGCTTGATGGTCTCTGAGGTCTTTTCAACCTGGTTGATTCTATCCAGATTCTCCTCCTCCCCCCCTCCCCTTGGTCTTCAGACCTTGGCCTCTGCCTTGGTTTGGGGGCAGGAGAAGTTGAAGTTGTGGCTCCTGTGGGAAAGGTAAAAAGCAAGCTGAGGGTGGGAGGAAGGAGGAGGAGCTGGGAGGTGCAGCTCAGAAAGCTGAGGGAGCTCAAGAGGCTTCCTGAGGGAGGCAGTGGAAGCCTGGATGTTGGAATCAGTCAGAGCTGGAGGCAGGTCAGGGATCAGGAACTTGGCTGCAGGGCTTGAGGCTTGGCCAAGCAGTTCTTTGGGCTTTGTCTTTCCCTCCTCTCCCTCCCTCCTGCTTCTCCCTCCTCTCCCTCCCTCCTGCCTCTCCCTCCTCTCCCTCCCTCCTGCCTCTCCCTCCTCTGCCTCCCTCCTGCCTCTCCCTCCTCTGCCTCCCTCCTTCCTTCTTGCCAACTTCTGCCTCCCTGGGTGTGCAATAAATGGAGCCCTCTTTGGGGCTCTTTCTGGGTTATTTGGTTAACCTCTTCCTGCCTAGGTGAGAACTCAGCTGAGGGGGAGCTGGGGTGCAGCTGAGGTGGTGCTGAGGTGGTGGAGGGGGAGCTGAGGTGGAGCTGAGGTGGATCTGGGGTGGTGCTGAGGTGGAGCTGGGGTGGTGCTGAGGTGGTGCTGGGGTGGAGCTGGGGTGGTTCTGAGGGGGTTCCTCTGCCTTGGTGCTGTCAGTGGGGGTTGCAGCAGGGGGTTGCAGCAGGGGCTTGCTGGCAGGGTGGGCAGGATGCCAAGGTGTCCCCCATGCCCTCCAGAGCTGGGTGCTGGCATCACCTGCCCGAGCTCAGGCCTCAGATGGGGCCTGCTGGGTGGCAGCTGGAGCTCTGGGAGCTCTGCCCCTTCCCAGTCCCCTTAATGCTGCCTAATTGTTCCCTGCAACAAGGACTCATTATTGCTCTGCTTAAGGCTTGGCCACCAGTGACCTACTTGAGTGAGCTTCCAAAACAGGCATGGGGCAGGGGAGAGGCTTGGAGAGAGAGAGAGAGAGAGAGGGGAGCCAAGCCCTGAGCTGTGGGAGCCTCACACTGCAAAGCCAGGGCCCCAACTCCACAGCCTCAGGCTGCTCTCTGGAGGCACCACTGAGGTGGTTCCCACTCAGCACCTCAAGCACCTCCTCTGCTGTGATCTTTGGGTCTGAACTTCACCCTTCCCAGCCCTTTCCAGCCCTTCTCATCTCACTTCTTCCCAGTCCTTCCCTGTTCCTCCCAGCCCTTCCCAGCCCTTCTTGGTTCTTCCCACCCCTTCCCAGCCCTTCCCAGCTCTTTCCTGCCCTTTCCAGCTCTTTCCAGCCCTTCTCATCTCACTTCTTCTCAGTCCTTCCCTGTTCCTCCCAGCCCTTCTTGGTTCCTCCCAGCCCTTCCCAGCTCTTCCCAGCCTTTCCCAACTCTTCTCAGCCCTTTTCAGCTCTCCCCACCCCTTCCCAGCCCTTCCCATCTCACTTCTCAGGTCCTCCCAGCCCTTGTCACCAGTCCCTCCCCAGCTCTCCTGGAGCCCTTCAGGTACTGGAAAGCTGCTCTGAGGTCTCCCTGGAGCCTTCTCTTCCCCAGTCTGCACAGCCCCAGCTCTCCCAGCCTGTCCCCACAGGGGAGGTTCTGCAGCCTCTGATCCTCTCTGTGGCCTCCTCTGGAGCCTCTCCAGCAGCTCCAGGTCCTCCCTGTGCTGGGGGCCCCAGAGCTGGAGGCAGTGCTGCAGGTGGGGTCTGAGCAGGGCAGGGCAGAGGGGCAGAATCCCCTCCCTGTGCTGCTGCTCTCCCTGCTCTGGCTGCAGCTCAGCACCACTGAGCAGAGTCTGGCCCCAGCCTCTTGCCCCCCACAGCTCCTTCAGCTCCCCTCTGGGGCTGCTCTGCTCCAGGCTCAACAGCCCCAGGGGCTCTCAGCCCTTTGCTGCTCACAGAGGTGCTGAGCAGACCTGGATGTGAGCAGCTGCAGGGGAAACCTGAGTGTGGAGCTTGGTGCAGGCCTTGTGACCAAGCTCTGCTGGTGCCAGCTCCCTGGCTCCCCACAAATAGCAACTCAGCTGCAAATGCCAGAGAGCAGGCAGGAGCTGACCCCAGCAGCTGGGGAGGGAGGACCTGGAGGTGTCCCACAGCTCCCAGTGGGAGGAAGGCTCTGAGCCCCTGGAAGAAGTCTGTGAGCCCCATGAGGAAAGCTCTGAGCCCCTGGAAATGGTCTCTGAGCCCCAGGAGGAAGTCACTGAGCCCCTGGAAGAAGTCTCTGTGCCCCAGGAGGAAGGCTCTGTGCCATGGGAAGAGGTCTCTGTGCCCCTGGAAGAAGGCTCTGAGCCCCTGGAAGAAGTCTGTGCCCCATGAGGAAGGCTCTGAGCCCCTGGAAATGGTCTCTGAGCCCTAGGAGGAAGTCTCTGAACCCCTGCAAATGGTCTCTGAACCCCAGGAGGAAGTCATTGAGCCCCTGGAAGAAGTCTCTGTGCCCCAGGAGGAAGGCTCTGTGCCATGGGAAGAGGTCTCTGAGCCCCTAGAGGGAAGGCTGTGGGCCATGGGGTGCAGGCTGTGGGCCATGGGGTGCAGGCTGTGGGCCATGGGGTGCAGGCTCTGGGCCATGGGGTGCAGGCTCTGCTCTGCAGGTTTCTTTGCCCTGGCACAGTACCAGGATCCTGCTCTGCTGCTTCTCTTGCTAGGACAGAGGCCAAGGGGCTCAAAGTGGCAGCCAGGAGGTTGGAGCTGAGCAGGAGGAGAAAGTTGTTTGGTGTGAGGCTGCTGGAGGCCTGGAGCAGGCTGCCCAGAGAGGTTGTGGAGAGCTTCCAAACCCCCACCTGGGCACTGTGCCCCTGGGCAGGCTGCTGTGGGAGCCCTGCTGGGGCAGGGGGGGGTTGGGTGAGCTCCAGAGCTGCCTTCCCACCCAGACCCTGCTGGGATTTGTGTGTGAGCAGCAGCAGCAGCAGCAGAGGCTGTGGCAGGAGGCAGGGGCAGGATTGGGCAGGTTGGGGTAGGAGCCACTTGAGAGCCAAGCAGCCAGGTGAGGTTCAGGAGGCTGTTGAGCACCAGGGGAACCTGAACTGTTCCACAGCTTGAGAGGTGCAAGGGAGAGGCAGGGTGGGGGGAGGGGGGAGGAGGAGGACCCAAAACCTCCTCAAAACACAAGAGCAAAGCTCCCAAAGCCTTGAATCAAAGCACACAGCCCCAGGCTGCTCCTCTGGCTAGGACCAAGGCCAGGTGGAGGGGAGGAAGAGAAGGAAAACTTCACCTCCCTCCCACTGGCAGCAGCTGGGGCCAAGGCTTGGGGGGGGGGGGGTGGGGAGGAGGATGGAAGGAAGCCATGAAAGGGCTGAAGGCTTGATTCCAAGTGGCAGCTCTCAAATCCTTGGTCATTAGTGGCAGCTCCTGGAGACACAAAAGCCTCAGGCAGTGGCCCCCGGGGGGGTGGATTTCAAAGGGCAAACTCCCTGCTTGCAGGCCCTGGCAGCTCCCTGCCCTGCTGCTTTCCCCTCAGGGCCTCCTCCCTCTGGTAAAGGTTGAGTAAACAACTCTGCTCCCTGGCCCACAGGAGGAGGAGGAGGAGGAGGAGGGGGGATGGTCACTCCTGGAGGAAGGAGGGTGGGAGGGGAAGGAGAGGAGAGGTTCAGAGAGGAGAGGAGGAGAGGAGAGAGGGAGAGGGTGGCTGTGACTTCTTATGTATTCACAGAGTGCAGCAGGTTGGCAGGGAGCCTCCAAGGGCAGCTTGGCCAAGCCCCTGCAGGCAGCAGGGACAGCTCCAGCCAGAGCAGGCTGCACAGGGACACAGCCAGGCTGAGCCTGAAGGGCTCCAGGGATGGAGCCTCAACCACCTCCCTGGGCAGCCTGTGCCAGTGTCTCCCAACCCTCCCTGTGCAGAGCTTCCTCCTGCTGTCCAGCCTCACCCTGCCCTGCTCCAGTTCCAAACCATTGCCCCTCAGCCTATCCCCACAGCCCCTCCTGAGCAGTCCCTCCCCAGCCTGCCTGCAGCTCCCTGCAGATACTGCAGTGCAGCTCCGAGGTCTCCCTGGAGCCTTCCCCAGGCTGCACAGCCCCTGCAGGTCAGCAGCCAGCCTCTCCCTGTGTGCTGAGGTGAGCTCAGGGCTGTGTTATCTCCACTGCTCCCATCCCAGCTTGGGTGGTGTGCTCTCCCTCCAGCTGGTGAAGGGCTCGAGGTGGAGGTGACTTGGTGCTTTCTGCCTTCCAGGAGGAGAGGGAGAAGCGGAGGCTGGAGCAGCTGGAGCGCAAGAAGGAGCTGCAGCGCCTGCTGGAGGAGGAGGACTCCAAGCTGAAGGGGAAGTCACCCAAGCAGGGCACCCCAGGCAAAGTCACCAGGGCCCAGATCGAGGAGAGCATCAAGAAGGAGCAGCAGCAGAAGGAGAGCACAGAGACAGGTCTGGGGGTAGCACAGAAAGGCTCTGAAGGCCGTGGGGGTAAGGGGTGGAGAGGGAAGGAGTTGGGCTGGGGCTGCTCCTTCCTCTCCTGCTGCTGTTTGGAAGCAGGAGCTGACTGCAGGCTGCCCTGCCCTGCCCTGCCCTGCCCTGCCCTGCCCTGCCCTGCCCTGCCCTGCCCTGCTCTGCCCTGCCCTGTCTGTGGCTGACACCCAAAGAGGGGACAAAGAATCACAGAATTGTCAGGGCTGAAAGGGACCTCAAGGCTCAGCCAGTCCCAACCCCCCTGCCATGGGCAGGGACACCTCACACCACAGCAGGCTGCTCACAGCCACCTCCAGCCTGGCTGCAAACACCTCCAGGGCTGAGGCTTCCACCACCTCCCTGGGCAGCCTGTGCCAGGCTCTCACCACCCTCCTGGGGAACAACTTCTTCCTCACATCCAATCTGAATCTCCCCACTTCTAGTTCTGCTCCATCCCCCCCTGACACACTCACAAGTCCCTCCCCAGCTTTCTTGGACCCCCCTGCAAGGCCACAATGAGGTCTCCTCAGAGCCTTCTCCTCTCCAGCCTGCACAGCCCCAGCTCCCTCAGTCTGTCCTCACAGCAGAGCAGCTCCAGCCCTCTGCTCATCCTCCTGGCCCTTCTCTGGGCACCTTCCAGCACCTCCAGAGCCTTCCTGGCATAGAAGGCTCCAGAGCTGTCACCATGAGCTGGAGGAGCAGGGCTGCCAGGGGCAGCTTCTCTTCTCTCCCAGGACTGGCACTGAGGTTGCTCAGCAGGGAGCTTTGGGGAGCTCCTCTCCTGAGGCTGGACTCGATGCTGATGGCTCTGCCTTTGCCCTCTGCTTGCACAGTGGAGAAGGAGAAGACTCACTTGGAGGTGCCCTTGGAAGAGAACATCAACAGGAGGAGTTTGGAGGAAGGATCAGTGGAGGCCAGGACAATTGAAGATGCCATTGCTGTCCTCAGGTAGGTGGCTGCAGCACTGTGGTGTTCTCCTTTGGAAGCTGTCACTGTCCTCAGGAGAGACCTGGGGACATTCCCATCCCCACCACTGGCTCCTGAGAGGGAGAGCAGGACACATCCCCTGCCCTCATGCTCACAGCAGCACAGGGTGGAGGGGTGGGAAGGGAGCTCTGGAGAGCATCCAGTCCAACCCTCCTGCCAGGGCAGGGGCACCTGGAGCAGCTCACACAGGAACACATCCAGGTGAGCTTGGAAGGCTCCAGAGATGGAGACTCCACCACCTCCCTGGGCAGCCTGCTCCAGGGCTCCAGCATCCTTCAGCTCCTCCTCCTGTTTCCATCTTCTCTGGAGGGTGTTTCAGGAGGATGTGAGGAAGCAGCACAGTTTGGGGGGGGGTGGGGGGTGGAGGTTCTGCTTTATCAGCTGAGCTCCTCCCTGGGCACCTGGTTGTGCTCCCCCTGCCCCAGTGAGCTTCCCCCCCTGGAATCCTGCAGCCAGGTCTGGGCTCCCCAGTTCAAGGGGGGCAAGGATCTGCTGGAGAGAGTCCAAGGGAGGGCTGCAGGGGTGGAGGAGAGGCTGAGAGCCCTGGGGGTGGTCAGTGTGGAGAGGAGGAGGCTGAGAGGGGATCTGATCAATGTCTATCAATGGCTGAGGGCTGGGGGTCATGGGGGAGGGGGGTTCTGTCTGAGGGGGTGGGTGTCTGTCTGAGGGGGGTGTCCGAGCTGGGTGGGGGTCTGAGGGGGGTGGGTGTCTGTCTGAGGGGGGTGGGTGTCTGTCCAAGGCGGGTGTCTGAGGGTCTGTGTGAGGGCTGGGGGCTCACCCTGGGGGGGGGTCTGTGTGAGGGCTGGGGGCTCACCCTGGGGGGGGTCTGTGTGAGGGCTGGGGGCTCACCCTGGGGGGGGGTCTGTGCGAGGGCTGGGGGCTCCTTGAGGGGGGTGTCTGTCTGTGTGAGGGCTGGGGGCTCACTCTGGGGGGGTCTGTGTGTCTGTGTGAGGGCTGGGGGCTCACCCTGGGGGGGGTCTGTGTGAGGGCTGGGGGCTCACCCTGGGGGGGGTCTGTGTGTCTGTGTGAGGGCTGGGGGCTCACCCTGGGGGGGGGGGTCTGTGTGGGCTCACCCTGGGGGGGGGTCTGTGTGTCTGTGTGAGGGCTGGGGGCTCACTCTGGGGGGGTCTGTGTGAGGGCTGGGGGCTCACCCTGGGGGGGGGTCTGTGTGAGGGCTGGGGGCTCACCCTGGGGGGGGTCTGTGTGTCTGTGCGAGGGCTGGGGGCTCACCCTGGGGGGGGTCTGTGCGAGGGCTGGGGGCTCACCGGGGGTCCGTCTGTCTGTCTGTCTGTCTGCCCCGGCAGCGTCGCCGACGCCGACCGGCACCCGGAGCGCCGGCTGCGAGCTGCCTTCGGCGCCTTCGAGGAGCTGCACCTGCCCCGCCTCAAGCAGGAGAACCCCAACATGAGACTCTCCCAGCTCAAGCAGCTCCTCAAGAAGGAGTGGATGAGGTCCCCGGAGAACCCCATGAACCAGCGGCACAAAGCCTACAACAGCCACAAGTAGAGCGGCGGCCCCGGCCCGGCCCCGGCACCAGCACCGCCCCCAGCACCGCCCCCGGCACGGACACTGCGCTGCAGCTGCCAGCAGGAGCCCCCCGGAGCCTCCTCCCCACTTCAGGAGCTGGAGCTGCCAGCAGGAGCCCCCAGGAGCCTCCTCCCCCCTTCAGGAGCTGGAGCTGCCAGCAGGAGCCCCCCGGAGCCTCCTCCCCCCTTCAGGAGCTGCAGCTGCCAGCAGGAGCCCCCCGGAGCCTCATCCCCCCTTCAGGAGCTGCAGCTGCCAGCAGGAGCCCCCCGGAGCCTCCTCCCCCCTTCAGGAGCTGGAGCTGCCAGCAGGAGCCCCCCAGGAGCCTCCTCCCCCCTTCAGGAGCTGGAGCTGCCAGCAGGAGCCCCCCAGGAGCCTCCTCCCCCCTTCAGGAGCTGGAGCTGCCAGCAGGAGACACCCAGGGACCTCCTCCCCCCTTCAGGAGCTGGAGCTGCCAGCAGGAGCCCCCAGGAACCTCCTCCCCTTCTGCTTCCCTTCCCCACACCCCCTGGGGGGGTTTGGCTCTCTGCTGTCCTCATCCCCTCCAGCACAGCAGCCTGGCCCAGGCTGCCACCACCTTGATGCTTCCCCAAGTCCCTTTGGTGTCCAGCTGCTAAGTGACTTCCAGCCCCCCCTGAGGGGCAGCCTGTGGGGACCTCCACCTCCAATCAGCCACCTCACAGCCTTGGACCACCTGAGCCAAAGCACCTCCAGCCCTCTCCCTCTGCTGTGGTTGCTGCTCCAGGCCCTGGATTGCCCTGCAGGGAGGCACTTGAGAGCTCCTGGCAGTGTTGGGAGGCTCCAGCCTGGGACTGGTGTTGGTCACCTCCCTCTGGAGCAAGGAGGAGGAGGAAGCAGGATGGGAGAAGGAAGCTCCACGGTGTGGGGGGCAGGGAGAGGAAAGAACTTTCCACCCCCAAGGTGGGGGAAGAGGAGGAGCAGGGCCTTGGTTCTGCCTTGCCCAGGCAGGGCACTGGTGCCAGGCTCCTCTCTGTGACTTTCCTGGTGGCCTTGCCCACAGCTGCTGGCACAGGAGGGCTCCAGGAGGGGGAGGTCCCAGCCCCACCGCTGCTGGTGGAGTTTTAAGGCTGGGGGGGCAGGGGGCAGGTCTAATCCTAACCCCCCACAAGTACCCAACAGCGACCCCAAGGAGGGAAGCTGCTGCTGCTGCTCCTCCCATGGCTGCTTCCCCTCAGGATCAGGCCAGAGGCTGCCTGCTGGGCAAGGAGCTGGGAGGCTGTTGGCTGGACTGGAGGCCACCAGCTGGGTTGTGCCACCGCCCCTGCCCCCCTTCTGCCCCTGGGCTCCCCCTTGGCCCCAGCTCTGAGACCCCCTGGGAGGGCCAAGGGCTGGGTTAGCCCCAGCAGGGTCCTGCCCCTCACCTTCAGCAGGCTCCAGGGTTTCTTCTCCTCCCTCTCCCCTTCCACACATCTCCTGCTCTCCTCCTGGAGTTCTGCTCTCCTCCTGGAGTTCTGCTCTCCTCCTGGAGTTCTGCTCTCCTCCTGGAGTTCTGCTCTCCTCCTGGAGTGTCCTTCTGGAGTTCTCTTCCTCTCCTGGAGTCCTCCTGCTCCCCTCCTGGATTTCTGCTCTCCTTTTGGAGTCCTCCTTCTTGAGTGTCCTCCTGGAGTTCTCCTGCTCTCCTTTGGGGGGAGTCCTGGAGTCCTCCTGCTCCCCTCCTGGAGTCCTCCTGCTCCCCTCCTGGAGTCCTCCTGGAGTCTCTTCCTGAAGTTCTCCTGCTCCCCTTCTGGAGTTCTGCCCTCCTCCTGGAGTGTCCTCCTGGAGTCCTCCTGCTCCCCTCCTGGAGTCCTCCTGCTCCCCTCCTGGAGTCCCCTCCTGGAGTCCTCCTGCTCCCCTCCTGGAGTCCTCCTGCTCCCCTCCTGGAGTCCCCTCCTGGAGTCCTTCTGCTCCCCTCCTGGAGTCCTCCTGCTCCCCTCCTGGAGTCCCCTCCTGGAGTCCTCCTGCTCCCCTCCTGGAGTCCCCTCCTGGAGTCCTCCTGCTCTCCCTCTGCTGCAGGAGTGGAATTCCTCCCTCAGGTCCCCACCCCGGGGCAGGCAGCAGCCCCAGAGCCATCAGTGCTTGCCGGTGTGGGGAGCCCCCGGGGCTGCCAAGCCAAGCCAAGCCTGGTGGCCAGCTTGGCACCTCCCTGGGCTTTCTTCTGCTGCTCCTCCACCAGAAAGGTCCCTCCCGAGCCCGGCAAGGTGCCAGCCCCTGGCCTCTGCCCCCGGGAGGGGGGTGGTGGCCGGAGGGGGGGAAGGAGCCTTGGGGCCTGCCGAGGAGTTTGCACTTTGCTGGGGAAGGGCTTTGAGAAGACCATTTGGGGGGGGGGGGGGGGGGGGGAAGGGGCTCCTCACCTCCCACCCAACCCCCACACCCCCAACAAAAAACCCAAGCCAGAAGCAGGCTGAAGGGAGCTGGGGGCAGTGTGGGGGTGACCCCCCCAGGACAGGGAGGAATGTCCCCAGTGTGTCCCTTGCTGTGCAGTTTGTTGTGTTTGAACCCAAGTAAAAAAGGAGAAGTAAAGCTCAGAGTCCTGAGGATTTATTCGAGGAGGGGGTGCTGGGGGGGGGGGGGAAGGCTTCTGGTTTGCTCTGGGGGGGGGGTCTCTTGGCTTCATTTGACGGAGGGGGGAGGCTGGGGGTGTTCCCTCAAAGAGGGGCTGCAGCTCTTGCCTGGTTCCTGGCTGGATGTGGAGGGATTTCTGGGGGGGGGTCTCTAATCTTTTAGGTGTGGGGGGTGCAGGGGGGGTCCCTTCCCCTTTGAGTATGTGCCCCCCCCACCCCCAGCAGGCTGTGTCTCAGCTGCAGCACTGAAGGAAGCTGCAGGCAGCTGCTGCCTCTCCTGCCTGCAGCCTGCAACCTCCCTGTTCCCAAACTGAGCCCCCCCTGCCCCTCCCCCAGCGTGCCCCCAGCGGCCCCCCCCCAAACTCAGCCTCCATCCCTGGGATCCTGGGCATACCCTTCCCCCCCACCCCCACCTTCTCCTCCCTACCCCCCATGCTGCAAGAGCCTTCAGCTCCTCCTCAGCTCTGGCTTTGTGCAGTGGAGCCCCCTCCCCCCCTTTCCCTCCTCCTCCCCCTCCCCCTCTTCCTCCTCCCCCCCTCTCCCCTCCTCTTCCCTCCCCACCTTCCCTTTCTCCTCCTCCCCTCCCCCTTCCCCTCCTCCCCATCCCCCCCTTTCCCCTTCCCCTCCTCCTCCTCACTGCGGCATTGCCGTGGTGTGCCCCCCCCTCCCCCCTAGCCCTCTCCCCCCAAGCCGGGGGGGCTGCGGCATGCAGAGCCCCCCCCCCCCCTCCCTCTTTGTCTCTTAGTTCCCCTGACCCCTCCCCCCCCCATATCAGCCCCACCCAGAGGAAGGGCTTCCCCCCTCCTAAAATACAGGGGACCCCCCTCAGAGTTTGGGGGGGGGGAGATGAGGTGGAAGGGGATCATGGGGGGATTCCCCCCCCCCCAATTCAAGGAAGGGATCCCCTGTGGCTGGGGAGGGGGGTGGCAACTGAGGGAACCCCTCAGGGTGGGCGAGGTTGGGGGGGGGTCGCCAGTCGGCAAGGTTAAAGGGGAGAATCCCCCAGTGGGGAGAGAGGGGATTCCCCCCCCCCCTTATTAAGTGAGAGGTTAATGGGGAGCCCCCCACCCCGGGATAGAGCAGGGACCCCCCCCCCCCAGCGTCTCCAAGGTGAGGTATGGGGGGGTGGAATCCCGGGAGGGCAGAAAGGGTTAATGGGGGAACCCCACACACCTCCCACCCCCTCTTGCCCCCCCCAAACCGCAGAACGGGGGGGAGGGGGTCCCCGCTGTGTTTGCGTCCCCCCCCCCCCACTTCAGCAGCCACCGGGGAGGGGAGGGGTCCATACCCACCAGGGATGGGGGGTCCCCACCCCCCGGGGTGGGGGCTGGGATAGGTAGAGAGGGGAGGGATTCCCTGTGTGTCCCCCCCGGGGATTTCCCCTCCCTCTCCATCCCCTCCTCCCCCTACCCCTCCATGATTGGGGGGGGGTCGGCTCGGCGTTGCCATGGTAACGAAGCTGCTCCGCTGCAGGGCGGGGAACCCACGGCGGCGGGGGGGGAGGGGATGTGGGGAGGGGGAGGTTAGGGGCGGGGGGGGGAGGAATCGCAGAGCTCTGGGAACCTCGGCAGCCACCGCGCAGCCGCGTAGGGATGGCACCGGGCATCCCCCCCCCCGCCACCGAAACGGGCATCCCCCACACCGAAACGGGCATCCCCCTCCCCCACCCCCCACCGAAACGGGCATCCCCCAACCCCCATCGAAATGGGCATCCCCTCCCCCCACCCCAAAACGGGCATTCCCCCTCCCACCGAAACTGGCATCCCCCCCACTGAAATGGGCATCCCCCCACCGAAACGGGCATCGCCCACCCCCCCAAACCGAAACGGGCATCCCCCCCCCACCGAAACGGGCATCCCCCTCACACCCAAATGGGCATCCACACACACCCCGAAATGGGCATCCCCACCCCCAAATTTGGCATCCCCCACCCCGATTTGGGCATTGCCTTCCCGAACCGGGCACTCCCCCTTCCTCCCCCCCCCCCAAATTGAACATGTCCCCCGAGGTGGGCATCCCCAAATCGGGCGTTCCTCCCCCCCCACCCCGAAGTGGGCATCCTGCTCCGAACCGGGCACCCCCACCCCGAGCTGGGCATCCCCCTCCCCGAACTGCGCATCCTCCACCCCGGTTTCGGCGCTGAAGACCCAAATCCGTCATTCCCCGGCCCCCCCGATCCGGGCATCCCCCTCCCCAAACTGGGCATCCCCCTCCCGGACCGGGTATCCCCCTCCCCGAACGCCATTCTGGCATCCCCCCCACCCCGAACTGATCACTGCCCTCCCGAGCCGAGCATTTCCCCGCCCCCCCTCCCCCCCCCCCCCGGATTGGGCATCCCTCGCCCCCCCGTCCCTCCCCCGTCCTTGAACCTGGCATTTCCCACCCCCGCAACCGAGCGTCCCCACCCCCTGCAGCGGGCATCCCCCCCCCGCCCCTCCCCCATGCTCAGTGCAGCCCCTCCTGCAGAACACAGCCTGCACCATGCCCCCCCCGCACCGTGCCCCCCCCGCACCGTGCCCCCCCCCGCACCGTGCCCATCCCCCTGCACCACGCAGCGGCGTCTCCCCCACCCCCGCCTCCATTCGCTCCCCGCCTCTGCACCACGGAACCCTCCGGGTACCTCCGTGCTCGGTCGTGTCCCCCCTCCCCACGCATGTCACACACACATCCCCCCCTTTCCCCCCCCCCTCCCCAAGTCTGCAGCGTGCCGTGTGTGTGTCCCCCCCCCATCCTGCACACTGCAGCACCCTGCACACGCACAAAGCACCCAAAGCACCCAAGGACCCACAGCACCCACGGACCCACAGCACCCACAGCAGCCACAGCACCCACAGACCCACGGACCCACAGAACCCATAGCACCCACAGAACACCCAGCACCCACGGCCCCATAGCACCCACAGAACACCCAGCACCCCCGGACCCACAGCACCCTGACACCAGTCACCCCCTGGCGCCAGCCACATCCCTGGGCGCCACACCCCCACCGGGCACGACGCCGTGGGGTGGGGGCCCGTGCCCTTTGTGCCACCCTGGGCGCTCCCACACCCACGCCAGGCCTCGGGGCTGGTTTTGGTGCTACTGGGGGGCGAGGGGGGTGGAGAGGGGCACCATAGGTGGGTCAGGGGCACCATAGGAGGGTCAGAGCCACCGTGGCTCCAGCCGCGGGCGGGTGGGATGGTGCTGGGTGCCAGGCAGGTGGTGCTGGGGGTGGGGCGGGTGCTCACCCACGCTCCTGTCACCGTGGCAAATAAACGCGGGGGGCACCGGCAGGAGGCTAAATATAGCTGCAGACAATAAACTGCGGTGGCCGCGGAGGCACCGGGGAGCGGCGTGCGGCGGCTGCGCCTGGCAGCGGAATAGCAGCACCGCCGCAGAGCGCCGCGGAGCCACGGCCGCTCCGCCGCCGCCACCGGCGCGGCAGCCCCAGCGGCTCCCCCTGCACCGCCACGGCAGCCACAGCACCCTCCTGACAGCCCCAGCGGCTCCAGCACCATCCTGACAGCCCCAGCAGCTCCATCTTCACCAGCCCCAGCGGCTCCAGCACCATCCTGACAGCCCCAGCAGCACCATCCTGACAGCCCCAGCAGCTCCAGCACCATCCTGACAGCCCCAGCAGCTCCATCTTCACCAGCCCCAGCAGCTCCAGCACCATCCTGACAGCCCCAGAAGCTCCATCTTCACCAGCCCCAGCAGCTCCAGCACCAGTCTGACAGCCCCAGAAGCTCCATCTTCATCATCCCAGCAGCTCCAGCACCATCCTGACAGCCCCAGCAGCTCCATCTTCATCATCCCAGCAGCTCCAGCACCATCCTGACAGCCCCAGCAGCTCCATCTTCATCATCCCAGCAGCTCCATCACCATCCCAGCAGCTCCACCAGTCCAGGAGCTCCATCTTCTTCATCCCCACATCTCCATCACCATCTTGGCAGCTCCATCACCACACCAGCAGCTCCATCACTGTCTTGCAGGCTCAGTCACCATCTTGGCAGCTCCATCATCATCCCAGTAGCTCCAGCAGTTCCATCTTCACCATCCCAGGAGTTCCATCACCTTCCTGGCATCTCCCTCATCATCTCAGTAGCTTCATCACCGTTCCTGTAGCTCCATTGCCATCACAGCATCTCCACTGCCAGCCCAGCATCTCCATTGCCAGCCCAGCAGCTCCACCACCTCCCTGGTAGCTCCATTGCCATCCCAGTAGCTCTATCACTGTCCCTAGCAGCCCCAGCAGCTCCAGCTTCATCCTGGCAGCTCCATCATCATCCCAGCAGCTCCATCACCATCTTGGTATCTTTCTTGGCCCCCTGGCAGCTCCACCTCCACCTTGGTAGCTCCAGCACCAGCCTGGCAGCTCCAGCACCACCTCGGTAGCCCCAGCACCATCTCAGTAGCCCCAGCACCATCCCAGCTGCCCCACCTTTGCCACCCGAGCAGCCCTACTGCCATCCCAGCAGCCTGGGGAAACTGAGGCGTGAGGGGCTGGTGGGGCCAGTGTCGAGGCAAGTGGCCACCTTTGGTGCCCAAGGCATCGCCCAGCCGTGCCCAGTTGTGCCAGCAGAAGCTCCTGGCGAGCCAGGCTCAGCGCCGTGCCAGCACGTGCCCGCGCCGCGCCATGCCCACCCAGGACAGCGCTCGAGGGGAGAGGAGGCCGGGGTCTGACTGCAGGTGGGTGCACTGGGGGAGGGCACTGGGCTGGGGACCCCCCCTCCCTTCAGAGCCTGGGGAACCCCTCTCAAAGCCTAGGGATCCCCCTGGACTCGTGGGGATCCTCTGGCTCCTGGGGATGCCCTGCTCCTGGAGCCACCCTGGCTCATGGAGACTCCCAGCTGGTGGGGGTGCCCTGGTTCCTGGAGACCCCTCAGCTCCTAGGGACACCCCAGCTCCTGGGGATGCCCCCCAGCTCCTGGAGACCTCCTGAAGACCTCCCGGTTCCTGGGGATGCCCCAGCTCTTTGGGGCACCCCACTACCTGGAGACCTCCCTCCCAGCTTCTGGGGACTCCTTGGTTCATGGGGACCCCCCAGATTCCTGGGGACATCCTGGCTTCTAGGACGCCCCCCAGCTCATGAGGATCCCCCCCATTCCAGCTCCTGCAGACCCCCTGGCTCCTGGGTACCCCATGGTTCATGGGGATCCCCCCCTCAGCGCAGCGTGGAAGGAGGGGGACAGAGGGGATGCCTGGTGACAAGGTGGCTCTGTGGGAAGGGGGACACCGTGACGGGGGGGAGGGATGTGTTCCCCGAAGTCCCCCCCACAATTGTGGGGGTCCGGGGCAGGCAGGGTTCATTCAGCTGCCCGTGGCGCAATAGGGGAGCCCCGGAAGAGAGTCAGAGGGGGAGGGGTGGCAGGGAGAAGGGGGGGCGGGAGCGGGGGGAGACACCGGCCTGGGGCGGTCGAGGCGCGGGGGACAACCCACGGCGGTGACAATGAGGACACGATGGGAGTGACACGTCCCGGCTAAAAATAGTCCCCAGCCTCAGCCCCCGCCAAGGTCACTGCCGGCCGTGGCGGGGCCGGGGGGGCCGGGGGGGGCCGGACGCGGGGGCGTGGGGCGGGGAAGCCCCCCGGCCCCCCCTTTTTCTGTGCCGCGGCTCCCACACGGTCGCCGTTGTCACCACTGCTCCGCCACGCAGAGAGCTGCCAGCGGCCACCGCTCCCCGACCAATGCCACCACCCAGCCGTGGGCACCCCGGCTCGTCCCGACGCCGCCTGTAACACGGGGCCGTGCCAAGTGAGCGGGCGTGGGGGTTGGCAGAGGTGGGGGCACCACGGGGGTGTCAGTCATGGGGCCCCCCCGGGTTGTTTTCTCCTAGCCTGGGGGTGTCTGCGTGGGGGGACACCGGGGGGACACCCTGCCTGCGGTGGGCAAGCACCAGCCGCTGGAGTCAGGGGGATGCCCAAGGTGGGGGTCTCTGTCTTTGGGCACAGTGTGGCTGTGGGCACTCAAGCCCCGATGCTGCAGCGGGGCTGGGGGACCCTTGGTGCTCCCCAGTGACAGGGGCTGGCTGCGGGCACAGCCTGGTGAGACCAGCCCCGCTCTGTGCCCAGCTTAGCACCCACCAAAAGCAGTGCCACCCTGTGCCACCGACAGCCTTGGCTGATGCGTCTGTCATGCCAGGAGCGGTGGCAGGACCGGCACTGGTGGCACCGGGGCTGGTGGGACCTCATGCCGCGGCTGTGCCATGCCAACGTGCCAGGGCTGTGTGCGGTCTTCGCTGGTGTTGGCACTTGAGGCTCCTGGCAGGTTCTGGCATCGCGTGGTGCTCATGGCCTCGACGTGCCAGGGAGTGCCCGACGTGCCCACGGGTGCAGCCGTCAAGGCTGTGGGCGTGGAGGTGTGGGGCCCTCCCTGTCCCTCCCGACCTTCCCAGTGACCTTGAGGTGTCCATGGGGACCCTGTGCCTGGCTGGGGACCTTCATGGCTTTGGGGACACCACCCTGGGGGCAGGGGCACCTCCCCGGGGGCAGGGACCACCACCCTGCGGCGCGGGGACAAGGCTTTCCTCAAGGTGCTGGCGAGGTTTGGGGGGGACCCCCTTCCTTCCCTGAGAGGTTGGTGGCAGTGGCAGGGACTGGGGGGACACGGCGGGGGGGTGTCCCCTAGTTGCGGGGGTCCGTCGTGACCCGTCGGGAGCAGCCATGCGAGGCGGCTTTGTCCTTCGGCTGAGCCGAGGAGCGTGGGGGAGGCGGCGGAGGACCCGGCGCGGAGGCTTTGTCTGGGGACGGCGACAAGGTGGCGGCGAAAGGTGGGGGGGGGGGAAGAGGAGTCCGAACCCCCCCACTCAGGACCCCTCAGCACCCCCTTACCCCAGCCCCACGCACCCGTTGGGATCCCTGCAGGTGGGGTGTCCCCGGCCGCGTGTGAAATGGGAGGGACAGGGATGGGGTCCCCCTTGGGCTGGGGGGGTGTGGGGGTTGCTGACTGCCTCTGCCAGCCTTGGGGACAGCATCGCTGTCCCCTCCTTGTCCATCTGGGGCCTGATCCAGCCCCAGGGTGCTTCGGTGGGGCTCAGGGGAGGGTTTTTCTCGGGGAGACCCCAGGACGTGCCAGGGAATCCCCTGCGTGGCGGCGGCGGCGGGGCTGGGGAGGTTCGGCTGTCCCCGGGTGTCCCCGCGCGTGTGCCAGCCCCTGTGCCTCCCCCCCCCGTGCCGTGGGACCCACAGGCACCGGGGGCGGGAAGGGGCCGGATCCTGCATGGGGTAAATCACCCTGGTGTGGGGCTGTGCCAGGGCAACCCCCGGGGGGCTGGGGGACGGGGACCCGGCTGCTGTCATCCCCGGGGGGTCCCACGCTGGGACCAGGTTTGGTATCTCAGTGCCCTCCGGGAGCCTGGTGGGTGGCATCGTGCCAGTGTCTCTACCAGCCCCAGGGGGCCTCATATGCCCCTGCAAACCACACTCAGCCACCCCCTGCCCTACCCTTGGAGGGGACAGTGGTGGTGGCACCCCCCCCACCCCACACCTCCCTATTTAGCCTTGTGCCAGCAGGTGGGCACCGGTGTTGGCGGGGGCCGGGGGGCTCCTGCTGGCACCAGCAGATGCTCTCCAGCCTGGGACATATGGCCAGGGCTTGGCCGTGGCAGGAGCTGAGGCCACCCGAGGAACCAGGGCCACCACGGGGGGATTTGAGGGGACGGGGGGGGCGGGTGTTGGGGGGCTACAAGGGGTCTGACGCATTTCATGCACCCAGCAAGCCCCAACCCCCCCATGGCAGGGAACTCCTGCAGCCCCGGGTGGGGGGACACACATGGCATGGGTCCTGCCACCCCAAGCACCCCATCCCTTGCACCATGGCATGGGTGGGGGTGGGGGGGGCAGGGGGTTCCCCAGCTCCTCAGCTTCTTTTTCCCAGTATGGCAGTGGGACCACAGCCAATGCCACCCAGCTGCTGGCACAGGGCCCATGGGCACGGCCCCGTGGGGGAAGGGAGGAAGGGGGGGGGGCATGACATGGGTCCTGCCACCCCAAGCACCCCCATCCCTTGCACCATGGCATTAGGGGTGGGGGTGGTGTTTCCCCAGTCCCTCAGCTCCTTTCTCCCAGTATGGCAGTGAGACTGTGGCCATGCCACCCAGCTGCTGGCACAGGGCCCATGGGCACGGCCCTGGAGGCAATCAGTGCTCCCCCAAATTCCTGCCCCTCCCGCGGCTCCCGGGCAGGAATTACCGAGTGGGTGATAAATAAATCACCAGCGGGGAGCTCTTCAGCCTCTATTTTTAGCTGCCCCCCTCCTCCTCTGCAGTTGCTCCCAGGCAGCATCGCTGCTCCAGGGCATGGTGGGCAGCTGGGGGGGGGGTGTCCTGCTGGCGACCAACACCCCCCCACCCCCACCCCCTAAGGCACTGGGTGCTGCTGCAGCCTGGCCTTTGTGGGAGTTAAACTGTGGGCCCCCCAGATTCAGGACCCCTTTGTCCTGTCCCTGTCCCTCCTTCCTGTGACTCCCACCCAGGGGGGACCCCCTCTGGCTCTCCCCGGGGCTTCCACACCTCCCCTGGGGACACAAGACCTTGTGGGTGCCTGTGTCCCAGCCCCAGGCTGCAGCACTGGGTGCCCTGCTGCCGCATTGCCACCAACCTCCCTGCGCAGGAGCTGCTGAGAGCAGGGGACACTTGGGGCCCCGGCTCAAGGACACGCGGTGGCCGTGGTCAGGGGGGGACCTGCCGTGTCCCTGTCCCCACCACTGGAGGGTGGAGGACCCTGCTTGGTGTTCCTGCACCGTACCTGAGCATCCTTGGGGATGCAGCCACCGGTTGTGGTGTCCCCGTGGGGAAAGGGGATAGGGGGTACGGGAGAGGAGACGGGGGAGAGGAGAAAGGGGACAGGGGACAAGGGAGAGGAGAAAGGGGACAGGGCACAAGGGAGAGGGGATGGACAGGGGAGAGGGCAAAGGAGAGACGGGACAGGGGAGAGAAGAGAGGAGAGAAGGGAGAGGGGACAGAGGAGAGGGCAGAGGAAACAGGAGAGAGGAGAAAGGGGACAGGGGAGAGGAGAGAAGGGAGAGGGGAGAGGAGAGAAAGGCGAAGGGACAGGGGAGAGGGGACAGAGGAGAGGGAAGAGGAGAAAGGTAGGTGAGGAGGGAGAGAAGACAGCAAAGAGGACTCGGGGGAGAGGGGAAAGGGGTGAGGAGAGAGGGGAAGAGGGGAGAGGAGAAGAGGGAGAGGGAACAGGGGAGAGGGGACAGAGGAGAGTGGACAGGGACCCTTCCCAGTTTTAGTCAGCCCTCTGGCTCCTGGAGCTGTCCCTGTGAGCATCCTGCCCGGAGACAATCGCCCGCGGCCCATTTCCGCCGCCGTTAAGTGCAGTCCCCCCTCCGGCTCATGAAATATTTACCACCGGCAGTCTGGGAGGGCTCTGGGGGCAGCTTCAGCGACCCCGCTCCGGCCGCCAGCAAAGTTTAGTGGGAAGCCGCGGGGCAACCACTTTGGCCTGGCACAGCTTCGGCTGTTAGGAGAAGGAGGGGTCGGGTAGGGGGGGTGGTGGGGGTGGTGGTCTGAGGTTGGCATCCCCGGTGAAAACCACTTCCCCCTCCGCCCTGCCCGCTGCGTATTTTTTTCTCCCCACTCCCCGCCCGAGGATTAAAAAGAAATCGGAGCCCATTTTCCTGCCATAAATTTGGCAGAATGGAGAGAAAATGATCTGGTGCTTGGAGGGGTGCCAAGGGCCCCGGCTCCACCGGGCAGCAGCTGGGCACCGGAGCCCGGCCGGCCACGCAGGGAGCCGCAAAAGCATCTTCCGGGGCTCGGGTGCGTCCCTTTGGGGGGGGGGGGAACAGGGAGGGGGTTCCAGGACCTTTGCTGCTCACCCCCCGCCCCTCAACACACACCCAGCCACCCACCCCCCCCGCCAAGGATTGGAGGGGGTGGAGGGAAGGCGGAGGGGATGTTGTTGTCCCCACACTGGGAGGGACATGGGCGCGGTGGCGGTACCGGGGATGCCGGTGCCGTTCCCGGGGTGTTTGCAGGGCTGCAGCAAGGGCTTGGTGCTTGGGAGGCCTGAAATGCAGAGAGCTGTGCACAGCCCCCCCTCACCCTCCCCTCCCCGAGTGTGGCCCCGCTGGGTGGGGAGGGGATGAGGGGAGGCAGGGGAAGGGGACCCCCACCCCCGGCAGCAGCCTGCCCCTGGCCTGGTGCTCTGAGTGCAGCGACGCTGCCGGGGCTGTGGGCTCCGGGGGGGTGGTTTGGGGCCTTGTTGTGAAATGGGGCTGCTGGTGCAAGGGGGCTGCTGGTGCAAGGGGGCTGCTGGTGCAGTGGGGCCGTTGTGGAACTTGGCTGCTGGTGCAATGGGGCCACTTGTGCAAAGGGGCTGCTGGTGCAAGGGGAGCACTCGTGCAAAGGGGCTGCTGGTGCAAGGGGGGCTGCTGGTGCAAGGGGAGCGCTGGTGCAAGGGGGGCTGCTGGTGCAAGGGGAGCGCTGGTGCAAGGGGGGCTGCTGGTGCAATGGGGCCACTTGTACATTGGGGCTGTTGTGCAGTGGGGCTGTTGGTGCAGCGGAGCTGCTGGTGCAAAGGGGCTGTTGGTGCAGCAGGGCCACTCGTGCAGGGCAGCCGTTGTGCAGTGGGGCTGCTGTTGGAATGGGGCTGTTGTGCAACGGGGCCACTTGTGCAAGGGAGCTGCTGCTGCAGTGGGGCTGTTGGTGCAAGGGGGCCGCGGTGCAGTGGTGCCAGTGGTGCAGTGGGGCCACTCAAGCAGTGGGGCTGGTGTGTGCAAAGGAGCTGTTGGTGCAACAGGGCCACTCGTGCAGTGCAGCCGTTGTGCAGTGGGGCTGCTGTTGGAATGGGGCCAGTTCTACAAGGGGGCCACTCGTGCAAGGGGGCTGCTGGTGCAAGGGGGCTGCTGGTGCAACGGGGTCACTCGTGCAAAGGGGCTGATGGTGCAGTGGGGCCGCTCGTGCAGTGAGGCCTCTTGTGCAGTGGGGCTGGTGGTGCAGGAGGGTCACTGATGCCAAGGGGCCACTCGTGCAGCGGGGCCCTCAGTGCAGCAGGGCAGTTGGTGCTGCTGGGCTGCGCCGGGGCAGTTGGTGCAGCGGCGGCGTTGGTGCACTGCAGATCACGGCGCAGCACGGCCGCTCGTGCAGTGGGGCCTGCTGTGCAACGGGGATGCCGCTGCAGTGGGGGCTGCTGGTGCAAGGGGGGCACTGATGCAGTGGGGCTGTTGGTGCAATGGGGCCACCGATGCTGAGGGTCTGTGCTGGCTGCACTGGGGGCACTCGTGCAGTGGGGCAGTTGGTGCAGCGGGGCTGCTGTGCAAGGGGGTCACTGATGCAGTGGGGCTGTTGGTGCAATAGGACCACTCATGCAGCGGGGCTGGTGGTGCAGTGGGGCCACCCATGCAGTGGGGCTGGTGGTGCAATGGGGCTGTTGGTGCAACAGGACCACACATGCCGTGGGGCTGGTGGTGCAGCAGGGCTGCTGTGCAAAGGAGTCACTGACGCGCTGGGGCTGTTGGTGCAGTGGGGCCACTCGTGCAGTGGGGCTGCCAGTGCTGAGGGTCTGTGCTGCACTGGGGCCATTTGTGCAACAGGGCCACTCATGCAGTGGGGCTGCTGGTGCAGTGGGGCCAGTTGTGCAGCGCAGCCGTTGTGCAGTGGGGCTGCTGGTGCAGTGGGGCCAGTTGTGCAGCGCAGCCCTTGTGCAGTGGGGCTGCTGGTGCAGTGGGGCCAGTTGTGCAGTGCAGCCGTTGTGCAGTGGGGCTGCTGGTGCAGTGGGGCCAGTTGTGCAGCGCAGCCGTTGTGCAGTGGGGCTGCTGGTGCAGTGGGGCCAGTTGTGCAGCGCAGCCGTTGTGCAGCTCAGCCGTTGTGCAGTGGGGCTGCTGGTGCAGTGGGGCCAGTTGTGCAGCGCAGCCGTTGTGCATAGGGGCTGCTGGTGCAGTGGGGCCAGTTGTGCAGCTCAGCCGTTGTGCAGTGGGGCTGCTGGTGCAGTGGGGCCATTGTGCACTGGGGCCACTCGTGCAGTGGGGCTGCTGGTGCTGGGGGGCTGTGCTGGCTACACTGCGTGTGTGGGGATCCTGCAGTGGGCTCTGTGCTCACTGCCATGGGACCCCCCCCGTGCCACAGGACTGCTGCATGGCACGGGGGGTGCTCGGTGCAGCACCAGAAGCATCTCCTCCACCACCACCACCAGCAGCCCTGCTGCTGCCCACGGCCCTGCCACTGCTCCCTAGCGTGGGGGGGGGTACACGAGGGGACAAGGCACAGGGTGAAACCCACCCCCCACCAGGTGGTGGTGCCAGGGCAGGACCCTCAGCTGAGTGTGGTGGCTCTGGGGGTCCCTGGCACTGGGGCTGGGGGGCGGCTGGGGACCCTGCTAACACCAAATCTCCTCTCGGCCAGGCGTGGAGGGCAGCCCATGGCAGGGGGACCCCCGGAACCCCCCCACACCAAGCCCAGGCCCCACAGCCCCTAACGCCCTGAACCCCCCCCTGGCCGGCCCTGGGGAGCCCGAGCAGGTAGGGGGGTGCAGGGGTCCGGGGGGGGTGGGGTGGAGGGAGTGTCCTGGTGCAGGGGGTCGCTGAGGTGTCAAGGGGGGGGTTCTCGGGGGTCCTGAGGGTGCATGTTTGGGTGCTGGGGGGGATGTACTGGAGGCATGATTGGGGGGGGGGGCAGGGAGCATACTGGGGAGTGTGGGGAGGATGGAGTGGGAACACTGCAGGTACTGGGGGGACTGCAAGGGGGGGGGCAGGTTTTGGGGTGCGTGGGGACCGGTGCAGTGAGGCTGCAGAGTGTGGGGGTGTCTGGGGAGTCATTGAGAGGCTGAAGGGTGTGATGGGGGAGCTGGGTGGGGAGGGGGTGTTTGGGGTGGCATCAGGGTGCATAGGGGTATTTGGGGGGGCTATAGGGGTATGTAGGGGGGGGCATGGAGTGGCATCTTGTTGTATAGGGGTGCAGAGGGGTGTGTGGGGGTGCTTGGGGGTGTATTGGGGGGGCATAAAGGTGTATAGGGATGCATGGAGGTGTTTGGGGGTGCAGGGGGGGGCATCATGGTGTGTAAGGTGCATGGGGGTGTTTGGGGGGGTATGGGGGTGCATGGGGGTATTTGGGGCTCAGGGGAGTGCATGGGGGGGCATCAGGGTGTATAGGGATGCATTGGGGGGTGCATGAGGGTCTTTGGGGGTGCACGGGGTGTTTGGGGGTACATGGAGGGGTCTTGCCGAGGGAATGCCATGGGGCTGGAGGTGTCGGGGGTCGGGGTGGGGGGCTCTTGGCGTGTGTGGATCGGGGGCAGCTGTAGGGTCTGGGGGAGAGGGGGGACCCCATGACGGGGGGGAGGGGGAGGGGGAGGTGTCAGGGGGCGTGTCGGTGGGCGTGGCGATGCTTTCATCACGGGGGGAGGCGTGGGCGCGTTCCGCCAATGAGAAGCCTGCGTCACGCCCCCTCCCCCCCTCCGAAACGCTCCGGTCGCGCCCCCGGGACCGAACCGGCTCCAGCGGCGGCGGCAGCGGCGCGGCCCCGGCCCCGGCCCGGCGGCAGGTAGCGGGCAGAGGGTAGGGCTGGCACCGGCACCGGTACTGGGGCTGGGGTTGAACCGAACCCAGCCAGCATCCCGGTACCGGCAGCCCCGGGCACGGCGCAGAGAAGTGGGAGCGCGCATCTGCAGCTCGTTACCGGAGCTGTCCCGGGCAGGGAAACCGGAGGCACCGGGGGCGGGGAGGGGGCTGGACCCTCCCGGAGGGACTGCAGAGAGGGTGGAGGCAGCGGGGTTAGGGGTGGGGGTGACACCGATCACCGCCGAGTGGGGACAGGGACGGAGACGGTAACGCGGGAAGGCCACGTCCCGCGGGGTGGGCATGTCCCCCGTGGGCAGGAAATGTCCCTCCGGGCAGGGCATGTCCCCCGTGGGCTGCGAATGTCCCCACGGGCAGGACACGCCCCCTGTGGGCACGACACCTCCCCCCGGGCAGGACATGGCCCCACGGGCAGGACATGTCCTCATGGACAGGGCATGTCCCCCGTGGGCAAGGAATGTCCTCACGGGTAGAACACGTTCCCCGTGGGCAGGGAATGTCCTCACAGGTGGGACATGTCCCCTCATGGGTAGGGCATGTCCCATGGGCACGGCGGCTTCCCTATGAACAGGGCATGTCCCCTGTGTGCTGGGAATGTCCCCACGGGTAGGACATGTCCCCTGTGGGCAAGGGGTGTCCCATGGGCAGGGGATGTCCCTCATGAGCCGGGCATGTTCTCATGGGCAGGACATGGCACCTGTGAGCACGACTGGTCCCCCACGGGCAGGGCACATCCTCTATGAGCGGGGCTTGTCCCCCACGGGCAGGATGTGTCCCCTGGATAGGAAATGTCCCCAAGGGCAGGATGCATCCCCGCTGCAGTCACGGCCAGCCCACGGGCACCCTGTGCCCCGTCAGATATCGCCTGCCAGTGGGCAAAGATGCTGACTGAGACTCCCTGCCCCCCCCCCCCCCACCTACGTGCCCCCCACTCAACGCTGTCCCCTCTCTCTCCCGCAGGTCGCCCCCGCGCCGCTGAGCCATGCGGGATCGCCCGGCCCCCTCCCCGCCAGAGCCATGAGCCGCTACAATGGGGGGGTGGCACGGCCCAGGGGCACCCTGAGCTCCTCTGCCCGCACCCTGCACTCCTCGGAGGGGGAGACCCAATCCTTGCGGCCCCGCCGACCCCCCAGCCTCGAGGTGGTGGTGTCCCAACCGGAGCAGCCCGGGGGCCCGGATGCCGGCCCGGCGGCGGCGGCTGCGGGGCAGGATGCAGCCGAGGAGCGGGGCCGGGAGCCGCGGAAGAACCAAAACATCGGCTACAAGCTGGGGCACCGGAGAGCCCTCTTCGAGAAGCGGAAACGCCTCAGCGACTATGCCCTCATCTTCGGCATGTTTGGCATCGTGGTCATGGTCACGGAGACGGAGCTGTCCTGGGGGGTCTACACTAAGGTTTGGGAAGGGGCGGGGGGGCGCTGAGGGTAGGTGGGTGAGGCTTGGGGGCGCCCAGCTGGGCTCACCCTGCCCTTTCCCCCTCCCCCGGCAGGAGTCGTCGTATTCGTTTGCACTGAAATGCCTTATCAGCCTCTCGACCCTCATCCTCCTGGGGCTCATCGTCATGTACCACGCCAGGGAGATCCAGGTGAGGGGCACCCACCGTGCTCCGGAGGCTCGCCAGGGCCCGTGGCAGCCCGGAGATCCCTACCACCAGCACCAGCACCACCACCAGCACCACCACCCCCTCCTGTTTGTTTTTTTTTATCTCCTCCCGCTCCCCCACCCTGCTCTCCCCACCCCCTACCTCCCCTCCCCGCAGCTCTTCATGGTGGACAACGGTGCCGACGACTGGCGCATCGCCATGACCTACGAACGCATCTTCTTCATCGCCCTGGAGCTGATCGTCTGCGCCATCCACCCCATCCCCGGCCAGTACCTCTTCACCTGGACGGCTCGCCTGGCCTTCACCTACGCCGCCTCGGTGGCCGACGCCGACGTGGACATCATCCTCTCCATCCCCATGTTCCTGCGGCTCTACCTGATCGGGCGAGTGATGCTGCTGCACAGCAAGCTCTTCACCGACGCCTCTTCCCGCAGCATCGGGGCCCTCAACAAGATCAACTTCAACACCCGCTTCGTCATGAAGACCCTCATGACCATCTGCCCCGGCACCGTCCTCCTGGTCTTCAGCATTTCCTCCTGGATCATCGCCGCCTGGACCGTCCGCGTCTGCGAGAGGTGCGCCGGGGGCCGGCTCCGCCCCGGCGCCGGCGAGGGGCGCGGGGCTGGGGCGCAGCTGAGGACGCACCGAGGGTTGAGGAAGGGAGAGAAGAGATCCCCCCCCCCCGCACCCCACCCCCCCCGCCTTGGAAAAGTGGGTTCCCCCCTCTCCTGGTTGGGATTCTTACGCCCACCCCTCCCCAAGCCAAAGCGATGCCAAACCAAAAGTGCTTCGCCAAGGTGTGATTGGGGGAGGGGGGCAGGGGGCCGGACCCGCTGGGCTGGCCCCAAACCTTTCTGTGTCCCCTCTGGCATGCGGCAGGACCCCCTCGCTGCTTGTGGGGGTTGGGGGCAGCGAGGGGGGAAGTCTCGCAGAGGGCATCGAGCCCTTCAACGCAGGACATGGCCCGTTGCTCCTCAGCTGTGCCCGCCGGGATGCCAGGACGCCGGGATGCCCGCGCCGGTGCCCTGCCCGTCCCAGTGCTCGCCCCTTCTCGGCCGCTGTGTCCCCTCTGCCCCCTCCCATCATTCCTCCCCCCCCCCCCCAGGGACGTGCATTAACTGCTGTTGTTTTCCCTCCCTGACGCTCTGCTGCTCGCAGGGACAAACTGTGAGTGACCCCAGGGACCCCCCAGCGGGTCCTGCACGGGACCACCCCCCCCGATCCTCCCCCCCAGGCTTCTGCTCCCCAGAATTTAGGATTAGCTGCAGCCAGAGGGTTTGGGGAGGGGGATGAAGGCCGGGAGGGGGCCCTGAGGGGCCAAGAGGTCGCAGGCATGGGAAGAGGCCGGAGCCCTTTTCCACTTGGAACCTCAGCCGCTGGTTTCTGTCCCCTCCGTGCTCCCCCTCCCCCCAGCTGGGGGGACTGTGGTGCCTCAGCCTGGTGGGGGGCACAAGCTGGGGTCCTGTAGCAGCTTTGTTGGGGGAGGGAGGGGGTGTCTGGAGCATGAGTCCTCCTGAGGGTGCCCTCGGAGGGGTGCAGGAGTTGCTGCAGGTCCCGGGGTGGCACCGCAGGGGGAAAATGCCAGCGAAGGGCAGGGCTGGACTGGAGCAGCTGGGAAGGAGCTGCTGGATCCTCCTGGTCTCTATCTGAGACCTCAGTGGAGCCTCCAAAGGGCTTTGGCTCGGCTCTGGTGGTTGCTCGAGGGGTTTCCCCTGCCCAGCCTTCACACTTCAGGTGCACTGGGGGGGTCCTGGCTACAGCTCGGGAGGGTGGGGGGAGCAGGGAGCACCCCCCCCCCATTCCCAGTTATCCCAGCGAGCATCGCCGTGGGGGTGGCATCCCAGGGCTGCTCATCTGTGTTGGTGCCCCCCCAACATCACCCCCTCACATCCCTCAGTGCCAGCTGAGGTTCCAAGCCCAAGTGACACAGCTGTGCCAGGGGTGGGGGGCAAAGGGGGGACGCAGCAATCCTAAATTCCTCGCTGCACGCTTGAGTGTGTCCTGCGCCCCCCCCCAGCTCGCTGCTGCCTCCTCCCTTCCCGTCTCTCACCCCCACTTTGCCCAGCTCCCTGCTGCTCCCTGCATGTCCCCATCCCACTGCCCAGCTTGGCCACTGCTTCCAGTGCCTGGCCCTGCTGCTCTGTGCCCTGGCCCCCCCTCCCCACCCCCAAGCTGGGCTTGTCCCGGTGAGCAGAGGCGGGGGGCTGTGGCCGGGGGTCCCTCAAGGAGGTGGGGGAGGGGGCACAGCCATCTGCATCGGTGCTGGCCATGGAATCTCAAAGCACAGTGTCCCCTGTGGGACCCAGTGACACCCGTGGTGGCCTCAGGGCCCTTTGTAGCCCTGGGCTTGCTTGGGGGAGGGAGGTGACCCCCACCAAGGGACTTGTGGGGTGAGGGGTGCTCTGCTCCAGCCAGGTCTGTGCAGCTGTCCCCTGCTCTCAGACATGGGGTGTCCCCTCCCTGGGGAGATGGGGGTCCAGAGGTGACACCCACATCACCCACATCCTGTGCTTTGAGATCTCGGGGTGGGGGTCAGGATAGAGGCTGCTGCCATCTGTATGTGGGGGCTGCTCCTCTCCTGTCTCCTCAGTGTCCTCATCCAGCAGCCCCTCACCCCCTGCCCAGAACCAGCCCCACTTCTGAGGGTCACAACCAGCTGCACTTCTAGGGGGGGGTGTCACAACCAAGCCCACTTCTGGGGGTCACAACCAGCTCCACTTCTGGGGGTCACAACCTCCGGAGCTTTCCTCCTCCTTGTGCCCAGAGCAGCCATGCCTGGTGTCCCCAGGGTGTCCCCAGGGTGTCCCCAGGGTGTCCCCAGCTTCTTCAGGGCCCGAAGAAGCCATGCTGGGGACTTGGGGACTCTCCCAGCCTCAAGGCACTGGCTGGGAGAAGCCTCTGCAGACCCCATGGCCGAGCCGGTGGCGCCGCGAGGGAGGGGCCCAGGGTGGCACCGCGAGGGAGGGGCCCAGGGTGGCGCCGCGAGGGAGGGGCCCAGGGTGGCACCGCGAGGGAGGGGCCCAGGGTGGCACCGTGCCCGTGCAGTGACACCCCCCGGCCCCTGGGCAGGTACCACGACAAACAGGAGGTGACCAGCAACTTCTTGGGGGCCATGTGGCTGATCTCCATCACCTTCCTCTCCATCGGCTACGGGGACATGGTGCCACACACCTACTGCGGCAAGGGCGTGTGCCTGCTGACTGGCATCATGGTGAGCACTGGGGCGGGCAGCGAGGCTGGGCAGGGGCCTGGGGGGCACACACACACCCAGAGGGGGTGACTCCTGGGCTCTCTGCCCGCAGGGGGCTGGCTGCACCGCTCTGGTTGTTGCCGTGGTCGCCAGGAAGCTGGAGCTGACCAAGGCGGAGAAGCACGTCCACAACTTCATGATGGATACGCAGCTGACCAAGAGGGTAGGACCCCAGCCCCACCTTGGTGGCATCTGGGGTGGGGGGGTGGGATGAGCCACCCCCATCCCTCACCTGGAGGTGGTGAAGCTTGAGGAGGGGAAATTGAGACTGGAGAGGAGGGAGAAATTCTTGGCGGTGAGGGAGGGGAGAGCCTGGCACAGGCTGCCCAGGGAGGCTGTGGCTGCCTCCTGCCTGGAGGTGCTCAAGGCCAGGCTGGATGAGGCCTTGAGCAACCTGGGCTGGTGGGAGGTGTCCCTGCCCATGGCAGGGGGCTGGCAGTGGATGATCTTGGAGGTCCCTTCCAACCTCAAAATCCATGACTCTATGGTCCATTGTCCTCACTCCAAGGACTGGGCACTGGGGAGGCCACACTTCAAATCCTGGGGTCAGTTTTGGGCCCCTCACTCCAAGAAGGACATTGAGAGGCTGGAGCAGGTCTAGAGAAGGGCAATGAAGCTGGGGAAGGGTGTGGAGAACAGAGCTGGTGAGGAGCAGCTGAGGTGGGATGGTTTAGTGTGGAGAAGAGGAGAGTGAGGGACACCTCATTGCTCTCTGCAGCTCCCTGAGGGGAGGCTGGAGCCAGGGGGATGTTCCCTCTCCCTGGGGACAAGCGACAGGACAAGAGGAAATGGCCTCCAGTTGCCCCAGGGGAGGTTTAGGTTGGACATCAGGAGAAACTTCTACACTGAAAGGTTCCTCAAAGCCTGGCCCAGGCTGCCCAGGGAGGTGGCAGAATCCCCATCCCTGGAGGGGTTTCAGAGCCAGGGAGATGTGGTGCTGAGGGCAATGGTTTGCACAGCACCACAGTACCACAGTACATGAGAGGTCAGAAGGGACCTCCAGAGATCATTGGGTCCAACCCCCCTGCCAGAGCAGGATCACCCAGGGTAGTCCACACAGGAATGCATCCAGACAGGTTTTGAATGTCTCCAGAGGAGACTCCACAACCTCTCTGGGCAGCCTGCTCCTGGGGTCCTGCAGCCTCACTGTCAAGAAGGTTCTTTAGAGTTAATCACAATGCTCTGGGCTGGAAGGGACCTCCAAAGCTCATTCAGTCCAATCCCCTGCAGGCAGCAGGGACATCCCCAGCTAGATCAGGCTGTTCAGAGCCCTCTTGAGCTTCACCTTGAATATCTCCAGGGATGGAGCTTCAACCACCTCCCTGGGCAGCCTCTTGTAGTGTTCCACCACCCTCATGGTGCTGAACTTGTTCCTCACATCCAAGCTCAATCTGCTCTGCTCCAGTTTGAAGCCATTGCCCCTGGTCCTGTCCCTGCAGGCCTTTGCAAGCAGTCCCTCTCCATCCTTTCTGTAGCCTCCTTCAGGCACTGGCAGGCTGCTGTTAGCTCTCCCTGGAGCCTTCTGTCCTGCAGGCTGAGCACCCCCAGCTCCCTCAGCCTGGCCTTGCAGCAGAGCTGCTCCAAGCCCCTCTGGACCTGCTCCAGGCCTGCACGCAGCCCCAGCCTTGGGGTAGCCACGGACAAGGCTTGGCCTGGATGACCTCCAAGGTCCTTTATGGCAAGGGGAAAAAGGAAGCCTCTGTGCCTGCAGGTGAAAAATGCTGCTGCCAACGTACTCAGGGAAACGTGGCTCATCTACAAACACACCAAGCTGGTGAAGAAGATCGACCATGCCAAAGTTCGGAAACACCAGCGTAAGTTCCTCCAAGCCATCCATCAGTAAGTGCCAAACCTTTACCTGCTTCCTACAGCAGCTTGGCTTGCTGTGCTTTGGTTTGCTGTGCTTTCCTCTTTCCTTTCCTCTTTCCTTTCCTTTTTCTTTTCCTTTTTCTTTTCCCCTTTCTTTTCCCTCTCCATTCTCTCCTCTCCTCTCCTCTCCTCTCCTCTCCTCTCCTCTCCTCTCCTCTCCTCTCCTCTCCTCTCCTCTCCTCTCCTCTCCTCTCCTCTCCTCTCCTCTCCTCTCCTCTCCTCTCCTCTCCTCTCCTCTCCTCTCCTCTCCTCTCCTCTCCTCTCCTCTCCTCTCCTCTCCTCTCCTCTCCTCTCCTCTCCTCTCCTCTCCTCTCCTCTCCTCTCCTCTCCTCTCCTCTCCTCTCCTCTCCTCTCCTCTCCTCTCCTCTCCTCTCCTCTCCTCTCTCTCCTCTCCCTCTCCTCTCCTCTCCCTCTCCTCTCCCTCTCCTCTCCCTCTCCTCTCCCTCTCCTCTCCCTCTCCTCTCCCTCTCCTCTCCCTCTCCTCTCCCTCTCCCTCTCCTCTCCCTCTCCTCTCCCTCTCCTCTCCCTCTCCTCCCCTCCCCTCCCCTCCCCCCTCTCCTCTCTCTTCTCCCCCCTCTCCTCTCTCTTCTCTCCCCTCTCCCCTCTCTTCTCTCCCCTCTCCCCTCTCCCCTCCCCTTTCACTTTTGGTTTGTCTCATTCAAGGTTGTTTGTTTGTTTGTTTTGGTTCATGTTTCTGGTTTTGTTTTTGTTGGGTTTGGTTTGGTTTTGGTTTGCTTTGGGTCTGTTTTGGGTTTGCTTCGGTTTTGCTTTGGTTTTGCTTTGGTTTTTGTTTGGCTTTGGGTTTGCTTTGGTTTTGCTTTGTTTTGTGTTTTGGTTTGTTCTGAGTTTTGTTTTGCTTTGCTTTGCTTTGGTTTTAATCCCTGTCGCCAGGGAGGTGGTGGAAGCCTCAGCCCTGGAGGTTAAGGCCAGGCTGGATGTGGCTGTGAGCAACCTGCTGTGGTGTGAGGTGTCCCTGCCCATGGCAGGGGGGTTGGAACTGGCTGAGCCTTGAGGTCCCTTCCAACCCTAACGATTCTATGGTCCTGGCTTCCTAAGCAGACCTCTGGGGGCTTCCTCCCCTTCTGCACCCAGCTTGGGAGCTAGGTGGTCCCCAGCCCCTTGTCCCCATTGTGGGGATGTTCTCTGGGGGTGCTCTGAAGCTTGGTGTGACCTTGTCTGCTGTTGGCTTCTCCCTCATCCATCAGCAGGGCTGAAGGCTTTCAGGCCCCTGGGGGCCTCCTGCTTTGTGTGTGTGGGGAGGAACTGAGGGGCTTGGCCCAGCTTGGTGGGAGTAGAGTTGGGACACACACACACACACACTTAGAGGGGGGATGTGTGTGTGGGGAGGGGTCCTTGCTGCAGCTGCTGTGGTCTCCCTGTGCTCTTCGTGGTGGTACTAAACCTGCTGTTGTGTTTTGTCTCTGTTCTGCCCCCTCCCTGCAGAGCTCAGAAGTAAGTGACCCTGGGGGGGCTGCTCCCTCTACTCCCCTCTGCATGGGTTTGGTGCCCTGGAAAATTTCGGGGGGCTGTGGGGGGTGTCTCACACAGAGAACACACCCCGGGGGTACAGCCCCCTCCCCATCCTCCCCTCCCCGGGGCTGTCTGGGTGGGGGGAGGGGCTGCACGCTGCGGGTGCTGGGAAAAGCCGGGGGGGGGGGGGGGGGGGGGGGGGGGGCGGTTGTGAGGTTTGGGGGGGGGGTGTCACTGACCTCGGCCTCCTTTTCCCCCTCCCCTCCACACCTCCCCAGGTTGAGGAGCGTGAAGATGGAGCAGCGCAAGCTGAACGACCAGGCCAACACCCTGGTGGACCTGGCCAAGGTGGGTGGGGAGCCCCGAGAGGATGATCCAACCCCCACCCCCCTTTAAGCTCCTTTCTCAGGGGGAGGGCGAGGAGCTGCTCCTGGTCCTGACCTCCTGCACGCCCCTCCCCTGCCTGCCCCCACCCCCAGACCCAGAACATCATGTACGACATGGTCTCGGAGCTGCAGGAGCGCAACGAGGACCTGGAGAAGCGACTGGGAGCCCTGGAGAGCAAACTGGAGGCACTGGGGCTGAGCTTGCTGGCACTGCCAGGCTTGGTCAGCCAGGCACTGGGGCAGCAGCAGAGGGAGCTCCTGGGGAGCTGGCCCCCCCGCCTTTGCTCTGCCACAGCCCCCTGCACCCCTACCCGACCCCCCAGATCCCCTTCCACCGCCCCCCCCACCTCCTCGGACAGTGGGTGATGGGGGGAGGGGGGAGGGGGTGGTTGGGGGTGGGGTGGGGGATTGGGGAGTGGGGGACCACCCCTTCTCATCCCCGTTCCCCACCCCCCCCCTCTCTTATGTCTTGGCCATCGTGTGGCTGATCTCAGTAGCTTTGTTCTGTAAAGCTCTGTATAAATTTCCTGCGTTCACTGTGCTGGAGTGAGGCTGGAGGGACCCCTTCAAACCCCCCCCCATTTCCCCGCCCCCCACCTCAGACCCCCCTCCCCCAATCCCCACAGCTGGGTGGGAGGTGACCCCCAGCCTCCAGGAGGGCTTTTCAGTAATTTGGGGGGGGGGGGGGGGGAGCTGGGGGGGGGAGGAGGAAGCTGTGATGCAGCAGAGGCTGTGCCAGGGGAGATGGAGTAGCCCCGGGTGGGGATGGAGCAGCCCTATTTTGGGGGGGGGCGAGGGGAGGGAAGGGTGGTTAGGAGCATTCCCTGGGCGGGGGTGGGGGGCACAGAAGCAGCCCTGTGGGCATCGAGCAGCCCTGGAAGGAGATGGAGAATCGGGGGGGGGGGAAGGCACCAGCAGCAGCCCTGGGGGGGGGGATATAGAGCAGCCCTGAGGGGCAGGAGCAGCCCTGGGGGGAGGGTGTTGGGGGTGTCACGGAGAAGCCCTGTGAGTGATAGAAGAGTTCCTGCGGGGGGGTAAAGTAGCTCTGCTTGGGCAGAAGCAGCCCCGGGGGGGGGGACAGGAGCAGCCCTGGGGGGCGAGTAAAGCATCCCTGGGTGGGGGCAGAGGGGAGCAGCCCTGGGGGGACAGGAGCAACCCTGAGGGGGAAAGGAGCAGCCCTGTGGAGGGACAGGAGCAGCCCTGAGGGGGGAGTAAAGCATCCCTGGGTTGGGGGGAGACAGAAGCAGCCGGGGGGGGGGGGGGTGGTCATGGAACAGTCCTGGGGGGCAGAAGTTGTGGGGGAGGACACCTGGGATCTTGCCTGGAGGTGCAGAGGTGAAGGTGGAGGGGGGGGGACAGACCCCCATGGTAAGAGCAGGGCTGAGTCCGGGGGAGGGGGAAGGTGGAGGGGGGGGTGTTGAGGATTATTTTGGCGAGGGGGGGGCGATCTGTTCCTGGCTCTGCCACGAAGTGACCTTGGCGAAGCCACCGTCACCTCTCCGTGCCTCAGTTTCCCCCATCTGTAAAATGGGGGTCGGGAGCTGGGTTTTGGGGGGGGGGGAAGGGCGGGGGGGTCACACACACGCCACCCCCCCCCGGTACCGACCCTTGTACAGTGCTGTGAGGTTCCCGGATGCAATATTCCGCCCAGCCCCTCCCCCTCCCCCCCCAAATGGGGTGTGCCAGGACCCCCCTTCCTTGCCCCACCCTGGCCCCTGACACCACCCCCGACCCCCGGGGGTCAGTCCTGCTCCCCTTGGCTCTTGGGGGGGGGGGCTGGGGGGGGGTCCGGTGGTGCGTGGGGGGCGCTGAGGCTCGCATTAAAGGAGGCTGAATTGGACACTTCGCTCTCTGCTTGTGGCAGTGGGACCCCTGCCCGGGGTGGGATGGGGTCCGGGGGGGGAGGGGGTCGGAGGAAGAGCAGGATATATTCCCGGGGGGGGGGGTGGGGGTGTCTTTGCGCCCCCCCTTCCCCCCCATCCTGGAAACTTTGCAGGGGCCGACATGGAGGCTCAAGAGACCCCTGAGGGAAGACTGGGGGCTTGCAGCCCCCTGACCTGCTGGCACCGGGGGAGGTTGGGGGGGGGGGGGGGCGGTGCTTGTAGCAACATTTGGGGGGGAGTAAGGACAGGCTCGGAGCATCCCCAGACACCCCCAAACACGGCTCAGCACCAGCCCCTTGCAAAGCCAAAGCCGGGGCCCTGCAGAAGGTGGGTGCAGGATGCGACCCTCGGTGGGCACTGGGCAGGGTGGAGGCTGGGGCGCGGTGGCCTGGGAGAGGTCAGGGGCCGCATCCTGCCCACGCAGGGCCCCAGGCAGGCTTTGGGGCGGTGCTTTGGTGTTAATCTTTAACCGCCGGTGCCTGGTGGTGGCAGCAGCCAAGGGACAGCCCCGGGGCCGCGTCCCGCCATGAGACGGGCAGGTAATGATGGTGGGGAGGGGGCTTGGTGGGGTGGGCACTGCCCTGCAGGGACACAGGGTGGCACAGCACAGCTGCTCTGATCGGCATGAGCTCAGGGGGTCCTGGGGGAGGGCACAGCTGGCAGTGATGCTCTGGGGACCTTTCTCCTCCTGCTGCCCCAAGGGTCCTGCTCCAGGCGGGCACTGGCAGCACCGCTGGCTGCTCTCCCACTCACCCAGGGGCATTGCCAGTCTGGGCTGTGGGGCACCAGGGTGGGCTGGCAGCACCAAGAGGAGCTCACAGTGGGGAGGTGACCTGGGGCACAGGTTGGGGGGGTCCCCGGGTCAGTGGGCACCCTGGTGAGCACCCTGGTGAGCAATGGGCAGGGGGAAGGTGGCTCTGGGGGCAGGCTCCGGTGTGCCCAGTAGGCACCACTGGCACCTGTGTGGGTTTGCTCCCATCCCTGCTCATTTGGGAGCCTCTCCTCCAGCAGGGCCCAGCCCAGAGACCAAGAAGCCAAGCAGCCACCCAAGGGACCTCCATCACCCCAGAGCTACTGGGAGCCACTGGCCGAGCCCCTCCCCCGGGCTGGGGAGCCAGGGCTGCCGGGTATGGAGCTGGGCACCAGGGTGCTGAGCCACCAAGCTGGGATGGAGGTGTTCAACCCCTGCTTCACCTCCATCAAGTCCTCAGTGAGGGCTGCTGGGGGTACTTGGGGGTGCTGGGAGGGTGTGTATGTCTGGCCTGGCTGCTCACTGACATCCTCCTGGGGCCGTGCCCCCTCCAGGCTGGCACCTACTGCCCGGCCCGGGCACAGGCAGCTGCTTTCTTCTCCTTCTTCCTCGCCATGCTGCTCTGCCTCCTCTGCCTCCAGAAGTGGAGGTGTGAGGTGGCCCAGAAGCACCAGGAGGTCCCTGGGGGTCCTGCCGGCACCAGGAGCGGGCACAGCCCCGGTGGTGCCCCCTGGTGTGGTGTGAGGGCAGCCTCAAACTCCTCCTCTGTGCCCCAAAGCCTTCTCCAGCCCGAGCCAGGCGTGTGGTCTTTGAGGATGAGCTGATGCCACCGAGGAGACCCTCGAGGAGGGTCCCCACTGCCAAGGAGGGCAAGAAACCAGGGCTCAGGTCTATGCCCCCCACCCTGGCACCTCGGCCAGGCACCGTCCCGGATTATGTGGTGTAAGTGACCCCCACGGGGATGGGCACAACCACGGGACAGGTTGGCACAGAGCCTTGGGCACCCACCACACCCAACCAGGAGGCTCCTGCTGGCCTGGGGGTTGTGGGCAGCGTTCGTGGGGGGGAGGAGTGTGTCTCTATGCCACCCCCTGAGCCTTGGTGGCTTCACGGTGCCACAGAAAGTACCCAGCGATCCGGAGCCCCCGGCAGCGGCAGGGCTACAAGGGAGTCTTCCAGGACCAGCTGGGCGAGTACACAGAGCTGCTCGGGCAGGTCCGTGCCGCCTGGCACAGGCCGGGTGCCCAGGAGGTGACGAGGGGCCAGGTGCCCCAGCACGCCACCCGCAGGAGGACGGTGGGTCCGCCGGGCACTGCGGTGGGCGTGAGGAGCTGGCAGGTCTGGGTGGGAGCTGGGGATGAGCCTCGGGGGAGGGAACCGCAGCTGGGTTCAGCTGGGTTGGGGGGAGGGACTGGGGGTCACAGAGGACTGGAGGGGACGTGGGGGACACCCCAGGTCTGTGCTCGAAGTCACCTGGCAGCTGCTGGAAAAGTAATGAGCGGTGGCATTTGGGCTACGCCCTGGGCGAGGTTGGCACCGTGCGGGTCTGGGCGAGCCTGGCTGTCCCCAAGGACCCCTCCTTAGTGCCAGGCTGCATGGCCAGGCAGAGCTTCCCCCCCCTCCCCCAGGGCTCTAGGTCGCCTCTTTCAGCCCCCCAGGGTGGGCACAGGGTGGCCCAGGTCCGGCACGAGTTAAGTGAGGAAGAAGAGGGTGAGCAGAGGAGGGGCTCGGGATGGGTTCTGCATTCTGGGGAGCTTGTGGGGTCGGGGGGGGGGGGGGGGGGGGGGGTGCAAGCCCACAGCCTGCCCCCACCAGAGGCAAGGCTGTGCCCAGCTGAGCATGGTGCAACCAGCAGGATTTGGCCTCCCTGGAGAAGCAGCAGCAGCAGCGCTGCCAGTACCTGAAGCTGAAGCTGACTCACATCAAGGCTCGGATCCAGGAGTTCGACCGCCGCGGGCACACGACCCCGGGACGAGGACCCCAGGAGCTGGGGGCCGGGGTGGTGATGCTGTAAGGATGCACTCAGCGCCTTCCCAGTGCCCACCTGGCACCTGCCCAGTGCCCACGCAGTGCCTACCCAGCCACCTGGACCCACCAGGGCATGGAGAATGAACCCACTGGCTCCCGGTGGGCAAGGTGGGATGAGGACTCCAGAATCCGGACCCCAGGAGCCGAGTGCTGGGGATGGGGTGTTGGTGGTGTAAGGATGCACCCAGCGCCCACCCAGTGCCCACCCAGTGCCCACCCAGCCACCTGGACCCACCAGGGCATGGAGAATGCACCCGCAGGCTCCCGGTGGACAAGATGGGATGAGGACCCCAGGAGCTGGATGTTGGGGACGGGGTGGTGACGCCACAGGGATGCATCCAGTGCCCACCCAGCGCCCACCCAGCGCCCACCCAGCCACCTGGACCCACCAGGACACGGAGAAGGACCCCACAGGCCGCTGGTGCTACTGGTTTTGGGGTGCTCTGGGTGCTCCGTGCCCTGGGATCTCCCCAGGAAATGCCCTGGGCGCTGGGTGGGCACTGCCTGTCCCCAGGTGGGTGCCAAGCCCCTGGCTGTGCCCCCACCTCGCTCCATGCAAATTTTGGGGACCCTGCCACCCCCCTTTTTTTCCAGCTGCAGAACTGCTGTAAATAAACCACGAGGTGATTATATTGTTGGGGGGGGGGGTGTCTTTTTGGGGGGGGGTGTCTTCAGGGGCACCCCCAGGGGCACCCCGCCTCAGCAAACACCTCCCACCCCGGCACCCATCGAACCCCAAGAATACAACTGGGGCCAAGGGGCGGGGGGTGTCCAAGACAGGGCAGAACCGATCCCCTCCCCCGGCCCCCGAAACCCTAAAGGGACCCAGGGGGCTGCGGGGACCCCCAGACCGGGGGAGCTTCCCCCCCCCCCGTGTGGCCCCGGCCCCTCCCCAGTTGAACCAGGACTCCTCCGGAGCCGTTCCGGCTGCAGCGCAGCGGGAACCGAGGCGGCCCCGGGGCTCGTCCGTCCCCCGCCCCATGCCACCCCTCCCCGGAGGCGGAAACCGGGGCCGGTCTCCAGCAGGTCCCGGTCGCCTCTGAGCCGTCGTTCCCGGCTGCCATTTTAAGGTGAACAAAGAGGCGGAGGCACGGGCAGGTGAGTGGCTCCGTGGCGGACGGGATCCCCCTGGCACCGGCACCGGCACCCGGCACCGGCACCGGCACCGGGAGGGGGAGAGAGCTACAGGTACGGGAGGGTGCATCGTGTGTGGGGGGGTCTCTGCTCCCCGTCGTTCAAGGAGGGGTTTCTCTGTCCCCGGCGTCCTTACCGGGTTCCCCACGGGTACCGGCGCTGGGAACTCCACCGGGCTGCCCAGCGGCTCCCCACCGATACCGGGCTCCCCCCCTAGCACCGGCGTTCCCACGGGGCGCCCCACCGATACCGGCGTCCCCACTGACACCAGAGACCCCACCTGGGTCCCCACTAGAACCGGGGTCCCCACTGCGCTCCCCACCGGTACCAGCGTCCCCACGGACACTGGAGACCCCACCGGGCTCCCCACTGGAACCGACGTTCCCAATAGGCTGTCACCGGTACCGGGGCGCCCAAGAGGGTCCCCACTCGCACCAGTACCTGGTTCCCCACCGGTACCGGGCTCCTCACTGGGGTCCATACCGACACCGGGGTCCCCACCGGAGTCCTCAGCAGCCGGCTCTGGGATCCCCGCGGCGGTTCCCACTGGCACCAGTACCGGAATCGCCACCGGTACCGGAATCGCCACCGGACTTCCCACCGGCACCGGGGTTCCCAGAGCCGCAGCCGCGGCAGGTGGTAGGCGGCGGCTCCTCCCGGGGGAGCGGGGTCAGGGTTGGGGTCTCTGCGCTCCCAGCGCCCCTCTGAGCCCTTGTCTTCCCGTGTGCTCCTCGCCGGTACCGGGATGCTCCAGGTCACCTCTCTCCGGTTATGGCTCCGGGAGGCTGAGACACCCCCACCCCCCTGCAAGCCCCGCTCCGGGAGGGGTCCCCGGTGTGCCGGGGGGCGTTTGGGGGAGGGGGGGATGCAAAGCACAAGGGCAGAAGTGAATACATCTGGGCTCGGTGGGGCTGGGGGTTATGGGCACCCCCTGAAGCCGGCAGGTGAGGGCTGACTCGGGGAGGTGCTGCCCCAGCCCCCTGGGGGCACCCCCGGGCCGGTGCCCACCCTTGCTGTGTGGGTCAAGTGGTGCCAACCTCCTCTTCCTCCTCCTCTCTTCACATCTCCCTCCCGGCCCAAGGGTCTGATCCTGCCCCGTTGAGCCCTGGCACCGCCGGCTTGGGTTTCAACCCCGGGTTCAGGTTTCCTGCTCCTCGCTCCGGGATGAGGGTCCTGGGCTTGGGGAGGGGGGGGGTCTCTGAGGTGGGGGAGGTGTCGCTGATTTGGGGAGAAACCCCACGGTTTTGAGAATCAATTTGCCCTGAACTACTATTATTATTATTATTATTATTATTATTATTATTATTATTATTATTATTATTATTATTATTATTATTATCTGGGGGGTCCTCTGAGTTGGGGAGTCACTGATTTGGGGGAGCAGCCCCTCCCCAAATTTATGAGAAGCAATTTGCCCCTTTCCTATTATCATCATCATCATCATCATCATCATCATCATCATCACCATCATCCAGGCTGGAGGGGGGGTCCTGTGAGTTGGGGAATCCCTGATTTTGGGGAACCCTTCCCCCCCCAGTTTTTTCAGAAGCAATTCACCCTTTGTTCCCTGGGCTGATGCTGATTCCCCCTCATTAATACAATTGCTACAATAATTATTACATGATAATTATTTGTATGGTTATTGGGGGAAGGGATTTAGCCTGGGCCAGGGGAGCTCTGGGCATGGGGACGGGGGGGGATGTCTCCAGGCTAAGGGATGGGGGGAGGGGGGGGCGGGGAGGTGTCCTTGCATTTGGGGGAGTCTCTGATTTGGGGGGGGGGGGGGGGAGATTTTAAGGAGCAATTTGTCCTTTTCATTGTTGTTGATGTTGTTATTGTTATTGTTGTTATTTACTATTCTCTCTCCAGGCTGGGAGAGGTCTTCTGGGTTGGGGAATCTCTGATTTGGCAGGGGGGGTGGAACCCCCAAAGTTTTAAGGAGCAGTTTGTCCCTTTCCTTCTTCTTCTTTTCTTCTTATTTTTTTCTTCTCTTCTTTTCTTCTCTTCTTCTTTTCTCCTTCTCCTCTTCTCCTTCTCCTCTTCTCCTTCTCCTCTTCTCCTTCTCTCCTCTTCTCCTTCTCTCCTCTTCTCCTTCTCTCCTCTTCTCCTTCTCTCCTCTTCTCCTTCTCTCCTCTTCTCCTTCTCTCCTCTTCTCCTTCTCTCCTCTTCTCCTTCTCTCCTCTCCTCTCCTCTCCTCTCCTCTCCTCTCCTCTCCTCTCCTCTCCTCTCCTCTCCTCTCCTTCTCCTTCTCCTTCTCCTTCTCCTTCTCCTTCTCCTTCTCCTTCTCCTTCTCCTTCTCCTTCTCCTTCTCCTTCTCCTTCTCCTTCTCCTTCTCCTTCTCCTTCTCCTTCTCCTTCTCCTTCTCCTTCTCCTTCTCCTTCTCCTTCTCCTTCTCCTTCTCCTTCTCCTTCTTCTCCTTCTCCTTCTTTTCTTTCTTTCTTATTTTCTTCTTCTTTTCTTTTTTTCTCCTTCTTTTCTTCTTCTTCTCATTATTATCACTATTATTGGAGGGCTCTTTTGGCTGGGGGGGAGGTCTCTATACTGGGGGGGCCTCTGATTTGTGGGGGGTAGAAAACCCACGTTTTGGAGCAGCAATTTCCCCCTTTTCCTTGGGCCTGGTGGCAATTTGCCCTCTCTTCTTCTTCTTCTTCTTCTCCATATTAATAATATTAATAACATGACTAATTTAATTGTTATTGTTTTAATCTAGCCCAAGCTGCTGACGGAGGAGGAGCCCTCGGGGTTGGCACCTGCCTCGGGTAAGAGGTTTTGGGGCTGGCTTCCAAGAATCCAACCTCCTTCAGCCGCTGTCTGGTAGCCGTGGTCAGGGGTGGTCACAGGGCAGGCTCCCTGGCGTGTGCCAGGCTCTGCTGCATGCGTGCCAGGGCCACGCTGCGCCCTGCTGTGCCCTGCTGTGCCCTGCTGGCTGTGCTGGGCGACGCTGGGTGAGTCACTTCTGCCCGTGCCTCAGTTTCCCCACGAGCGGCGAGGTGACTCCGGCGGCGCTGGGGCCAGGCGGGAGGTTGGTGACGGCGACAAGGGGAACAAAGTCCCCACGGGGCGGGCACGGGGGACAGAAACCTGGCAGTGCCACCTCTCCTCCGTGCAGGCAGTGCCACCTCTCCTCTGTGCAGCCAGCTCCCGGTGCTCAGCCAGCTCCCGGTGCTCAGCCAGCTCCTGGGGCTCAGAGGGCTCCCGGTGCTCAGAAGGCTCCCGGTGCTCAGCCAGCTCCCGGGGCTCAGAGGGCTCCTGGTGCTCAGCCAGCTCCCGGGGCTCATCCAGTTCCTGGTGCTCAGCCAGCTCGTGGTGCTCAGCTAGCTCCCAGGGCTCAGACAGCTCCGAGGGATCAGCTGGGTCCTGGGGCTCCACCATCTCCTGGTGCTCCACTGGCTCCCGGTGCTCAGCTCCTGGTGCTCAGCCATCTCCCAGTGCTCCGCTCTGGTGCTCAGCTCCCAGTGCTCAGCTCCTGGTGCTCAGCCATCTCCCAGTGCTCCGCTCCTGGTGCTCAGCTCCCGGTGTTCTGCCATCTCCCGGTGCTCCGCTCCTGGGGCTGCACTCCCGGTGCTCAGCTCCTAGTCCTCAACTCCCAGTGCTCTGCTCCTGGTGCTCAGCTCTGGTGCTCAGCCAGGACCCAGCGCTCCACCATCTCCTGGTGCTCCGCCAGCTCCCGGCGCTCCGCTGCCGGTGCTCAGCCGGCTCTGAGGACTCCATCTCTCCACCAGGTCCTGCCCACCCGTGCCAGACCCCAGGACCACCACCACCATGTTCAGCAAGAAGTCCTACGACGGCCCCCCCACGGGCTACGGCCCCCCCACGGGCTACGGCTCCCCCACAGGCTACGGCTCCCCCTCCGGCTACGGGCCCCCCCCGGGCGGCTACGGCTACGGCTACGACTCCGGCGCCCGCTCTCCGCCGCCCGGCTCCTACTACCTGGAGGACGTTCCTCAGCACTTCTACAAGTGGACCTCCCCCCCCGGCGTGGTGAGGCTGCTGCAGGCAGCGGTCATCCTCCTCTGCGTCGCCATCTTCGCCTGCGTGGCCTCCACCCTGGCCTGGGAGTACGGCTACGGCTTGGGCGGCCTCTACGGCGGCGGCCTGGGGGGGTTCTACGGCTCCAATTACTACGGGGGGGGCCTGGGCTACGGCTCTGCCTACGGGGGGTACTACGGGGCGGGGGTGACCAACCCGCGGGCGGCCAACGGCTTCATGATGGCCATGGCGGTGCTGTGCTTCCTGAGCCAGCTGGGGCTCTTCGTGGCCAGCGTCAGCAAGTCGCGGAGCTGCCGGTCCCGCCGCTTCTACCTGCTGGTGCTGGTGGCCTGCGCCCTGCTGGCCTTCCTCATGCTCGTGGCCTCCATCGTCTACGTGGTGGGGGTCAACCCCCAGGCGCAGATGGGGGGCAGCTACTACTACAACCCCCTGCTGACCATGTGCAACCAGATCTACACCACCGGCTTCACCAACCAGTACCTCTACCACTACTGCACCGTCGACCCCCAGGAGGTGAGGGGGCTGCCCCCAACCTCCCCACCCCAGCTGGGGCTAGGCTGCCCCTCCGCTTTGTGCCAAGCTCCCTCTTTGTGCCAGACTCCTTCCTGTGTGCCAGACTCCTTCCTCTTTGTGCCAAACTCCCTCCTGTGTGCCAAGTTCCCTCCTCCACTTTGTGCCAAACTCCCTCCTGTGTGCCAAACTCCCTCTCTTCTTTGTGCCAAACTCGTGTGCCAAACTCTCCCTCCTCCTTGTGCCAAACTCCTTCCTCCTGTGCCAAATCCTTCCTCCTGTGTGCCAGACTCCCCCTCCTCTTTGTGCCAAACTCCCTCCTCCCTCTTTGTGCCAAACTCCCTCCTCCCTCTTTGTGCCAAACTCCCTCCTCTTTGTGCCAGACTTCCTCTCCTCTTTGTGCCAAACTCCCCCTCTGCCAAATTCCTTCCTCTTTGTGCCAGACTCCCCCTCCTCTGTACCAAACTCCCCTTCCTCTTTGTGCCAAACTCCCCTTCCTCTTCATGCCAGGCTCCTTCCTCTTCGTGCCAGGCTCCTTGCTGGGCATCTCCCATGGCACTGAGTGTGAGAGCAACGTCCTTGGTGCCCGCCGGCCCTGCCCTCGGGCTGTGCTGGGTTGGGTGGTCCCAGCTGTGGGTGTGGGGCTGGGGAGGGCAGGGGGGGCCTGGTGCTGCCGGCTCCCAGTGGATCCCAGCAGGAGGAACTGGGCTGAGCCGGCTGCTGGCACCGGGGAGTTTCGGGGAGGGGATGGGGCTGCGGTCCCAGCACCAGTTTCTGGTACTTTGCTCTCACCCCTTGTAAAAGCTGGGGCAGGATGGGTGCAGGATCAGGCTGCCAGCTGGGTGCCAGCTGGGTGCCAGCTCTCCTAAAGGACCCGTGGTGCTGCCAGCCCAGTCTGAGGAGCCCAAGGTGGGGGTCAGTGGGGCAGTGAGAGGCCTTCAAACCAAGCCCAGCAGCCCCAGTTTCGGCTGGGGCCGGCAGGGATCCTGCCTGGCACAAGGGCTGGGACTGGCGCTGCCGGTTCCCAGCCGGCTGTGCCGGCCCTGCCGCATTCCTGTGCCCTGAGCCGGGGGGAGCTGGGGCACCCTGCCTGCTCCTGCTCCTGCTCCCTCCTCCAGGCCAAGCCTGGCCTCATCTGTCCTCTCCTGGCCCTGATCTCGGTGAAGCTGCAGAGATCTGGCCCCTGGCAACCCACCCAAGCTGGCACTGGGCTCCAGGTGCCATGCAGAGATGCCAGTGGGGAACCTGCTGCTCCCCAAGCCCCCAAACTCGTCCTGTCCCCTCCCCTGCTGTGACAGCCAGCCCCTGCCCACTGCAGGAGCTGGCCCCAAAACTTCCCAGCCCCGTGGTGGGCTCCATCCTGCTCCTGTCCTCCTCCCCTCACCGTGATGGGAGGTCCAACCTTGGGGCTAGGGGAGCAGTTCCCATGCAGCTCAAGGAGGGATCTGGAAGCCCCCCTGACCCCGGGGTGGGATCTTCACAGCCCTGTGAGACCCCCACCCTGAGAGGCTTCCTTCCCTTCTCTTCCACCCCTCCAGGCTGTGGCCATCGTCTGTGGGTTCCTCATCGTCATCCTCCTCTGCCTCATCTGCTTCTTCGCTCAGCAGACACGGAGCAAGATCTGGAGGTATGGGAAGCCAAACATCTACTGGGACAAGATGCCAGTGGTGCAGGAGGGTCCCAACGTGGAGGAGTGGGTGAGTCTGAGTGCCAGTGTGTGCCCAGAGCTGGGGTGGGGGGGTGGGTGGTCTTCTCCTGCCTAACCCTCCCCAAAATCATCCTCCCTGCCTGCCCTTCATCAAGCTGGGGGGCAGGGGGGGGCACCACCCAAGCCCAGCCAGGATTTTATGCCAGGAGGCTGCTTCCCCCTAGCTTGTGCCACCTGGGTGCCAGGTCCCAGGGAGCTCCCAGGGCACGGTGTTGTCACTGCCTGCTGCTCACTGGGTCCCTCCCTGGCCACCTTGGTTCGGTGCTGTCGGTTTTGCCCAGCTGGGACTGTTCGCTGGCACCACGAGGCTCGGCCCCAGAGGTGTCAGGCTGGGTAAACTGGTTTCAAACTCCCTGAAAAACAAACAGGGTGGGATCTGATGGGCTGGAGGCCAGGAGCAGGGCTCTGAGGTTCCATCTCCTGTCCCCTTTGGTCGCCCCTGGCTCGGGGACGCCGGCCGTGGGACGCTGCCCGGTGACACCACTTTGGTTTCAGTCTTGGCAATGATTAACTTGGGCTGCCTGGGGCTGTGCCACGCTGCTGCTGTGGAGCAAGCCAAGGGCTTTGCAGCAACCAAACTGGCACCAAACTCAGCCTATGTCTCTTGGCTGAGGGGTGCTGGGGAGCTCAGCCCCCCCTTCCCCACTGCGTGTCAGGATGTGCCCCTTCCTCTCCTTGCCCTCAGCTGGTGACTCGGCAGGGCCCAGGGCATGAAGAGGCTGTGGGAATTCTGCAGCCTTCCATGGGGAAGGAGCCTGTGAAATCCACCCCTGTGCCCAAGCACAGCTCCTGGGGGCTGCCATGCTCTGGTCTCAGAGCCCCCAGTGGGAACTGAGTGTCTCTGTTCCCATCCCACTCCCATCCCATTTATCCCAAACCCTCCCTGCAATCCCAGAGCAGTTGCCCTGCAGCCCCTGGCAGCAGTTCTGGCTGGGACAGCAGGCAGGGGATACATTCCTGTCCCTGTCCCCATCCCCTTCCCCTTTATCTCAAACCTTTACCACAATGTCCATCCCATTTATCCCAAGCCTTTACTGCAATCCCCATCCCAGTCCCATCTGATTTATCCCAAACCCTCCCTGCAATCCCAGAGCAGTTGCCCTGCAGCCCCTGGCAGCTGTTCTGGCTGGGACAGCAAGCAGGGGCTGCATCCCTGTCCCCATCCCATTTATCCCAAACCTTTACCACAATCTCCATCCCATTTATCCCAAACCCTCCTTGGAATCCCCATCCCAATCTCCATCCCATTTATCCCAACCCCTCCCTGTGACCTCAAACCAGAGCAGGCCCTGGAAGCTCTTCCCCTGGGACAGCAGGCAGGGACTTGATCCTTGTCCCTATCCCCATTCCACTCCCAATCCCATCTATCCCAACCCCTGCCTGCAGCCCCAGGGCCGAGCAGCCCCTGGAAGCTGTGCTCTGTGCTGTGGCCCTGGGCAGCTCCCATATTTATTTATTTTGCCTTTTTTCCCCCCCTGAATTCCCTTTTGTTCTGCTTTTATTTATTTTCATTCCATGTCCCTCCCTTGTGAAGCATTTCCTGGCCCTACTGGGACCAGACTGGGTTTTGGGGGGTGGGGGAAACAAGACCCTGAGCTCCACCTTCACCTTTAGCTTCTCCTTGAGGAGGTTGGGTGACACAGCCCTGCTGGAAGGGGACACTGCAGTGGGGAGGAACCAGGGTGTGAAGGCTCCTGGGACGTCTGGTTCCCACTTTATGGCAGGGGACCGAGATAAGGAAGTGACCTTCGAGCAGGTGTGAGCTGCTGGCTGCTTGCTCCTCTCCTGCTGTGCCAAGGGGACCTGGCTGTGCCCACGTGCTGGGGGCCACCTCACCTGGTGCCCACCCACCCCCAGCTGACAGAGTCTTTTGTTAGTTGAGGAAGGGGAAGAAAAGTGCTGGAGGAGGAAGCGGCTTCTCCGGCCGGAGCTGCGTGTCCCCAGGGCCACCATCCCAGGCTGGGACCAGCTTCCGGCACAAACAACCCACAAAGGGCAGGAAGGAAAGGGGAGGGAGGGACAGACGGACGTCCCACGTCCTCCTTGAGGAGCCTGGGGCAGCAGAGAGGGTCCGTGGGTGGGGGGATGATGCTGGGCAAAGCCTGGGAGGTGTCACCCTGGGGGTACAGAGCCAGGCACCAGGACCCCTCCTGGGCTGTGTCTCCCGGTGGGACCCACCCGTGGTGGCTCTGCTATGGCTCTGGGACCTGTGGCTACTTTAGGGCCACCACCACCACAACCCCCCTTCTGCCCACCCCTGGCACCCCCTCTGCTCTCCACCCCTCCACCTCTGCCAGGGCTTGTCCTGCCCGTCCCTATCCCTATCCAAACCTCTGGCAGGAGGTCTCCAGGGTGTCTCTAGCTCCGTGTGGTGGTGCCCAGTGGCATCCTCATGTGCCTGGCACTGTGATCAGTGCCCTACTGGTGTGCCCCCCTGCTCCCCAGCCCTGGCACATGGCTGAGGCTCTCTCCCTGCTGCAGGTGAAGAACGTGGCGGACGGGGCCAGCATGCAGGACGAGACAGCCACCTTGGCCTACTCAGAGAAGCCAACTGCCCCCCCATACAGCCCCCCCTCCTACAGCTACCCCCCCCCGAACGGATACTACCCCTCAGGGACCTACAGCAGCAGGGGGTGAGTGGCCAGGTGGGGAGGAGGCTCCGGGGACCTCTCTGTGCTGGTCCCCCGAGAAGGGCGACCAAGCTGGGGGAGGGTCTGGAGAACAGGGCTGGGGAGGAGCAGCTGAGGGAGCTGGGAGGGTTTAGGGGGGGAGAAGAGGAGGCTGAGGGAGACCTCCTTGCTCTCTGCAGCTCCCTGAGAGGAGGCTGGAGCCAGGTGGGGGTTGGGCTCTGCTCCCTGGGAACAAAAGATAGGGCAAGAGGAAATGGCTTCAAGTTGCACCAGGAGCTTGGAAATTGGAAGAAGCTTCTTCACTGGCACAGGCTGCCCAGGGAGGCTGTGGCTGCCCCCTCCCTGGAGGTGTCCAAGGCTGGAAGAGGCCTTGAGCAAGCTGTGCTGGTGGGAGGTATCCCTGCCCATGGCAGGGGGTTGGACCTGGATGAGCTTTCAGGTCCCTTCCAACCCAACCCATTCTGTGAATCTATGAACTCCCTGAAAGGAGGTTGGAGCTGGGTTGGGGTTGGTCTCTTCTCCCAAGAACAATCAACAGGAGAAGAGGAAATGGCCTGGAGTGGCCCCAGGGGAGGTTCAGATTGGCCATAAGGAACAGTTTCTTCCCCTTGAGGGCTGTCCAGACCTGGCCCAGGGCAGTGGTGGAGTCCCCATCCCTGGAGCGGTTTCAAAGCTGTGCAGCTGTGGTGCTAAGGACCACAGTTTGATGGTGCCCTGGGGCAGTGCTGGGTTCAGGGTTGGGCTGAATGATCTGAAAGGTGTCTTCCAACCCAAACAATTGCATGGTTCCATGTTGTCCCCCACAGTGAGCAGCCAGACCAAGCAGTCAGCCCTAGCCCAGCAGAGGAGAAGCCAAGGGAGCAGCCCAGCAAAGCCCCCACCCGCCGCGGGCGCCGGCGCCGGCGCAACCCTGAGCTGGATGAGTCCCAGTATGAGACTGACTACACCACAGCAGTGGAGTCCAGCGATGAGAGAGACCAGGAGCAGTGGGCCAGGTGAGAGAGGGCACCACAGAATTGTCAGGGTTGGAAGGGACCTCAAGGGTCATCCCCTTCCAACCCCCCTGCCATGGGCAGGGACACCTCACACCACAGCAGGTTGCTCACAGCCACCTCCAGCCTGGCTGCAAACACCTCCAGAGCTGAGGCTTCCACCACCTCCCTGGGCAGCCTGTGCCAGGCTCTCACCACCCTCATGGGGAACAACTTCTTCCTAACATCCAATCTGAATCTCCCCACTTCCAGTTCTGCTCCATCCCCCCCAGTCCTATCCCTCCCTGACACCCTCACAAGTCCCTCCCCAGCTTTCTTGGAGCCCCCTTCAGATACTGGAAGACCACAATTAGGTCTCCTGGCAGCCTTCTCCTCTCCAGCCTGCACAACCCCAACTCCCTCAGTCTGTTTCCATAAGAGAGCAGCTCCAGCCCTCTGCTCATCCTCGTGGCCCTTCTCTGGCCACCTTCCAGCACCTCCAGATCCTTCCTGGAGCAGAGGCTCCAGAACTGGACACAGAGGTCTCAGCAGAGAGGTACAGAGAGGCAGAATCACCTCCCAGTCTCAAGCTGCACCAGGGGAGGTTCAGGCTGGAGGTGAGGAAGAAGTTCTTCCCAGCAAGAGAGATTGGCCATGGGATGTGCTGCCCAGGGAGGTGGTGGAGTCCCCATGCCTGGAGGTGTTCAGGCAGAGCCTGGCTGAGGCCCTTGGTGCCATGGTTGAGTTGATGAGGTGGTGCTGGGTGAGAGGTTGGACTTGATGATTTTGAAGGTCTTTTCCAACCTGGTTCTGATTCTAATTCTGATTTTAATTCTGATTTTAATTCTGATTCTACTTCTGATTCTGACTCCAATTCTGATTCTGACTCTGATTCTGATCCTACTTCTAATTCTGATTCTGATCCTAATTCTGATTCTACTTCTGATTCTGATTCTGACTCTAATTCTGACTGTGATTATGATTCTAATTCTGATTCTGACTCTAATTCTGATTCTGATCCTGATTCTAATTCTGATCCTGATTCTACTTCTGATTCTGATTCTAATTCTGACTCTAATTCTGATTCTGATTCTGATCCTACTTCTGATTCTGATTCTACTGCTGATTCTGATTCTGACTCTAATTCTGACTCTGATTCTGATTCTAATTCTGATTCTGTCTCTAATTCTGACTCTAATTCTGATTCTAATTCTGATTCTGATTCCACTTCTGACTGTGGTTGTGGCCATGGTTGTGGCTGTGGTTGTGACCATGGTTGTGGCTGTGGCTGTGGTTGTGGCTGTGGTTGTGACCATGGCTGAGGCTGTGGCTGTGGCTGTGACTGTGGCTGTGGCTGTGACTGTGGCTGTGGCTGTGGCTGTGGTTGTGGCTGTGGTTGTGGCTGTGGCTGTGGTTGTGGCTGTGGTTGTGGCTGTGGTTGTGGCTGTGGCTGTGGTTGTGGCTGTGGCTGTGGCTGTGGCTGTGGCTGTGGTTGTGGCTGTGGCTGTGGCTGTGGCTGTGGTTGTGACTGTGGCTGTGACTGTGGCTGTGACTGTGGCTGTGGCTGTGACTGTGGCTGTGGTTGTGGCTGTGGCTGTGGCTGTGGCTGTGGTTGTGACTGTGGCTGTGGCTGTGGCTGTGACTGTGGCTGTGGTCCTGCAGCCTGTACCCGCCGGTCAGCTCGGACGGCGCCCGCCAGCAGTACAAGCAGGAGTTCGACAGCGACCTGAAGCGCTACAAGCAGCTGTGCGCCGAGATGGACAGAGTCAACGACCGGCTCAACCAGCTCAGCAGGCAGCTGGACAGCATCTCTGAGGACAGCCCCCAGTACCAGGTCAGGGCTCCTGGTGGGACCTGGGGAACTGCTGCCACCAGGGCAGGGCACCAGAGAAGGCTCCTGGGGGGCAGCTGGGATGCTGCGAGGCATGGAGGGGGAATGCTGGAGGACCTTGGGGTGCTGGAGGGCACCAGGGATGGATGCTGTAGGACTCTGGGGTGCTGCAGGGCACCAGGGATGGATGCTGTAGGACTCTGGGGTGCTGGAGGGCACCAGGGATGGATGCTGTAGGACTCTGGGGTGCTGCAGGGCACCAGGGATGGATGCTGTAGGACTCTGGGGTGCTGGAGGGCACCAGGGATGGATGCTGTAGGACTCTGGGGTGCTGCAGGGCACCAGGGATGGATGCTGTAGGACTCTGGGGTGCTGGAGGGCACCAGGGATGGATGCTGTAGGACTCTGGGATACTGGAGGGCATCTGGGATGGATGCTGTAGGACTTTGGGGTGCTGCAGGGCATCAGGGATGGATGCTGTAGGACTCTGGGGTGCTGCAGGGCACCAGGGATGGATGCTGTAGGACTCTGGGAAGCTGCAGGGCACCAGGGATGGATGCTGTAGGACTCTGGGGTGCTGCAGGGCATCAGGGATGGATGCTGTAGGACTCTGGGGTGCTGCAGGGCACCAGGGATGGATGCTGTAGGACTCTGGGAAGCTGCAGGGCACCAGGGATGGATGCTGTAGGACTCTGGGGTGCTGGAGGGCACCAGGGATGGATGCTGTAGGACTCTGGGGTGCTGGAGGGCACCAGGGATGGATGCTGTAGGACTCTGGGGTGCTGGAGGGCACCAGGGATGGATGCTGTAGGACTCTGGGGTGCTGGAGGGCACCAGGGATGGATGCTGTAGGACTTCGGGAAGCTGCAGGGCATCAGGGATGGATGCTGTAGGACTCTGGGATACTGGAGGGCATCTGGGATGGATGTTGTGGGGCCTTGGGATGCTGGAGGCTGCCTGGGGTGGATGTTGTGGGGCCTTGGGATGCTGGAGGCTGCCTGGGGTGGATGTTGTGGGGCCTTGGGGTGCTGGAGGTCATTGAGGACAGACACGGTGGAGCCTCGAGGTGCTGGAGGGCACTGGGGCTACCGTGGGGCATCAGGGGTGAAGGTCACTGCTCATGCCCATGGGGCAGCTACTCTCATGCCCCCTCCCCAGCCATGACAGCAGCCAGTTGTGACCCCACCCCACCCCTTCCCTTGCAGGAGGTGGCAGAGGAGTACAACAGGCTGAAGGACCTCAAGCGGGTGAGTGTGCAGAGCTCCCCCAGTTCCAGCTGAAGGTGGGGGGTTTGGGGTGGGGGTGGGGGGTTGGAAACTGTGCCCCCACCCTCCCCACCCCGCCATCTGCAGCCCCCTCCTCACTGTGCTGCCTTTCAGAGCCCTGACTACCAGACCAAGAAGCAGGAGACCAAAACCCTCCGCAACAAACTCTTCCACATCAAGAGGATGGTGAACGACTACGACAAGATGAGAGGGTAGCCTGTGGCCCCCTCCCCACAACCTCCACCACAAGGGGGTCCCTGCCCCACCCCCAACACCCCCTTTTCAAGGACTTTGGTGCATTTGGCACCTTTGTTTGTATACACAAAGCCCCAAGCCTCCCCCTGCCCCCCCCCGATTCAAAGCCACCCCTCAAACGTCGGTGCCAAGGGGCTGGGGCTGGCTGCTGGAGTGAGCCCCCCCTCCCCGCCCCCCAATATGTGCCCCCCACCCTTCATACACTTTGTGCCTTCTCCCCCTGCACATATGGGGGCTGCAGGACCCCTCCCATTGGTGTAAATGGATTTGGGGAGGGGCTGCAACCTTTCCTCCCCCCCCAACCCCTCCAACCTCTGCCAGCAGCAGGGGCAGGGTGGTGGCAGCCCAGTGCTGGGAGATGAAGCATCCCTCAGCTGGGCATCTGAGGAGGGGGTACAGAGCCCTGCAGCCCCCTCCCCACAGCCAAGCTGCCCTTTTTGGAGGGGGGAGGGAGGAGATTTTCTCAGGCCCTGGCTGAACCTGGGTCATTTTTGCTCTTTTTTAATAAATGAAAGCTGTTCATCTGGGGATTTGAAACTGCTGCTGGGGGCCAGGAATGTCCCAGTGTGTCCCTCCCCCTTCCCCCACCATGGACCTGACATCCCTGTGGTGCTGCACAGATCCTGCTCTGAGCGCCCCCCCCCCCCCCCCAGCCCTCACCTCTCTGTGCTGTGGGGGTGGGGAGGGGGCCCCAGAGTCCTACCCTGGGATCCTCCTGGGAAAAGCCCCAAAATCCCAGCTAGCAGTGTGTGTGTGGGGTTGAAACTCCAAAACACCTGCCCCCACCTCTGCAGGGGACCCCCCCAACCCCTCCCCATTTTGCTCCCCAAATTTCAACTCCAAACCCCCAGGGCTGCTCCCTCTCCCCAGGCAGCCAGGATTGATTCCTGAGGCATCCTGCCCCCACTCAGTGAAAAAAACATCAGGGACAAGTGGAGTCCCTCAAGGATCAGTCCTGGGACCAGGCTTGGTTGGCATCTTTGTGGGTGGCCTGGACAGGGGCATTGAGTGCACCCTCAGCAGGTTGCTGATGACACCAAGCTGTGTGGTGCAGCTGGAGGGAAGGGATCCATCCAGAGGGACCTGCACAGGCTGGAGGGAAGGGATCCATCCAGAGGGACCTGCACAGGCTGGGGGTAAGGGATCCATCCAGAGGGACCTGCACAGGCTGGGGGTAAGGGATCCATCCAGAGGGACCTGGACAAGCTGCAGAGCTGAGCCCATGACAGCCTCATGAGGTTCAACAAGAGCAAGGCCAAGGTCCTGCAGCTGGGGCAGGGCAATCCCAGGCACTGATCCAGGCTGGGCAGGGACTGGCTGGAGAGCAGCCCTGAGGAAAAGACCTTGGGGGTGCTGGGGGAGGAGAGGCTCAACAGGAGCCAGCAGGGAGCACTTGCAGCCCAGAGAGCCAAGCAGAGCCTGGGCTGCAGCAAGAGAAGTGTGGCCAGCAGGGCCAGGGAGGGGATTCTGCCCCTCTGCTCCACTCTGCTGAGACCACAGCTGGAGCTCTGGGGCCAGCTCTGGAGCCTCTGTGCCAGGAAGGGTCTGGAGATGCTGAAAGGTGTCCAGAGAAGGGCCATGAGGATGAGCAGAGGGCTGGAGCTGCTCTGCTGTGAGCACAGCCTGAGGGAGTTGGGGTTGTGCAGGCTGGAGAGGAGAAGGCTGCCAGGAGACCTTCCTGTGGTCTCCCAGGATCTGCAGGGGGCTCCAAGAAAGCTGGGGAGGGACAGGGAGGGATAGGACTGGGGGGGATGGATCCAAGCTGGAAGTGGGGAGATTCAGATTGGATGTTAGGAAGAAGCTGTTGCCCAGGAGGGTGGTGAGAGCCTGGCACAGGTTGCCCAGGGAGGTGGTGGAAGCCTCATTCCTGGAGGTGTTTGCAGCCAGGCTGGAGGTGGCTGTGAGCAACCTGCTGTGGTGTGAGGTGTCCCTGCCCGTGGCAGGGGGGTTGGAAGGGACCTCAAAGGCCATCCCCTTCCAACCCTGACAGTTCTGTGATCCTCTATCCCCCACCCCCAGCTTTGCAGCAGCTCCCCAGGGGGTAAGAAGTCTCTTGCTGGGTTTTATTCATTTTTATTGGCTTCAGTGAATTTCTGGAGGATCATTGGAACAAGGATTAATAAGTTGTTTATTTCTCAGTGAATCAACCTAAATGCCAAAGCTCCCCCCCCTTCCCTCCCCCCCCCCCCCCAACTCCCTGGCTGGATACTCCTGAGAAGCAGAACCCCCAAAAGCAGGAGGAAGGGGGGGGGAAAGATCACCCCCACACCCACCCCCCTGTGCCCCCCCCCCCCTTCCCAAGCCCATCAGTACAAGATCTGGGGGGGCCATGGGGTGTTCCCCAACCCTCTAAAGTGGCTTTACCTCCACAAGCCTGGAGAGAAGGACACCCCCAGCCCACCCTTCCCCCCTCCCCCAAGCAGCATCACTTCATTCCAGCCTTGTTTTGGGGTCATCCCCCCCCCATCAAATTGGCTTCAGAGCAATGAGGTACAGGAACACAGAGCAAGCATTGGGGGGGGGGGGGGGCTGGGGTGCTGGCACCCAGATCCTCCCAGTATGGGGCTGGGGGGCTGAGGGGTGCTGGCTGTGGTTCCAAAGGGAGCCCAGGGGTGAAGAACACCCAAAAAAGGGCCATGTGTGCCCCCCCAACTCTGTGTACCCCAATCTCCTCCCTCCATCCCCTCCTCTGAACCCCAACAGTGGAGATGCTTCAGAGGAAAGGAGCAGGGCTGGTGGGGGGGCTGGGGTCAGGCAGGGCTGAGCCTTGGTGTCCACCTCCCCCCCCCCCCCAATGAGGCTGCTCCAAGCTCTGCCCTTCAGTCCTTGGGGGCAGGAGGGGGCCACAAAGGGACTTTAAACGACTCTTCTGCCACCATTTCTAGGAGGAGGGACCCAGAGGATGGGGGTCCCACAGCCAGACCCTGCAGAGGATGGTTCTGCATAGCTGGGGACCCCCACACACTCCCCACAAGCCTGACCAGTCCCCACCTCCCACCACCTCCTGGCCCAGCTTCCTGCAATCTGGAATTCAGATTTGGGGGGGGGAGGGGAGAGCACAGCCAGAGGGGTGGGGTCCCCCCTCCCCTGGGCTCCCCCCTCCCCTGGGCTCCAGCCTGACTCCAACACAGGGACAGAGCAGGGTGAGGAACCAACCCCAGGGATGCTCTGAGGTCCTTGGGGAAAGGCCTAGGAGGGGTCAGGGCCAGGGGTGAGGAACCAGCCCTGGGGATGCTCTGAGGTCCCCAGATGGGGATCTGGGGGCAGAGGGGGGTCAGGGAGCTCCGCTTCAGGGGGTACAGAAAGTCCAGTGTCCAACAGTGGTGGCACTGCCAGCACCTTCAGGGGGAGGAGGACAACCTCATGACCCCACTGCTGCTTTTGGGAGGAGCAGCCCCTTGGCACAGTTCAGAGGGTCCTTGGGGATGGCTCCAGCATCTTGGGGTGCTGGAGGAGGTCCCTGGGGGTGCCTCCATGATCTTGGGTGCTGGAGGGGGTCCCTGGGGGTGGCTCCATCATCTTGGGGGGGTGTGGAGTGGGTCCCTGGGGGTGGCTCCATCATCTTTGGGGGGACAGAGGAGGTCCTGGGGATAGTTCCACCATCTTGGGGTGCTGAAAGGCAGTCCCTGGGGATGACTCCATCATCTTGTCTGCTGGAGGGGTGGGGGTGTGTGGGGGTGTGTCCTTGGGCACGACTCCATCATCTTGGGGTGCTGGAGGAGATCCCCGGGGTGGCTCCATCATCTTGGGGTGCTGAAAAGCAGTGCCTGACAATGACTCCCTCATCTTGAGGTGCTGGAGGAGATAGCTGGGGGTGGCCCCATCATCTTAGGGTGCAGAAAGGCAGTCCCTGGCGGTGACTCCATCATCTCGGGGGGGCGGAAAGGGATCCCTGGAGAGGGCTCCATCATCTTGCGGGGATGGAGAAGGTCCTGGGGATGGCTCCACCATCTTGGGGGGGATAGAGGAGGGTCTCTGGGGATGACTCCATCATCTTGGGGGGATGGAGGCTGGGGTCCCTGGGGCTGGCACCATCATCTCGGGGTGCCGAGAGGCAGTCCCTGGGGCTGGCAGCGGCGGAATCCAGGTCCATCCCCCGGCCAGGGCTGCCAAGGCTCCGTCCCTCACCGCCCAGCGCCTCACTGCCCGGACCCGTAGGGCCAGTTGAAGGTGCTGCCGGACAGCAGCATGTCCCTGATCAGCGTCTCGATGGGCGTCTTCCCCACCAGCCTCATGAAGAAGAGCTGGGAGATGAGGGCGGCCGGCACGGCGCGCAGGGCCGGCAGGCGCAGCAGGAGCCGCCCGAAGCGCTGCGGCTGCGAGGGGTACTGCGAGCGCACGTACTCGGTCAGCGCCACCTGAGCCTTCTCCTGCAGGCTCTCCACGTGGGCCGGGTCCGAGAGCCCGCAGGCATCTGCGAGAGGGAGGGCAGGGAGCTGGGTCAGAGGCGGGAAGCCCTCCCCAACCCCCCCTCCCCCCACGCCGGATCGGGAAGGTTTGGAGAAGAACCTCTTAAGGTCATCGAGTCCAAGCAGCATTGCTCCTCCACTCCAACCTAACCCTCCCCGGGCACAATTTCAGGCCAGTTCCTCTCCTTCTATCACCTGAGCCTAGCCAGCAGAGCCCAACCCCCAGCTGGCTCCAGCCTCCTCTCAGGGAGCTGCAGAGAGCAAGGAGGTCTCCCTCAGCCTCCTCTCCTCCCCTGCCTAAGCCCTCCTGGCTCCCTCAGCTGCTCCTCCCCAGCCCTGTTCTCCAGACCCTTCCCCAGATTGGCTGCCTTTCTCTGGGCCTGGCTCCAACATCAGGACAGGGCAAAGGAAAGGGGCAAGGGAGCAGAGAGAGAGCAGGGAGAGGGGCAAGGGCGCAGGGAGAGGGGGCAAGGGCGCAGGGAGAGGGGGCAAGGGAGCAGGCTCACAGGATGTTAGGGGCTGGAAGGGACCTCCAAAGATCATTGAATCCAACCCCCCATCAGAGCAGGATTGTAGAATCTAGCACAGGGACAGGGCAAGGGTTCAGGAAAAGGGTCAAGAGACCAGGGACAGGAGTCAGTGCCCAGGGAAAGGGGGCAAGGGACCAGGGATGGGGGCAAAGGACCAGGGACGGGGACAAGGGATGAGAGAAAGGGACTAAGGACAGGGACAAGGGATGAGAGAAAGGGACTAAGGACAGGGACAAGGGATGAGAGAAAGGGACTAAGGACAGGGACAAGGGATGAGAGAAAGGGACTAAGGACAGGGACAAGGGATGAGAGAAAGGGACTAAGGACAGGGACAAGGGATGAGAGAAAGGGACTAAGGACAGGGACAAGGGATGAGAGAAAGGGACTAGTAACAGGGGCAAGGGCCCAGGGTCAGGTTGAAGAACCAACCCCATGCCGATGCTCGGCAGCCCTCGGGGGAGGAGGAGCAGCAGCAGGGCCACCCCAAGCCCAACCTACCGGGGGTGAAGAGGGCGATGGCTTTGAGGCAGCTGTACTCGGCCGAGTCCACCTGCAGCCGGTTGAGCTTCTCCACCTGGTCCTGGAAGATGCGGATCTGGTCCATGAAGGACACCACGCGGTCGGCGGACATGGGGGAGGCGTGGAAGCCGGCGGCGGCCAGCAGCGGCGCCATGTGGAGGGGCAGGGCGGACTGGGCGGCGTTGAGGACGAAGAGTTCGCTCCAGCTGAGCCGCAGCAGGGCCACCTGGTCGGAGACCGGCAGCTCGGGGAAGAAAGGGATGTTCCGCGCCCACTCCACCGTGCTGAAGAGCAGGCGGGCGGCCAGCTCGCAGATGTTGTCGATGCCCATGACGCTGCCCTGCTGCGCGTACTGCGAGCCGTAGCGGGCGGCAGGGTAGGGCTCAGCCCGCAGCAGCTGCGAGATGAGCTCCGACACCGGCTGCCCGTTGAAGTACTCCCCGCTGGGCAGGGGGTTGGGGCTGGTGCTGGAGTGGGTAGGGGGAATCCGGCCCCTCTGCACGGCTGGAGGGGGAAAAGCGGGGGGGGAGGGGGAGAAAGGAGAGAGTGAGGGTCGGAGTGGCTCCGCCGCGCCCCCAGGGGGGTGGGCAGGGCTCACACAGAATCATCACAGAGTCAAGACCCACAAAGTCAACAGAACCACAGAAAACCACAGAGCCAGAGAGTCACAGAGCCTCAGAGCCACAGAATCAGAGTCACAGAGCCACAGAGCCTCAGTCACAGAGACACAGAGCCAGAGAGTCACAGAGCCACAGAGCCTCAGTCACAGAGACACAGAGCCAGAGAGTCACAGAGCCACAGAGCCTCAGTCACAGAGACACAGAGCCAGAGAGTCACAGAGCCACAGAGCCTCAGTCACAGAGACACAGAGCCAGAGAGTCACAGAGCCACAGAGCCTCAGTCACAGAATCTCAGAGCCACAGAGCCTCAGTCACAGAGACACAGAGCCAGAGAGTCACAGAGCCTCAGAGCCACAGAATCAGAGTCACAGAGTCACAGAGCCACAGAGCCTCAGTCACAGAGACACATAGCCACAGAGTCACAGAGCCTCAGAGCCACAGAATCAGAGTCACAGAGCCACAGTCACAGAACCACAGAGTCACAGAGCCTCAGAGCCACAGAATCAGAGTCACAGAGCCACAGTCACAGAACCACAGAGCCTCAGAGCCACAGAGCCACAGCCATAGAGCCTCGGAGCCACAGTGAGCCACAGTCACAGAATCACAGAGCCTCAGAGCCACAGAGCCACAGTGAGCCACAGTCACAGAATCACAGAGCCACAGAGCCACAGCCACAGCGAGCCACAGTCACAGAATCACAGAATGTTAAGGGCTGGAAGGGACCTCGAAAGCTCATCCAGTCCAAGCCCCCTGCCAGAGCAGAGTCACTTAGAGCAGGTCACACAGGAACACATCCAGGAGGATTTTGAGTATCTCAGAGAGGGAGACCCCACACAGCCCCCCTGGGCAGCCTGTTCCAGGGCTCTGTCAGCCTCACAGGGGAAAAGTTCTTCCTCCTGTTTCCATGGAACTTCCTCTGCCTCAGCTTCCACAACTGCCTCTTGTGCTGGCATTGGGCAACACTGAGCAGAGCCTGGCTCCAGCCTCTGGGCACTCACCCTGCACATCTTTATCAACAGCAATGAGTTCAGTCTGTCTCACTGTTCCTCCCTATTTTCTCTCAGCTCCATCCCATTCCAGTGACTCCACTCCCATCCATGCCAGCCCAAGGCTGCAGCCTGGCACTGCCCCTTGCACTGCACAAGGAAGGGTTTGCTTAAGCAGGGCTGTGGCTGCAGAGCCTGGCCCAGAGAATCAGAGAATCATTTTGGTTGGAAGAGGCCTTTAAGATCACAGAATGGGTTGGGTTGGAAGGGACCTTAAAGCTCGTCCAGGTCCAACCCCCTGCCATGGGCAGGGACACCTCCCACCAGCACAGCTTGCTCAGTGCCTCATCCAGCCTGGCCTTCAACACCTCCAGGGAGGAGGCAGCCACAGCCTCCCTGTGCCAGGCTTTCCCCACCCTCATTGACAAGAATCTCTTCCTTATCTCCACTCTCAATCTCCCATCTCTCAGCTCAAAGCCATTGTCCCTCCCAACTCTTGTCACCAGTCCCTCCCCAGCTCTCCTGGAGCCCTTCAGGTCCTGGAAGGTTGCTCTGAGGTCTCCCTGGAGCCTTCTCTTCTCCAGGCTGAACAGCCCCAACTCTCCCAGCCTGTCCCCACAGCAGAGGTTCTCCAACCCTCTGATCATCTTGGTGGCCTCCTCTGGAGCCTCTCCAGCAGCTCCAGGTCCTTCCTGTGCTGGGGGCCCCAGAGCTGGAGGCAGTGCTGCAGGTGAGGTCTGAGCAGAGCAGAGGGGCAGAATCCCCTCCCTGCGCTGCTGCTCTCCCTGCTCTGGCTGCAGCCCAGCACAAGGTTGGCTACAGGGCTGCAAGCAACCATTGCTCCCAGCACCCTCCCAGCATCCCAGCATTCCCAGCTCCTGCCATCCCAAGGAACAATGGGCACCTTTGAGGCTCTGAGGGCGAGGGAGGCGGCGGTGCTGCCCGCTGTGCCCGCTGGCGAGAGCTGTGCTCAGCTCTTTAGCATCTTGGTGATTCACCAAGCAACTCCCAAGCTGCCAGCACCACGCTTTGCCCATGGCCTCCAACCACCCAGCCAAGCTGGGCTGGCATCTGTGCCACCTCCTCCTCTGCAGAGACTTGGCCAGAGGAGCAACCACCGGCTGCGGCTGTGCCGGTGCCAGGCTGGGTGCCCCGTGCCAGCTGGGCCATCTCTACCCAAGGTCACTGCAGGGTGAGGATCATTTAGCTGCAAATAAACCACCCCCCACGGTGGGGGGGAGGGGAGGGGGCACTGCTCCTTTCTAATTGCATTCAGGAAGAGCCATTTTTCAGCTCCCCCCAGCCCCTCCCCCCCCCCCCCATTCTCAGCACACCCCCTGCCCACCACCCCCAACCCCCCTCCCCCCCATTAGCTCCCACTGTTTGCTCAGGCCCTGGTAATTAATTTATGGGCTGATCATCAGCCACTTAAATGAGAGCTCTAAATCATGCTGAGTGGCAATAATGCCAGCTCCAAGCCTCTGGAAAGCAGGGAATTACTGTCCTGCTCCCAGCAGCCTTCTCCCCTGCTCCCCCCCCAACCCTCCCCCCCCCCCATCATCACCACATTAGTGCCATCAAGCAGCCCCTCCCCACCCCTGGTACAGCCCTGGCACCTCCATCCCCTCCATGCCTGTGCCTCCTCCTGCTGTGGGGATTTGAGATTTGGGGCTAAAGCCTCTGCTCCTGCAGCTTTTGAGGGTGCAGCACAGGCTGGTAGGGTGGGAAGGGACCTCTGGAGAGCATCCAGCCCAACTCTCCTGGGATGCTCTCCTTTGGAAGCTGTCACAGTCCTCAGGAGAAACCTGGGGACATTCCCATCCCCACCACTGGCTCCTGAGAGGGAGAGCAGGACACATCCCCTGCCCTCATGCTCACAGCAGCACAGGGTGGAGGGGTGGGAAGGGAGCTCTGGAGAGCATCCAGTCCAACCCTCGTGCCAGGGCAGGGGCACCTGGAGCAGCTCACACAGGAACACATCCAGGTGAGCTTGGAAGGCTCCAGAGATGGAGACTCCACCACCTCTCTGGGCAGCCTGCTCCAGGGCTCCACCACCCTTCAGTCACAGAAGTTCCTCCTCATGTTCAGATGCAGCTTCTGATGGGCAAGTTTGTGCCCACTGCCCCTTGGCCTGGCACTGGGCACCACTGAACAGAGCCTGGTGCCACCCTGCTGACAGCCACCCCTGAAGTGTTGCTCAGCACTGATCAGATCCCCCTCAGGCTGCTCTTCTCCAGCCTAAAGCCCCAATGCTCTCAGCCTGTCCCCACCAGAGAGGTTCCACTGCCCTCAGCACCTTGGCAGCCCTTTGCTGTGCCCTCTCCAGCCACTCCCTGACCTCCTTGAGCTGGGGAGCCCAGACCTGGCCCCAGGCCTCCAGCTGTGGCCTCACCAGGGCAGAGCAGTGGGGCAGGAAAACCTCTCCTGTCCTGCTGGCCACACTCTTCTTGATGCCCCCCAGGATGCCACTGGCCTCTTGGCCACGAGGGCACCCTGCTGGGCTCACATTCAGCCTTTTGCCCCCCCCAGCACTCCCAGCAAGCAGGATGTGGCCTGGGGGATGGGGGTGGGGACTGCATGGACCTGGTTGTGCTGGGAGCTTGTCCTGGCTGACCCCACTGTGCCTGGGGCACCAGGGCAGTGCTGGCTGCAGGTGTGGCACCTTATCAGTGCCAGGCTCCAGCTTTTCCAAACAAACACCACCTGTGCCACGGGCACCCAGGGAGATTCAAGGAGAAATGACAACAAAAAAAATGAGCAAACAGAGGGAGCTGCTGCAGGACAGGGTGCCCAGGGAGGAGGGAGAGTACCTGGCAGCACAGAGGGCACTGGAAGCACATGAGTACACTAGACCCTGGCAGCATTGGCAGAGCCAGGAGCAGAGTGGGCACTGGCAGAACTGGGAGCTCAGGAGCAGAGGGGGAACTGGCAGCATTGGCAGAACTAGGAGCTGAGTGGGCACTGGCAGCACTGAGAGCTCAGGAGCAGAGTAGGCACTGGCAGCATTGGCAGCACCAGGAGCTGAGTGGGCCCTGGCAGCATTGGGAGCTCAGAAGCAGAGTGGGCACTGGCAGCACCAGGAGCTCAGAGCAGCGTGGGCACTGGCAGCACCAGAAGCAGAATGGGCACTGGGAGCACCTGGAGCTGACTGGGCACTGGCAGCACCAGGAGCTGAGTGGGCACTGGCAGCACCAGGAGCTCAGAGCAGCGTGGGCACTGGCAGCACCAGGAGCTCAGGGGAGCAGAGGGGGCACTGGCAGCACCAGAAGCAGAATGGGCACTGGCAGCACCAGGAGCTCAGAGCTGAGTGGGCACTGGCAGCACCAGGAGCTCAGAGCTGAGTGGGCACTGGCAGCACCAGGAGCTCAGGAGCTGAGTGGGCACTGGCAGCACCAGGAGCTCAGAGCTAAGTGGGCACTGGCAGCAGCCCCACGCTATGGCAGAGGGGTTCAGCAGGAGCCCTGAGGAGCCACCCCCATGCCCAAGGCGTTGGCATTACCTTCCTTCCTCATGCCAACACGGAAGCACTTCTTCAGGCGGCAGTACTGGCATTGGTTGCGGTGGTGTTGGTCGATCTGGCAGTCGCGGTTGGACCTGTGGGCAGAAGCAGGCAGGTGAGGTGCCAGGCTGGAGGGACATGGTGCCAACGAGGGGGCCCTGCTCCCACCAGCCTGCTCCACCTCCCTGAGGCAAAGGGAGCGTGGTCCCCTCCATGCCAGCCGTGGCTGTGCCACGCCAGCCCCAGGCTCAGATGCTCCAGGGCTGTGCAGGAGCTGCCAGCGGTGCCCAGAGAGAGCCCTGGGGTGTGGGACACGTAGGGGTGGGTGCCAGGAAGCAATGCCCCATGTGCTGGCACAGGGAGGGGCAGCAGTGGAGCTGCCCTGAGCCTCCCCACCAGACCTCCAAGGAATTTCAGTGATTCCTCTGGCACCAAGCACTTCCTGGCATCCGCCCTGGCGGTGGCACAGCCCCAGGTGCCACATCTGGGCTGGCATCAGTGGGACTCCCCAGCCATGGGCAAAGCAAAACCTGGCACCTCCAGTGCAGCACTCCAAGGGCTGCACAATCCAGAGGGATTCTTTCTGCTCTGGGGTCACCAAGGGGGTCATGCTGCAGGCATCTGCTCTCGTGGCATTGTGAGGAGTGGCACAGCTGGGATGGGCTGTGGAAGATGCTCCTGAATGGAATCCTCAGCATCCTGATGGCAGTGGGCAAGAAGGGCACCAGCAGCCTGGCCTGGAGCAGCAGTGGTGTGGGCAGCAGCGCAGGGATTGTGCCCCTGGACTGGGCACTGGGGAGGGCACACCTCGAATCCTGGGGTCAGTGTGGGGCTCCTCACTCCCAGAAGGACATTGGGAGGCTGGAGCAGGTCCAGAGAAGGACAACAAAGCTGAGGAAGGGTCTGGAGAACAGGGCTGGGGAGGAGCAGCTGAGGGAGCTGGGGAGAAGGAGGCTGAGGGAGACCTCCTTGCTCTCTGCAGCTCCCTGAGAGGAGGCTGCAGCCAGGTGGGGGTTGGGCTCTGCTGCATAGGAGCAAGGGACAGGAGAAGAGGAAATGGCCTGAAATTGTGCCAGGGGAGGGTTAGGTTGGAAATGAGGAACAATTTCTTCGCTGCCAGAGTGGTCAGGGCTTGGCAGAGGCTGCCCAGGGAGGTGGTGGAGTCCCCATGCCTGGAGGTGTTCCAGAACCCTGTGGCCATGGCCCTTGGGTTTGGTGCCCATGGTGGGGCTGGGTTGCTGCTTGGACTGGATGACCTCAGAGGCTTATTCCACCCCAAACAACTCTCTGATGCTATCCAACAGCCCCTCCACCCCCCCAGTTCCTGGGAGGGGGACACCACGAGTGGACCTCCACAAAGCTGAGTGCTGGCAGCAAACAGGGAGGAAAAGGCGGTAGGGAAGGGGGCGAGGAGGAGAGTGGGGAAGGGTTTAAGGCAACATAAAGAGGAAATAAAGAGGAATTAGGGGGTGTAAAGCAGGCAGCAGGCAGGGCTGGGGCAGGGCAGTGTCCAGCAGCAGCAGCTTGGCCCTGCCTGGGAATGCTGACAGGAATCTCCTCATCCCTACACGACCCCAGGGGCGAGGCGGGAGGAGATTCCCGGCGCGCTCCGACCGGAATTAATTCAGCCCTGAACATCCCCACTGCGCCCTGCTGCCTCCAGAACCTGCTGCTGAGAGGAAGGGAAGGGGAAAGGAAATCCTCCCTCCAGCAGAGGAGCCACGGCTGGAATCCCAACGTCACCTCTGACATCTCCATCAGCCACCGGCAGCCGAGCGCCAAAGCGCCCAGCTGGGCTCCGCCTGAGCCTCAGCCTGGCACCGTGGCACTGCCACCACGACCAGATTGCTCCCAAAGGGTCTGCCTGAGCCTCAGCCTGGCATTGTGGCACTGCCACCACGACCAGATTGCTCCCAAAGGGTCTGCCTGAGCCTCAGCCTGGCATTGTGGCACTGCCACCATGACCAGATTGCTCCCAAAGGGTCTGCCTGAGCCTCAGCCTGGCATTGTGGCACTGCCACCATGACCAGATTGCTCCCAAAGGGTCTGCCTGAGCCTCAGCCTGGCATCAGGGCACCAGCAGCCCTACCAAATTGCCCCCTAAAATCATCTCAGCTCCTTGGTGCCATGGCTAAAGTGCCCAGCTGGGGTCTGGCTGGCCCTCACCACGGCATCAAGGCACTGGCACCATCACCAAATCGCTCCCAAAAGGTCTGGCTGACCCTCACTGTGGCATCAGGGCACCACCCCCTCAACCAAATCCCTTCCCAAAGGTCTGGCTGACCCTCACTGTGGCATCAGGGCACCATCATCACAACTAACCCCCAGCCTCCCCCTCACAGGACCTCCTTTCAGCTCCTGGGAGCAAGGGACCAGGACCAGGACCTGGCTGACCCTCACCATGGCATCAGGGCACCATCCCCTCAACCAAATCCTCGCCAGAAGGTCTGCCTGACCCTCACAGTGGCAGCAGGGCACCCCAGCCAAACCCCTCCTCAGCTCCTTAGAGCAAGGTACCAGGACCCTCACCCGGCTGACCCTCACAGTGGCATCAGGGCACCATCCCCCCAACCAAATTCCACCCCCCCAAAATCCCCACAGGCTGGCTGGGGCCCGGCTGAGCCCCACCACAGCACCATGGCACCATCCATCACATCCCACCCCCCCCTCCCCCTGCATAAAGCTCCTCTCAGCTCCTGGAGGAGTTTCCCCACGGATGGGCTGCAGCGACCTGGGAAAGTTGTGAGACTCCAGCAGGCGTTGACTGTGCTAATTATGTAATTAGGAGGTGTAATTAGTTCGTGCCAGAACTAAACTCAAGCCAACTCACTTTTAATATTCAAATGAGACCAATTTTTGCCTCCATGCTGCTTTGGACTCCTCCAACAAAGCAGGTCCTGGAGCTGCTGGGAATGGGGGGTGGGGGGGGGCAGGGGGAAGCTTTGTTCCCAGCCCCTCCAACACTTTCCTCCCTCCTTGGAAAACTCAACATTTGCTGGGTTTTTTTCTACACCCCCCCCACCCCCTCCCACACTCATTTCCCAGCACCAAAAGTTGGGGGGGGGGCAAAAAATTCCCACCCAGGACAGCTGAAGTTGGTGGTGTTCCCCCACCCCCCCCACTACTTCCCCCCCCAAGCAGTGACAAGGAGAAAATGCTGGATGGTCACAGCAGCCCCCTCCCCACCCCCCCCCCATACACCCAGCACCCCCCACACCTCAACAGCATCTGGGCCACAGAGTCCACCCCTCTCCCAGGCAGCCTTCCCTTTGTTCCAGGAGGCTGGAATTGCTCCAAAGCCAGATGTGCTCCCCCCCTACCCCCCTTCACCTTCAGCCCCTTCATCCCCCGCAGCCCCTCGACCACTTCCACTGCTCAGATCCTCCCTGGCAGACAGGGGAAACTGAGGCAGGGGCGGGGGGGTGGGGGGGGGGTGGGAGGGGGGTGTGATGCCCACACTGCATCCACCTCACCCTGTGCCCAGCACTGGGGAAGGGCAGCAGAGGAGCAGGACCCTGCCCCATGCCACCAGCTCCATGGCCACGAGTGGCTCTGGGCTGACGTCAGCGGGGACCAGGCAACGGCGGTGCTGGGAGCTGCTGGGAGCTGCTGGGAGCTGCTGGGAGCTGCTGGGAGAAGATGCTGAGCACGGGGGAGGATGAATCTAGGCCGCCCAAAGCAGAGCAGAGCAGCTCGGAGACACTGCCCCCCGCGGTGCCAGCGCTGCCCCTCCACTTCCCAGAGCCCAGCGCCACCGGGCAGAGCCTCCCAGTGCGCCCAGCCCTGCCGGGGGCGGGGGGGAGAGAAAATAGGGGGGGTGGAGGTGGGGGTCCCACTCCCAGCCTGCCTGTGGGGTGCCCATGGTGGGGATGTGAACCAACTCCTCCTTGTGGAGGGAGAAAATTGGGGGGGGTGGAGGTGGGGGTCCCGCTCCCAGCCTGCCTGTGGGGGGCCCACAACTGGGACATGAAGCAACCCCTGCTTGTGGGGGGAGAAAATTGGGGGGTGGAGGTGGGGGTCCCGCTCCCAGCCTGCCTGTGGGGGGCCCACAGTGGGGACGTGAAGCACCTCCTCCTTGTGGAGGGAGAAAATTAGGGGGTGGAGGTGGGGGTCCCGCTCCCAGCCCAGCTGTGGGGTGCCCGTGGTTGGGATGGGGGTGCCATCCTTGTGCCACTCTTCACTGGCATAGCTCCTGGAAGCACTCCCATGTGGACCCCTGTAAGACACCTTCCCCCTCCCCCCCACTAGGAAAGAGCTGGGGGTGCCCTGTAGGTGCCAGCACCACGCTACTGGTGGCACTGGTGGCACTGGTCTCAACCCCAGCAGGAACTCCAGAGTTATTGGCAGCTCCAAACTTTGCCAGGGTGGTATCCTGGTGGCACCGGTGGGCCTGGCTCTGCGGTCCCTCTCCTTGGCATCTCCCCGGTCTGGTGCCCATGGCACAGGGTGGGGGTGGCACCTCCAGTGAAAATGATGCCAGCTGCAGCACTGGTGCCTTCAGTGGGCAGAGTGGCTGTGCCCGAGGTGACTCAGCCACGGCAGGGTTCCAGGCATCAGCCTGGAACAGCAATTAATGCCCAGGCAGAGCCGGCTGGGGACGAGGACACGGCCCTGGCTGTGCCCCACTGCCCCTGGCTGTGCCCCACTGCCACCGCCTGTGCCCCCACTGACCCTGGCTGTGCCCCACCTGCTGCACCCCACTGACCCTGGCCGTGCCCCACTGCCACCGCCTGTGCCCCCACTGACCCTGGCTGTGCCCCCACTGACCCTGGCTGTGCCCCACTGGCTGTGCCCTACCTGCTGCGCCCCACTGACCCTGGCTGTGCCCCACTGGCTGTGCCCTACCACCACCGGCTGTGCTACCACTGCCAGCAGCTGTGCCCCACTACCACTGGCTGCGCCCCCACTGCCCATGGCTGTGCTCCCACTGACCCTGGCTGTGCCCCACTGGCTGTGCCCCACCACCACCGGCTGTGCTACCACTGCCAGCAGCTGTGCCCCACTACCACAGGCTGTGCCCCCACCGCACATGGCTGTGCCCCCACCACCCCTGGCTGTGCCCCCTGGCCCAGGGCATGAGGCACCCAGGGCACCCATCCCTCTGAGGTGAGGTTGTCCCAGGGATGCTTTTGTGGGGTGCAGAGAACAGGATGGGATCCCTGTGCTGTACTGGGGGTCCCCAAGCTGCTGTGATGCAGTGAGGGCCCCCAAGCAGTACTGGGGGTCCCCATCTTGCACCAAGGGATCCCAAGCTGCACTGGGGGACCCCATACTGTACTGGGGGACCCCATACTGTACTGGGACATCTTGTGCTGTACTGGGGGACCCCATACTGTACTGGGGCTTCCTGTGCTGTACTGGGGGACCCCAAACTTCACTGGGACACCCACACTCTACCTGGGGATCCCATGCTGTCGTACTGGAGGATCCAACACTGTACTGGGGGATCCCATGCTGTACTGGGATATCCTGTTCTGTACTGGGGGACCCCAAACTGCACTGGGATATCCTGTTCTGTACTGGGGGATCCCATACTGCACTGGGATACTCTGTTCTGTACCGGGGGATCCCATGCTATACTGGGGGACCCCAAACTGTACTGAGGGTCCCTGCACTGCACTAAGGCACCTCGAGCTGCACCGGCAGCTGCTGAGCTGCACTAGGAGACCCCCTGTCCTGCACTGAGAGACCCCATGCTGCACCGGGAGACCCCATCCCGCGTCGGGGGCCACTCTAGAACCGCCTCAGGCCCCCCCGTTAGCGCTGCAGAGGGTCCAGCGTGCAACCAGGGCAGGGCCAAGCTTGGAGCTGCACCGGGGCCACTGCAGAGCCACACCGGTGACCTGCACCGGAGCGTGTGTGCGTGGTGGTGGTGGTGGGAGGTTACCCACACCGGGGAGCAGCTTTAGAGCTCCTCCCGGGTCTCTACCACCCCCCGGGTGCGTGTGTCCCCCCCCCCCCCCCAACCCCAAGCCCCCTTACCTGCAGGTGTAGCTGAGGTTCCTGCGGATGCTGCGCTTGAAGAAGCTCTTGCAACCCTCGCAGGTGAAGACCCCGTAGTGCTTCCCGCTGGATTTATCCCCGCAAACCACGCAATCCACCGGAGCCCCGGCCCGTTCCTCTTCGCCGTGCTCCGCGTCGCTGCCTCCTCCCGCCGGGGACGCCGCCGCCTCCTCCCCTCCGCCGCTGCCGCCGCTGCCGCCGCTCCCGTTGGGCTCTCCCCAGCCGCCGGCCACCATGGCCATGGCTCCCGCCACCCCCGGGGGGGGCTCAGCACCGGCCCCGCCGCCGCATGGTGCCCGGTTGCCTCCCGGAACGACTTCGGTTAAGTTTTTTTTGGGGGGGGGGGGAGGGGGGGGTTGGGCTTTTTTTTTTTTTTTGGTTTTCCTCTTTTTTTCTCTTTTTTGTTGCTGTTGCTGGTTTGGGGTTCGGGTTATTTTTGGGGGGGTGACGATGGCTTTGGGTTATTTTGGGTCTTTTTTTTTAGGGGGGGTTGGTTTGTTTGTTGTTGTTGTTGTTGTTGGGGGTTTTTTGCCTTCCCCCCCCCCCTCCTCCAACCCCTTATCCCAGGGTTTTCCCCTCCCTCCTTCCCGTTAACGGGAAAACTTTAGGGCGGCGGGAGAGGGGCTCGGTGCGGAGCATCCCCGGGGCTGTCCCGAGGTTCGGTTGCATGCGGGGGGAGGGGGGGCCTCCGGTGGTTCCTCTGGTACCGGCAGGGAACGAGGAGGGGGAAGATGATGAAGAGGCGGCGGCGCTGCCCCGGTTCGCCCCTCGCCCCTTACGGGCTCCGCCGCCGCCGCCGTTGCATTCAGGCCGGTCCGGGTCCGGCGGGACCGGCTCCGCCGAGCCCCGGGGCTCTCTCCCCGCCTCCCGTGAAAGAGCAAAGTTCAGCCGCTGCCGCGGTGGCCGCCCTGGATGCTCCTCCCCGTCCTCCTCCCCTTCCGCTCGCCGGGTCCTGCCCCGGCCCCGGCCCCGGCCCTGGCCTCGCCGGCGTACCGGGGAGGGCGGGGGGAAGCGGGTAGGCACCGGAGCGGGGCAGGGTGCGCTCTGTAACCGGGATTGCAGAAAGGGTGGAAGGGCTCGGGGTACCGGCGGTACCGGCTGTGGTGGAGGAGGGGATGAGCCCGGTGCGGTACCGGTTAGCGGCAGGGAGATGCCCTGGGCTAGCATCGGGGTGGTTCGGCCACTGGAGGTGGCCCGGTGGCGTTCGGGGACCACAGCGCTTTGCTGGCACCGGGAGCCCACGGTACTGGGAGCCCACGGTACTGCAGCCAATGGTCCAGGGATCCCGTGGTCCAGGGATCCTGTGGTACAGTGATCCCATGGTCCTGGGGTCCCCTGGTCCTGGAGCCCCTGGTTCTGGGAGCCCCTGGTACCGGGATCCTGTAGTCCTGGGAGCCCCTGGTCCTCGGAGCCCCTGGTCCTCGGAGCCCCTGGTCCCAAGATCCTGTAGTCCTGGGAGCCCCTGGTACCAGGATCCTGTAGTCCTGGGAGCCCCTGGTACCAGGATCCTGTAGTCCTGGGAGCCCCTGGTACCAGGATCCTCTGGTCCTGGGAGCCCCTGGCACTGGAAGCCTGGGGTGCTGGGCCATGGCACAAGCTGTGGGTACAGCTGCCATCCTTGTCCCTGTGCCCCAGTAAGTGACCTCTAAGCTGCCAGGGGATGGCAGTGGGGTAGATCCACACCACCCTGGGGGACAAGGACCTCTGGGCAGCTGGGCTGCTGCCTCCCAGCGTGGTGTGATGCCACTGGTGGCCGTGGGGCCGTGGTGGAAGGGTGGGAAGCAATTCCCCACGCCCGGCCCGTGGCCAAGCTGCTGGCATTGGCAAATCCCTTCCTCTCCCCATTGATCCCAGCAGGATCTTTAATCACCAGCAGCACCACAGGGCTGCATGTCCCCATCTCCTGCCCCCTCCCTGGAGCTGTTCAAGGCCAGGCTGGATAAGCAGGGAGTTGGTTCTCTGTGCCTGGCTCAGCTTTCAGCCTTGGGATGCTCGTTTGGATGCATTCCTCGGGGCTGTGCAGTCAGCTGTGGTGTTGTCAGGGATGAAAATGGGGTCCCTGCCCCCTTGCCTGAGGAAGCCTGAGGCCTCCTCCTCCTCCTCTCTTCTCCCTAGGATCAGGTGATAGAAGGAGAGGAAGTGGCCTGCAATTGGGTTAGGGTTAGGTTGGAGAGGAGGAACAATTCTTTGCTGCAAGAGTGGTAAGGGAGGTGGTGGAGTCCCCATGCCCGGAGGTGCTTGAGGACCATGTGGCCATGGCCCTTGGGGCCATGGTTTAGTGGTGGGGTTGGGGTGCTGCTTGGTCTGGGTGATCTCAGAGGGCTCTTCCAACCAAAACTATTCTATGATTCAGCATCTTGAGCAGAGTCCTGGGTGACTTCAGCTGCCCTCTCATGCAGGAGCTCTTAGCCAGGTGCTTCAAAGGCAGTGTGAGCAGCAGGACAGGGCAGGGAGGGGATTCTGCCCCTCTGCCCTACTCTGGTGAGACCCTGGCTGGAGCACTGGGGGCTCCCAGCACAAGAAGGACATGGAAGTGTTGGAGAGGGTGCAGAGGAGACCACAAAGATGATGAGGGGGCTGCAGGAGAGCTGGGGAGGGACTTGTGACAAGGGCTGGGAGTGCCAGGATGAGGAACAATGGCTTTGAGCTGGGAGAGGAGAGACTGAGAGTGGGGATGAGGAAGAAATTGTTGACAGTATGGAACAGGTTGCCCAGGGAGGCTGTGGATGTTCCCTCGCTGGAGATGTTCAAGGCCAGGCTGGATGAGGCCTTGAGCAGCCTGGGCTGGTGGGAGGTGTCCCTGCCCATGGCAGGGGGTTGGAGCTGGATGATCTTTCAGGTCCCTTCCAACCCAACCCATTCTGTGATGCCAGGGCTGTGCCATGGGGTGTTGCTGTAGTGCCCAGTGTCCCTTGGGTGCCATCACTCTCTGCAGCACCCTGGGGTGGGGCCAAGGGCTGGATGCTGCCTGTAAAATGCTTTCTGATGAGGCTAATTGAGTTGAACACCTAGGAGCTAATGAGTTGGTCCTGGGAGATGGGGTGGGCTCTGGGTGCTTGGTCATGGGTGCTGGTGTGGTGTAGTGGTGAGTGCTGGTGTGGTGGGTGCTGGCTGTGGGTGCTGGTGTGAATGGTGATCGTGGGTGCTGATGGTGGGTGCTGGTCACAAGTGCTGGTGTGGGTGCTGGTGTGAATGGTGATCGTGGGTGCTGGTGGTGGGTGCCAGTCATGGTTGCTGGCTGTGGGTGCTGGTGTGAATGGTGGTCGTGGGTGCCAGTGGTGGGTGCTGGTGGCGGGTGCTGGTGTGGGTGCTGGTGTGAATGGTGGTCGTGGGTGCCAGTGGTGGGTGCTGGTGGCGGGTGCTCAGTGCCATCCTGCTGCCACCCTGTTAACCATTAACAGGGACCAGGCTGTGCCGGAAGGAGGCTGCCGGGAGAGCCGGGCCGGGCGCAGCGCCGCGGTGCCGCCCTGCCCTCGCCTTTCACCCTGGGGCCAAACTCTCCTCCTGGCCATGCCGCGGTGGCCTTGCCGTCTCCTGGCGCTGTGGCTTTCACCTTGACTCGCGGGGGCAAAGTCCAGTGGGCAGGGTGCGGAGCTGGGGCGCAGGCAGCCTGGGTCCCTCTCCCCCGGCCCCCAGCGTGCAGGACTCTCCCCGTGGGGCTCCCCACGCTGTGCTCCCTGCTTTGGAGGATGCTGAGGGGAGCGACCCTCGCAGTGCCTCATGCCACCGTGCTTGGCATTGCCAACCCACCGTGGGGCTTGAGGGAAACAGAATGGGCTGGAGGTCAAAAGCTGCACCCAAGCGCCCAGCCTGGAGCTGCTGGGGGCTGGCTTGAGGCTGCAGCCAGAAATAAAACTTCCATTTCCTCCTGCCTGCAGGGATCTCAGACCAGGGAGGCTGTGGCTGCCCCCTCCCTGGAGGTGTCCAAGGCCAGGCCGAGCAACCTGGGCTGGTGGGAGGTGTCCCTGCCCACGGCAGGGGGTGGTTGGCACTGGACGGTCTTCAAGGATCCTTCCAAGCCAACCCATTCCAGGGCTCCATGGATCCCTGCTCACCAAGGCAGCCACCCCGAGGTGCCCATCCATCACCAGTGCCATGAGTGGAGGAGCACAGCCTGCCAAAGCCAACTGGGAAGGGGACAGATTTTTTTTTGGGGGGGGAGGGGGGGAGCGATTCCCAGCTCGGCTATGAGGGGTGTCTGTCCCCCCCCCCGCCACCTGCAGCCGGCTTGGCTTCTCCTTTCTCTTCTGTCAGGCTGTGATTTATGGCCCTTTCCCTGCCTCCTCCTCCTCCTTCTCGCCCCCCTGCAAAAAAATAATAATCCAGGGAACAAAGGAGGGAATTGGATCCTCTCCACCCACCCCCCCCGGCCGCTGCCCGGCCCCGCCGGGTTTGTTTTGACGTCGGTGTCCAGTTGGCCGCAGCGTTTGATCTCCGGAGGAATTCCTCCTTCCTCGCCCTGCTCCGCTGCCTCCGCCGCACAAAAGGGCCCCCGGGAGCTGCCGGCACATTTTGTGCCCACCCCCACCTCGCCCCCGCCTCCCCCTTCCCCCCCGCCCCCGACGCCCCCCGGGCAAGGCTCTGGCATGGCAGAGGCGCCCAGCAGGGCTTGCAGAGGGCTCCAGGATGGGTATCGGGACATGGGTGGGTGGCAGTGGTGCAGCCGCTGCCCCCCCGAGGGGTTTTTGGGCTGGGGGGTGGTGGAGTGAACCTCGCCGAAGCGTGCCAGGGGCTGCGGTTGTGCCGCTGGAGAGCTGAGTGCCAGCAGCAGCAGGGAGATGGATAGTGGCACTGCCAGAGAGCTGGGTGCCAGGGGCACCAGGGAGCTGGGCCCTGGCACCACACAGCTGATTCCTGGCAGCACAACAGAACTGGGTGCCAGTAGCACCAGAGGGCTGGGTGCTGGCACCACCAGAATGCTGGGTGCCATCACATCTGGCACGGTTCTGCACCCCATGGCAGGACTCTGTGCCCTATGGTATCGCTCCATACCCCACGGCACAACCCTGCGCCCCACAGCAGGGCTCTGTGCCCTACAGCTGCCCCAGAGTCTAGGGCAGGGAGCACCCATTCTGTGCCCATGCAGGGCACAGGCAGCCCCACGCGGGGGGTGGTGCCCACGCACACGTGGACTCTCTCCCCCCGCCGTGCCCCCCGCGGTGAGATAGTTTCGCCCCCCCGATGCCATAGTTTTACTCCCAGCCCTGCGGAGAGGCTGAAGCAGACCCCACCCCCCCTTGTCCCCGGTGTCCCCTCCCCCCCCCAGCTTCCCCAAGGCCACTCCCTGCCCTTGCCCTGCATTCCCGGGATATCAGATCCTGGGATATCAGATCCCACCCAGGCACAGCCGGACACTCCCTCCCAGGGGGGCCCTTCCCTGCTCCCATTGCTCCCAGTTGTTCCCAGCTGCTCCCCTGCTGCCTTTGCCTCCCTGACCCCCCCCCGGCCCCCGGCCTCAGCACGCCTTGGCCCCTGCCCAGAGGGGGTTTTGCAGGCCCCCTCCCCCCAGGAGCTGCTTTCCCAGGGAAGGGGGTGCTGGGGGGCGGGGGGGTTGGGGGAGCTGCTGCAATCCACAGAGGGAGCAACTGAGGCAGGGAGTGGGCAGGAATGGTGGCACCGTGGACTGGCACATGGAGCCCCCCCTGGGGAGCTGCAGGTTTGTGGGTGCACGGGGGGGGGAGCAGCAGGCAAAGCAAGGGAGGGGGCTTGCCACCCCCAGCCACCCTCCTGCCCTGTGCCGTTCTGTGCCATGCTGCCCTGTGCCCTGCTGCCCCATGCCATGCTGTGCCATGCTGCTTTGTGCTCTGCTGTGTCATGCTGTGCCATGCTTTAACCACACTGCCCTGTGCTGTGCTTGGCAGCCTGGCAGGCAGCAGGGTACCAAGGGGCCCCCGGCTCCACTCCCTGAGCTCATGGCACGCTCTGTCCTTGGCAAAGACTCAGGGTGTGCCAAGGCGGGCAGCAAGGCCGAGCCTGGCGCAGCGGCAGGGAGCCAGGGGCCACATCAGCCCACCCTGAATGCCCCCCACAGCCACCGGGCACCGCTGAGGGACACCGCAGCCTGGCTCACCCCATCCCTGCTGATGCCTTGATTTGGCACCAGGGTCAGTAGGATGTGCAGCAGGGACCCCTCCAGCCGGAGTGGGGGTAGCAGAGGGTCCTGCCTGCCCCCCTCCTCCTCCTTCTCCTCCTCCTCCTCCTCCGCTTCCTCCTCCTCCTCCTCCCAGCACCCAGGGTCGAGGCCGCCCCGGCCCTTTCATGCGGCTCTCGGTGGAGCCTGACCCCGCACAAAGCCCCCAGGAACCCATTTGAATCTGAAAAGAGGTCTGAGCGCCGAGCCCTGACCTTCAACCTGGGGGTCAGCCTCTCACACACCCCCCCTCACCCCCACAGCCCCCGGGACCCCTCCCCGCCCCGAGCGGATCTGGCCCCAGCAGGCACCACCGGAGCCTGGCACAGGGCAGCATGGGCAGCGTCCCTTGCTCTGGTGTCTGGGCACAAGGATGTGCCACTCCTGCTGGGCATATGGCACCGATCCAGGCCTGGCTACGTGGCACCAGTGCTCCCATTCCATACTGGGGCTGATCCCTGGGGATCTCCTTCCATCCAGTCCCCACTGCCTCTGGGGACACTGTTTGGAAGGGCTCCAGGGACAGAGGGCACTGCCAGCTCCAGGAGTCAGCTGCATCCCTGCATCCCTGCTCTGTATCCCTGCATCCCTGCTCTGCAGCCCTGCAGCCCTGCCCTGCAGCCCCCACATGCCTGCATTCTTGCTCTGCATCTCTGTGTGCCTGCACCCCCATGACCCTGCATCCCTGCATCCCTCCTCTGCATCCCTGCATCCGTGTCCCTGCCCTGCATCCCTGCATCCTTTCCCTGGATCCCCACTTCTCTGCATCCCTACCCTGCAGCCCTGAATTCCCACAGCCCTGCAGCCGTGCCCTACATCCCTGCAGCCCTGAATGCTTGCCCTACATCCCTGCACCCCCAAATTCCCACACCCCTGCAGCCCTCTCCCTGCCTTTCCCATCGCCCCAGCTCTGGATATTGATCCCCTGAGCCCTGACCCTCTCTGCAGGGGCTCTCAGGGGAGGCTCAGGCCTCATTTTAGCCTAGAAATAGCCCCCGCAGCCCCACACTGCCCCACGCCACCCCACACTGCCCCATTCCCACCCCACATCACCCCACACTGCCCCACATCACTCCACACTGCCCCATGCCACCCCACTGCCCCACATACCCTTTCCCCCCACCCAGCCCCACACACCCTTTCCTCCTCAGCCCCACACATGCTTCTCCCCCAGCCCCACAACTCCTCCCCCCCAGCCCCACACACCTTTTCCCCCCTGGTCCCACACGCCCTTACCCCAAGCCCTACACCCCTTTTCCCCCCAGCCCCACACTCCCCCTTGCCCCCCATCCTGGATCCCATTATCCAGGGTTCAGACTGATGGACTTAGCCTCTCCCCCTTGCTCCCCACGGCATCCCCCCCAGGCACAGCCTCGTTGCCAGGCGTCGTCGTCCTCCCCACGCCGCCCCCTGCCCTCCCCACGCCGCCCCCTGCCCCTCATTCCCTGGGTGCCCTCGGTGCGGGGTCACTGCTCCTCTTCCCTCCTGAATATGGATGGCCCCGGCCGGCACGGCCACCGCTGTCACCTTTGATCCCACGTCAGGGCTAACGAAATGGCTTCATCTGGAGATAGCAGTGGTGGCCCGGGGGCACAGGATGGCCTTTGTTCCTGGGATGAGCCAAGCTGGGGGGGGGGTTGGTTTCAGCTGCCTGACCCCAAAGACCCCCCCGCCCCGTCCCAAAGTCCTCCCCCTGTCCCCCCCCCAAAGCCAAAGCACGCCGGGGCTGGGGGCATCGCTGCTTTATTCTCCGTGGGGACACAGCAGGCACCTGCTGGTGTAGGCAGGGGGGATGGGGATTGATATCTGGGGGTGTCGAGGGGTCCCTAGATGAAGGTCTCGTTGCTGGCTCTCCCCTGCTCCAGGGTGTGCAGCCTGTGGGCCAGGGCCTGCTCCCGCCGGGCATGCTGCCTGCGCAGGGCTCCTGCCTGTGCCTCCAGCTGGCGCAGCTGCGCTGCCTGCTTCCGCCGGGCACTGCGGTACCCCAGGGCCAGGGCGCTGCGGGGGCCACGCTCAGCACCCCGCCCGGGCACCCCGGGCACTGAGGGGGCCGAGGGCACTGACAGGACCCAGGGGACCCAGGGGACCCAAAGGAGTGAGGGGAACAAGGGCACCGAGGGCACCCAGGAGACCCAAGGGAGTGAGGGAATGAAGGGAACTGAGGGGATCCAGAGGACCAAGGGGACCCAAGGGACTGAGGGGAACAAAGGGCACCCAGGAGACCCAAGGGAGTGAGGGAATGAAGGGAACTGAGGGGATCCAGAGGACCAAGGGGACCCAAGGGACTGAGGGGAACAAAGGGCACCCAGGAGACCCAAGGGAGTGAGGGGACCAGGACACCGAAGGGACCCAGAGGGCCAAGGAGATCAAGGGCACAGAGGGGACCAAGGGGACGACACAGGCAGGAGGGATCATGACTGAGGGGCAGGGAAGGAGCATGGGTTTGGGGTGCCCAGGAAGGGACCTTGCATTAGGGGTGTGAAGGATGCCACCACAGCTTTGGGGTGTGGCAGACAGGGCAGCATTCTTGGGGTGTGCCAGGAGGGCATCAGGCACCTGGGGCAGGACGTGCAGGATGCCACTGTGGTTTGGGGGGGGGCATTCAGGAGGGGAGATGTTGCATTTTGGGGTGTCTGCTGCCCACCTGTGAGCATGAAAGAATTCTCTGGTGATGGTGGCACGCTGCACCTGCTGGGCACGGCTGCTGGCAACGCTCTGCTCCAGGGACAGCACCAGGGTCTGCGCCTGGGCATGCAGCTCCTGCAGCCTGGGGACAGCCACATGGCAGCCAGGGCACCCCAGAGGCTGCCAGTGCTGCCACCACGGGACTGGGCACACCAGGGAGGCTCTTACCTGGTCAGGGTACGGAGCAGCTCGTCCCTCATCTGCTCTGGGTCCGGAGGGTGCTGGGCAGCTGCTGCTCCCACGTGAGCGGTTGGGGCATCCTGCAGAGGTTGGCTGTGGGTCCTGCCCCCCGGGGAGGCCCCCCGGGGCCCATGGAGGGTCTCCATGGGAAGGTCAGGGTGCTCCTTACCTCCTCACTGCTGCTGGAGCTGCTGGGGGAGCTGGGGGGGTGGCTGTGGTCCCCATCCTGCTCCTGCTGCAGGTGCTGGAGCAGCAAGCACAGGGCAGCCTCGCGTGGTCCCTGCCCGGCCACCAGCACCTCCAGCCCTCGCTTCTCCCTCTGTGCCAGCTGCAGCCGAGTCTTCAGGTCAGCCATGGCCTCCTGGCAGGGTGGTGCCATCACCACTGGGCAGGGGAAACTGAGGCACGGCCCCAGCACCCTGCCCAGTTCCACTCCCTCCCTTCTCCTGGCTGCTCTGCCCAAAGCCTGGACCCCGCAGAGAACCCAGGAAGGATCGAAGTGTCCTCCCCCACCCCAAGATCTCACCTTGAGCACTGCCAAGTCCTGCAGCAGCTCAGCCTTCTCCGGCCTCCTCCAGCCGGGCAGGAGGTCCCTGGCGTCCTGCAGCGCCCTCTCAGCCCTGGTTCGGGCATCCTGGCTGCGGTGGGTGCTGGTGGGGGCTGGGGCATCCTGCAGAGATGCCTCCAGGGCCGCCTGCTCCGTGCGCAGCCGGCGGATGTGCTCCCGCAGGGCTCCTTCCTCCAGGGGCGCTGGGAAGCTGTGGGAATGGGGCTGGGGTGGGTACAGAGGCACAGCTCAGCCCTGGCATCGTGCCCACCCTGCTCTCCTTCCCGGGTACCTCTGCAGTCTGCTGTCTCCACTCTCCTCCTGGACCTCCGTCTCTGCGCCATCCTGGAGCTGCCTCCCTTCCGTGGGTGTGGGGCTGGATCCCTGTCCCTGCCCCAGGCTCTGCTCTTCCCCAGCTCCTGGGCATGGGGCAGGTGGCACTGGGGCAGGTGCCCCTCCCCAGTATGTGCCCACAGGGACTGGACTGGGGACTAAGAGGTCCCCAGCATCCTTCCTGCATCCTGATAACCCTGCAGTATCCCCTGGGCATCCAGCTGCATCCCTCCTACTACATCCTCCCAGCATCCCCCAGTATCCTCCAGCATCTTCCCCATGAACTCCCCAGTACCTCCCCAGCATCCTCCTCAGGACCTTCCCAGTATCCCCCCAGTGTAGTCCCCACAAACTCCCAAGCACCCCCCAGGATCCTCCCTGAGAACTCCCCAGTATGGCCACAGGGATACCCCACAGACTGCCCAGTATCCTCCCCATGAACTCCACAACATCCTTCCCATGGAATTCCCAGGATCCCCTTCCAGAATCCCCCATCACCTCCCCAGTATCCCCCCAGTATCCTCCCTGATACCTCCCCAGTATGCCCCAGTGTCCTCCCCATCAGCTCCCCAGTATCCCCCAGCATCCTCTCTGATAGCTCCCCAGTATCCCCTCCCAGTATCCCCCATCAGCCCCCCAGTATCTCCCCAGTGTCCTCCCCATCACCTCCCCAGTATGCCCCCAGTACCTCCCCTCATGAACTCCCCCCACCTCCCCCCTCACCCCCGCGGGTCCCATCCTGCTCCCTGCTCCTCTTCCCCCGCACCAGCTCCAGCAGGGCTGCGTAGGCCCCCCCACAGCGCTCGCTGCAGGGAGAAGGGGGGGGAGGGCTCAGCCTGGCACTGCCAGCAGCATTCCCCCCTGCCCGTGCCCCTCTCCCTGCCCCTGTGCCCACCTGCAGCGCAGTGCCAGGCGCAGGGCGGTGCTGCGGGCCTCGTGCTGGCCCAGCACCATGCTGAGCCTCTCTGCCTCGCTCTTGCAGTCCTGCAGGGCACCTGCCAGTGCCCGGTTCGCCTCCTGCAGCCGTGCCAGGCACCTGGGCACCGCCAGCACCCGCCGGCAACCAGCAGCCTGCCTCAGTTTCCCCTCTGGTGAAATCTTGGCAGCCCCTGGGGTGGGGTTGGGGGTTGGGGGGGTTTAGGTTGGGGGTTTGGGGGTGCTGTGGGGGCACACTCACAACTCACCCCTGCAGTTGTCGTGCCCGCTCCTCCTGCTCCCGCCTGGCACCCTCAGAGGGTTGGGGGGACAGGGGGGCGTGGGGCTGAGCACTGTCGTGGCCCTGGGGTTGGTCCTGCAGAGGGGACAAGCAGAGAGTGGCACCGGAGCAGGATGCCACCCATCGAGGCCACCCAACCCTAACTGCCACAGCCCAGCCCGGCTCCACACTCACCAGGAGCAGCTGGGACTGTGCCAAGGGGGTGCCAGGCCCAGGGGTGTCACTGCCAGAGCCCTCTGGCTCCTCCAGCCTGCACAGAGCATCTCGCAGGTCCTGCACCTGTGCCAAGCACCAAGCTGAGTCCTGGCGGCAGCCCTAGGGCTGGAGCAGGGCAGTGCCCCCCAGGTCCCACCCCTGCGCCATGCCCCCAGCACCAACCTTCCGCTGCAGGCGGTCGCGGTCCCCCCGCAGCGCCCGCAGGGAGTCCTCGGCCTGGCACAGCTCCTCCTCCCTGCGCCCCAGGGCCGCCCTCAGTGCCACATTCCTGGCCAACGCCGCTGCCACCGCCGCCTCCTCTGCCAGCGGCCCCTCGCCCCCTCCATCCTCCGGGCCATGGCACACCGGCCTCCCAGCCCAGCACGGTGCCCGGTCCAGCTCCTCCAGGCTCTGGGAAGATGGAGCTGGTCAGCCAGTGCCCATCTCCTTGGCAGGGGCCGGCCGTGCTGGCGTGGCTCACCTTGGCCGCTCGTGCCCACTCCTCCCCGGGCAAAGGCTGCGGCGGTGCCCGGCGGTGCCGGGAGAAGACAGCGCGCTCCAGGGAGCTCACTGCGTGCTGCAGGGCGGCAAAGAGGTCGGGGCCAGGGGCTGGGGAGAGGGAAGGTGGCCAAGGTCAGGTCACTGAGATGCTGGCATGGCATGGCATGGCACAGCATGATGCACCCACCTTCCAGACCAGTGCCACCTTCGAGTTTGCCATCAAGGCACTGAGGCTGCGGGCTGGCAGCAGTGGGGCTGGCAGTGCCCTCCCAAACCTCCTCATCCTCCCTGCGGGGTGGTGAAGAGCAGAGATGGAGAGGGACAGGGAGGTGATGGTCCCCAGTGCCCTCCAAGTGCCAGGTGCCAGGTGCTGGTACCTGCCTGCTCGGTGCTGCAGCTGCTCAGCTCTCCGGTGCAGCTGTGCCACCGTGGCCAGCAGCCTGGCAAGGTGCTGCTCGTAGTGCAGGATGCCCTCAGTGCCCCCCACCATCTCCTCATCCTCCTCCTCTTCATCATCCTTCTCCTCCTCATCATCATCCTCCTCTTCATCATCCTTCTCCTCATCCTCATCCTCCTCAGCCGGTGAGGGTTGTGGGAGCTGTGGGCACAGGGGGATGTCCACCCATCCTGGCGCTAGCTGGCACCAGGGGACAGAGGGGTTGGCACCCCCTGGGATTTGCCAGGATTGGGCTGGGGCTTGGTCACCATTTGATGGGCCACAGTCTCCTCATCCTGCTCCCTGGAGCCAGGGCTGGGCAGCATCTGGCACTGCCACACCATGGCACAGCAGGGCCAAGGGTGCTGAGGTGGCTGCAGTCTCATCCTGCTCCCTGGAGCCAGGGCCGGGCAGCATCTGGCACTGCCACACCACAGCACAGCCAAGGGTGCCCACGCTCGGGTGATGCCCATGGGTGGCACAAGGAGACAGCCCCACAGGGCCAACCCTTGGCAGTGCCCATGCCACACAGCCCTCAACTTTTACCTTCTCCATCCTCACCACCTGCTGCCCGCTGTCGACACCTCGTGCCAGCCGGTGCCCGTCGCCGGCGCCCTGCTCCCGGGGGGTCGTTCTGCTGCCACAACCCTGCAAGGGGTGGGGGGAGGGGGAGAAAGAGGATGACTCCTGGCACCTCCCAGCACCTTCCGGATCCTTCCAGCCCCTGTCCTGGGCCCTTCCCTTGTCCTTGTTCCTGCCCTGATTTCCTCTTCCTCAGCGGCCCCGGTGCAGCCTCCTCCACTTAACCGTTGCGCTGCCCCACGCCCGGGGGGGTGACAAAGCCATCTGGGGGGGTTGAGGGGGGGGACACAAAACCATTTGGGGGGGGGGGGTGTCTGCCCCCCAAAACCTACCCTTCCCACTCTGCCCCGTGGCACCCTGGCCCCACGCTGCACCCTCCCCCCTGTGCCCAGGCTCCCTCCCCCCCAGGGCGAGGAGGGGCTGCAGGCAGCCTCCAGCATCTCCTGGAGCTGTTTTGGGGGGGCACATTTGGGGGTGCAAGAGCAGGCATGAGAGTTTGGGGGTGCTGAGAGGTGTGGCATAAGGTGGGCAGGGCATGGAGGGGGCCAGCCCCGGGTGCTGTGGGCAGTGTGTGGATATTTGGGGTGTGAAGGGATGGGCAGGGGTGTATCAGGGGGTGCTGCGGGAACAGTGGGTGGGTGTTTGGGGGTGCAAAGGGGATTTGGGGGTGCAGAGGGGCAGTAGATGTGGTTTTGGGGTTGCTGTAGGGGAAGTTTGGGATGCAAAGGGGATTTGGGGTGCAGGGGTGCAGTAGATGTGGGTTTAGGGTGCTGCAGGGGAAGTTTGGGATGCAAAGGGGATTTGGGGTGCAGTAGATGTGGGTTTAGGGTGCTGCAGGGGAAGTTTGAGGGGCAGAGGGGGCTGTACATGGGTGCTTAGGTGCACGGAGGGGTGGTTTTAGGGTGCTGCAGAGGTGATTTGGGGTGCAAAGGGGATTTGGGGGGCAGTGGATGTGGGTTTGGGGTGCTGCAGAGGGGTATTCGGGGTGCAAAAGGTTTTCAGGGTGTGTGGGGCAGTGGATATGTGTTTGGGGTGCTGCAGAGGGGATTTGGGGGGCAGGGGGGCAGTGGATATGTGTTTGGGGTGCTGCAGGGGATGTTTGGGGTGCAAAAGAGTATTTGGGGGGCAGGGGGGCAGTGGATGTGGGCTTGGGGTGCTGCAGAGGGGTATTCGGGGTGCAAAAGGTTTTTAGGGTGTGTGGGGCAGTGGATATGTGTTTGGGGTGCTGCAGAGGGGATTTGGGGTGCAGGGGGGCAGTGGATATGTGTTTGGGGTGCTGCAGGGGATGTTTGGGGTGCAAAAGAGTATTTGGGGTGCAGGGGGGCAGTGGATGTGGGCTTGGGGTGCTGCAGGGAGACGTTTGGGGTGCGGAGGGTGCCACACATGGGTGTTTAGGTGCTGCAGGGGGGATTTGGGGTGCAGCAGGGGTGCAAGAGAATAGTGCATGGGTGCGGGGGGTGTGTGTGCCCATGGATATTTAGGGTGCAGGGAAGTGCCTATGAATACTTGGGGTGCAGGGGGGGTCATATGGGTGCGGGGTGGTGTCATGGATATTTGGGGTGCAGGGGGGGTCATATGGGTGCGGGGGGGTTGCTCATGGATATTTGGGGTGCAGGGGGGGTCATATGGGTGCGGGGGGGTTGCTCATGGATATTTGGGGTGCAGAGGGGGTTATATGGGTGCGGGGGGGGTGTCATGGATATTTGGGGTGCAGGGGGGGTTATATGGGTGCAGGGGGGTGTCATGGATATTTGGGGTGCAGGGGGGGTTATATGGGTGCGGGGGGGTTGCTCGTGGATATTTGGGGTGCAGGGGGGGTCATATGGGTGCGGGGGGGGTGCTCGTGGATATTTGGGGTGCAGGGAGGGCTATGAGTGCCAGGGGCAGTGGACAGGCGTGGTTTCGGGGTGCTGGGTGCCGGGGGCACCCCTTTCCTGCCCCCTTCGTGCCCGGTCGGTGCTCCGGGAACTCCAAATCCCAGCAGCCCTCGCGCGACGCCGTTTCCCGGCGGTACCGGGCGGGGCGCGTGCGGCCGGGAGCGGTGAGCGCGCGCCGGGGGGGTGCCCGGTACCGGAGGGGAGCTGGGGGCAGGGGGGGGAGGGCTACGGGGCAAGGGGTTGCGTGGGGCAGGGTGGGGACCGCGGTAGGGGTTGAATGGGGCGGCACAGGGCAGGGGGTTGCGTGGGCAGGGGATGCACAAAGTGGGGGGCGCAGGGTAGGGGCTGCGTGGGCAGGGGGTTCACAAAGTGTGGGGGGACACAGGGCAGGGGCCGCGTGGGCGGGGAGGGCACAAAGTTGGGGGGGCACAGGGCAGGGAGTGCGTGGGCGGGGGGGGGCACAAAGTGGAGACCGCAGGGCAGGGAGTGCGTGGGCAGGGGGTGCATAAAGTAGGGGGGGGCACAGGGCAGGGAGGGTATGGAGGCACGTGGGGGGCACAGGGCAGGTGTTGCGTGGGCAGGGGGTGCACAGAGTTGGGGGGGGGGGGGGGGCACGTGGGTCCGGGGCTCCATGGGCGGGGGGGGGGGGGGGGTGTGGCAGGGAGTGATGGGGGGGCAGAGGGCAGGGGGTGCATGGAGCGGGGCAGGGGCATGGGCTCAGTGTGCAGGGTGGGAGGTGAGGCAGGGGGCAGAGGAGCAAGGGGCACACAGAGCAGGGAAGCTGGAGGGCGGCTGGCAGCGGCAGCACTGGCACCCTGCAGCCCCCTGGCATCGGTCCCCGTTGGCACCATGGAGCGTGGCTGCGTGATGGACACCTCGGAGCCCGGCAGCGCCGCCGAGGAGGAGGAGGAGAAGGCGGCAGAGCCGCGGCCCAGGACCCGTTCCAACCCCGAGGGTGCTGAGGACCGGGCGCTGAGCGCCCAGGCCAGCGTGGGCAACCGCAGCGAGGGGGAGGGCGAGGCGGCCAGCGCCGACGACAGCCCCCAGGGCACCGCCGTGCCCGACGGCACCGCCTGGCCCGGGCCCGTGCCCCACACCGAGGTCCAGGTCAAGACGCCGCGGGTGAACTGCCCTGAGAAGGTGGTGAGTGGCTGCAGGGAGGGTGGCACAGCCCTGGCACCGAGGGGTGGGCATGTGGTGGGCTCGGCTGCGGCTCTTGCCCTGCACCCCTGGGGTCAGGTTTGGGTCTCTCACTCCCGGAAGGACACTGAGGGGTTTGGAGCAGGTCCAGGGAAGGGTCTGGAGAGGAGGGCTGGGGAGGAGCAGCTGAGGGAGCTGGGGGTGGGCAGTGTGCAGGAGAGGAGGCTGAGGGAGACCTCATTGCTCTCTGCAGCTCCTTGAGGGGAGGCCGCAGGGAGGTTGGGGTTGGGCTCTGCTGCCTAGGGACAAGCAACAGGCCAAGAGGAAATGGCCTCAAGTTGCCCCAGGGAAGGTTCAGCTTGGCCATGAGGAACAATTTCTGCCTCTTGAGGCTGGTCCAGGCCTGGCCCAGGCTGCCCAGGGCAGTGGTGGAGTTTCAGAGCCCTGGAGCTGTGGTGCTGAGGGCCGTGGGGTGGTGGTGCCCTGGGGCAGTGCTGGTTCAGGGCTGGACTCCATGGTCTGATCTCTGGCAACCCAAACACCTCCACGGTTCCCACAGATCATCTGCCTGGACCTGGCTGAGGAGATGGCACTGCCCAAACTGGAGTCCTTCAATGGGTAGGTGGTCGGGGTTGCTGCTGGCCGAGCTGGCCCTGGGGTGGGGATACTGGGGGGGCACTGTAGGGATACTGGGGGGACACTGTGGGGACACCGGAGGACATGGTGGGGACATTAGGGGGACAATGGAGAGACACTGTAGGGACACTGGAGGAATACTGGAGGGACACTGGGGAGGCACTGGAGAGACATTGGAAGGACACTGCGGGGAGCCTGGGGGGGACACTGGTTCCTGCTGAGCTGTGTCCCCCCCGGCAGGTCCAAGACCAACGCCCTGAACATCTCCCAGAAGATGATCGAGATGTTCGTGAGGACCAAGCACAAGATCGATAAGTGCCACGAGTTTGCCCTGGTGGTGGTCAACAACGATGCCACCTGGGTGAGCAGGATGGGGACAGGGACCAGGGCTGGGGGTGGGGACAATGCCCACCCTCCCCTCCCCCCTCACCCCAACTCCTCTCAGCTCTCAGGGTTCACCTCGGACCCCCGCGAGGTCTGCAGCTGCCTCTACGACCTGGAGACTGTCGTCTGCAAGTCCTTCAGTATCCCTCCCCCTGTGGGCTTGGGACAGGGGGCCCTGGGACCTTGCAGGGTCCCTTGGGTGCATGTTGGTGGGGGGAGGTTGTTTGGGTGCAAACAGTGTCCCCCCAGGCCTGCTGCCCGCAGCTGGCAGCAGATCCGTGGCCTCGTTGGCATCCCTGGCACAGCCAAGCTGGCTGCAGCACTGAGTAGTGGTTGAGGTTGGAGGATTGAAGCCCTGATCCCACCAAGCCCAGCCCCCCCCCCCAGACACCCATTTCTTGGTGTTTTCTCCCCACTTTGGTCCATCCCCTCCCTTGGTGGGAGCTCCCTGGGTGCCGTGGTGCCAGCCTGGTCACCGGCTCTGGGTATAGGCAGGGCTCAGTGTGCCAGGATCAGTCCTTACCTGGGCCTTGCAGATCTGGAAGGACTCTTCAACCTGATGTGAGTAGGGCTGGGCCAGGGGGGGACCCATGGGTGCTGCTTGGCAGGGGGGTGTTAGGAGCCTTCAGCCCCAAGAGAGGTTGAAGTGGGGTGGGGGCTGCTGCTCTGCCAGTGCCAGCCCAGAGCTGTTGGGATGTGATTTAATGAAGTGGGGAGGTCATGGTGGGGCTTGGGGGTTGGGGAGGAGATTGTCCTTGAGCTGCCCCCATCCTCCCAGCACAGCCAGCAGAAGATTGAGCTGCCAGTGACAGAGAACGTCCAGACCATCCCACCCCCCTATGTGGTCAGGACCATCCTGGTCTTCGGCCGCCCAGGCTGCCAGCCTCAGTTCTCCATGTCAGAGCAGATGAAGGTTTGTTTGGACCCCCCCCAACCAGTTCCCTTTCCTTGCCCCACCTCTTGGTGGCTCTGGGTCCATCCTGGAAAGAGCTTCCTGGTGCCATTTGCCATCTTCTCCTCCTGCAGAAGATGCTGCAGTGTCCTTACTTCTTCTTCGATGTGGTTTACATCCACAATGGGGTGGAGGAGAAGGAGGATGAGATGAGCTGGAAGGTAAGTAAGGTAAGAAGATTGTGGCCAGAGGGTTGAGGGAGGGTCTTCTCCCGCTTTGTTCTGCCCTAGGGAGGCCATGTCTGGAGTCTGGGGCCCGTTCTGGGCTCCCCCACTCAAGAGAGCCAAGGAGCTGCTGGGGAGAGTCCAGTGCAGGCTGCAGAGCTGCTGAGGGGCCTGGAGCAGCTCTGTGAGGAGCAAAGGCTGAGAGCCCTGGGGCTGAGAGCCTGCAGAAGAGCAGCCCCAGAGGGGAGCTGAGCAATGCTCAGCAAGAGCCAAAGGATGTGTCAGGGGCAAGAGGCTGGGGCCAGACTCTGCTGAGTGGTGCCCAGGGACAGCACAAGGGCCAAGGGGCACAAACTGGAACCCAGAAGGTTCCATCTGAGCAGGAGGAGAAAGTTGTTTGGTGTGAGGGTGCTGGAGCCTGGAGCAGGCTGCCCAGAGAGGTTGTGGAGGCTCCTGGTGTGGAGAGCTTCCAACCCCCCCCCGGGCATTGTGCTCCTGGGCAAGGTGCTGTAGGTGCCCTGCTGGAGCAGGGGGGGTTGGGCTGGATGATCTCCATTGCTCCCTTCCAACCTCACCACGCTGGGGCTCTGTGTAAACACAGCAGGAGCTGTCCCCTCACTGGGGTGGGGGCTGTCTGTATGTCACCTGCTGCCCATGGTTGTGTCCCCACCAGGAGATGTACAGCTTCTTCAGCAGCCTGGACACCAAAGGCACCAACTACAAGTACGAGGTGTCACTGACAGGTCCAGCAGTGGAGCTCCACAACTGCATGGCCAAGCTGTTGGCCCACCCCCTGCAACGACCCTTCCAGAGCCATGCAGCCTATGGGCTGCTGGAGGAGGATGAGCCCCCCGAGATCGAGGCCACCGTCTGAGCCCCCCCCCCCGAGGTTAAAGCCACCCTCTGAGCCCCATGGGGAGGGGCTGGCTGGGGAGTGGTGGCCAACTGGGGTTAACTGGGATGGGGAAAGAGAGATGTGTGTTCCTGAACTGGTGGTGGTACAGCTCCTTGCTGGGGGTGTCTAGGGAGATGTTGCCCTGGTCCCCACCCGGCCACTGGGGCAAGGGGTCTTGTGCTGGTGTGTGTGTGTGCAAGGGTGCTGGTGTGTGGAGCCTGAGGGGCAACTAGGTACCCAGGGTAGCCCTGGGGCTCTGGCCACTGTGTGGGGTGGAGTGATGGGAGGTGGTGGTGCGGAGGACTGGGAGGCACTGGGTGGTGCTGCTGCAGGGTACTGGGAGGCACTGGTGCGGGACACTGGGAGTGCTGCTGCAGTAACCGGGAGTGCTGTGCAGGCCACTATGCAATGCCAGTGCAGGGCACTGGGAGGCTCTGAGGAGCTGGTGCAGAGCGCTGGGAGGCACTGGAGAACGGGCAAAGCCCTGGGAGGCATTGGGAGCACTGTGCCATGCCAGTGCGGGGCACTGGGTGGCGCTGGGCAGCTGCTGCAAAGCACTGGGAGGCACTGGGCAGTGCTGATTCTGTGACTGGAAGCACACCAGTGCCGGCGCGGGCCGCTGGGAGCGCTGGTGCTGCTGCGGGGAGCATTGGGGAGCTCCAGTGCAGGGTACTGGGAACACTGGTGCAGCTACTGGGAGGACTGGGTGGTGGTGGTGGTGCAGCTACTGGGAGCACTGATGCGGTTGGGGGGAATGCTGATGCTGTTACGGGGAGCATTGGGAGGTTCCAGTGTAGGGTACTGGGAGCCCTAGGGCGCTTACTGGGAGCACCGCGGTGCTGGGGCGGTTATTGGGCGCACGGATGCGGTTCCGGCGCAAGCTACTAGGGGGCGCTGGCGCGTTGACGGGGATAATGGGTACGGCTTCCATCGGCCGCCTGCTATTGGTCGCCTTGATAGCCAATAAGGTGGCGCTGGGCTGCACGCGCGGGAATTCGAACGGGAGGGGCGGGGCCAGCACCGGGGCGGGGGGGGACACCGGGACATTGCACCGGGGCGGGGGGGACACCGGGACATTGCACCGGGGCGGGGGGGACACCGGGACATTGCACCGGGATGGGGGGGGACACCGGGACATTGCACTGGGGCGGGGGGGGGGACACCGGGACATTGCACCGGGACGGGGGGGGGACACCGGGACATTGCACCGGGACGGGGGGGGACACCGGGACATTGCACCGGGGCGGGGGGGGGACACCGGAACATTGCACTGGGGCGGGGGGGGGGGGACACCGGGACATTGCACCGGGACGGGGGGGGGACACCGGGACATTGCACCGGGACGGGGGGGGACACCGGGACATTGCACCGGGGCGGGGGGGGGACACCGGGACATTGCACCGGGGCGGGGGGGGGACACCGGGACATTGCACCGGGGCGGGGGACACTGGCACCGGGGGGGAACACCGAGACATTGCACTGGGGGCAGGGACACTGGCTCCGGGGGGGGGACACCGGGACATTGCACCGGGGCGGGGGGGACACACCGGGACATTGCACCGGGGCGGGGGGGGGGACACCGGGACATTGCACCGGGGCGGGGGGGGGACACCGGGACATTGCACCGGGGCGGGGGGGACACCGGGACATTGCACCGGGGGCAGGGATGCTGGCACTGGGGGGGATATGCCGCCCTGTGGTGGCCCGGTCGGGGCTGTGTGGCCCCGCGATGGGGACCCAGCAGGGATGTGTCACCAGCAGAGGTGACATCAACATCTCCTCCCGCCGGGACGGGAAACAAGCTGTGGACCTTGCACTGGAGCAGAGTAGCCGCGGATGAGACTCAGCGTTGTGCCCTCCTGCAGGGTGAGGTCCCCAGGGTGTCCCCTCAGCCAGGGTGGGTGTTGAGGGTGGCTGACCAAGCACCCAGTGCGGGGGTGGGGAGTGCCTGAGCTTCCTGCACCCTTTGCTTTTGGGCTTCCCAGGGACTTGCCACCTTGTGCCTGACTTCTGCTGGTGGTTGGGAAAATTTCCCTTGGAGCCAGCAGCTGCTTCCTGCTGCTTCTGCTTCTTGTGACTTCAAGGAGATTCACAGAATCCTTTTGGTTGGAACAAACCTTTCTGATCGTCCAGTCCAAGCCTGAACGCAGCACCACCAACCCCTGGCCCTCAGCACCACAGCTCCAGGGCTTTGAAACCCCTCCAGGGATGAGGACCCCACCTCTGCCCTGGGCAGCCTGGGCCAGGCTTTGACAACCCTTTTTGGGGAGAAATTGTGCCTCATGGCCAAGCTGAGCCTCCCTTGGGGCAACTTGAGGCCATTTCCTCTTGGCCTGTTGCTTGTTCCTTGGGAGCAGAGCCCAACCCCCACCTCCCTGCAGCCTCCTCTCAGGGAGCTGTAGAGAGCAATGAGGTCTCTCTCAGCCTCCTCTTCTCCAGGCTGAACACCCCCAGCTCCCTCAGCTGCTCCTCCCCAGCCCTCTTCTCCAGACCCTTCCCCAGCTTGATTGCCCTTCCCTGGACCTGCTCCAGCCTCTCAATGTCCTTCTTGCAGTGTGGGGTCCAAAACTCAACCCCAGCACCCAAGGTGTGGCTTCCCCAGTGCTGAGTCCTAGGGGACAAGCACTGGGAAACGAAGTAGAACAAGAGAGAATAAATCAAATGGCATAAAGGAAAGAGAATTAAATGCAACAAAATAAAATGAAGACAAAGAAGGGGAGGGGGATTAAAAAGTAAAACCAAAGTAAAGACACACCCAAAAAAGGGCAGAAAATGAATACCACAGAAGAAAAATAAAATAGAACAAAAGAAGCAAGAATCTTAGAAGTAGAATAGAAGGAAATAAAGAAAATCGAAGGAAAAAAGATAGAAGAAAATAAAAGGAAATGGAATAAAAGGAAGTGGAGGGAAATAATAAAGCAAAATAGAATAAAGTCAAACAAAAAATGAAATAAAATTTGGAAAGCAGACAAAATGAAATTAAAAATTAAGTAGAAAATTAAAATAATAAAAGAAAATTAAAAGGGGGAAAGAAAATAAATAAAAAAGTTAAATTAAAGTAATTAATTGTTAAAAAATAATAAAATATTAAATGAAATAAAATTAAATGGAAGAAGGAAAGGGAAGGGAAAGGGGAAGAAGGGAAAGGGGAAGAAGGGAAGGGAAGAAGGGAAGGGAAGGGAAGAAGGGAAGGGAAGAAGGGAAGGGAAGAAGGGAAGGGAAGAAGGGAAGGGAAGGGAAGGGAAGGGAAGGGAAGGGAAGAAGGGAAGGGAAGAAGGGAAGGGAAGAAGGGAAGGGAAGAAGGGAAGGGAAGAAGGGAAGGGAAGAAGGGAAGGGAAGAAGGGAAGGGAAGAAGGGAAGGGAAGAAGGGAAGGCAAGAAGGGAAGGGAAGAAGGGAAGGGAAGAAGGGAAGGGAAGAAGGGAAGGGAAGGGAAGAAGGGAAGGGAAGAAGGGAAGGGAAGAAGGGAAGGGAAGAAGGAGGGAAGGGAAAAGGGAAGAAGGGGAGGGAAGGGAAAAGGGAAGAAGGGGAGGGAAGGGAAAAGGGAAGAAGGGGAGGGAAGGGAAAAGGGAAGAAGGGGAGGGAAGGGAAAAGGGAAGAAGGGGAGGGAAGGGAAAAGGGAAGAAGGGGAGGGAAAAGGAAGTTAAATTAAATTAAATGATAAAATAAATTGAGATAAAATGAAATAAACCGCCCCGGGCCCAAGCCGTCGCCGCCCGGTGCCGCCCTGGGGAGGAGCCGGTGGCCGCGGCGCGGGCGCGGCCCCTTTAAGGGGAAGTAGTGCCGGCGGCCGCGCGCCGAGAGGGGCCGCACGGAGAGCGCCAAGTTCCGCGGGGCGGGCGGGGGGCGGAGTGCTGCGGCCCGCACGAGGGGAGCCGCTTCCGCGCCGACACGGATTAGCTGCGAGCCGCCAGGTGTGGGGGAAAGGGGGGGGCTGGAGGGGAGTCTGGAGGGGAGCAGGGGGGGTCGGGGGGGCCTTGGGGGCGAGCAGAGCGGATCTGGGTGGAAGCATAGGGGCGCTGGAGGCGGGCACGGGGAGCTGGAGAGGGGCAGGAGGGTCCGGAGCCGAGCAGGGGACCCTGGGGGAGTCTGAAGGGGGGGCGCAGGGGCCTGCTGCGGAGCAGGAGGGCTGAAGGAGAGCAAAGGGGTTCCAGAGGGGTCCTGGGGGGGGGTCCTGGAGGGGAGCACAGGGCGTCCGGAGGGGAAGAAGGGAGTCCGGAAGGGGTCTTGGAGGTGATGGGAGGGGCTGGAGAGAGGCAGAAGAGTGCAGAGGGGAGCGAGGGGGTCCTGAGCGGGGCACAAGGGACCGGAGGGGCGCAGGGGTGGCCGGGGGGGGGCTGCGGGAGGGCAGAGCCGAGCCCCGCGGGGCTGTGGAAGGAAGGGGGGACCTGTGGGGACCCCTGGGGAGAAGGCTGGAGGGGGGGGGGAAGGAGGATCCCTGAGCCGGGAGGGGCCGGGGAGGGTCCCGGCCGTGCCCGGGGGGTCCGTGCGGGCTCGGGGAGCGCCGGCCGTGACCAGCGACCTGTTGAAGCAGCTCTTGGGAGTCCGCTCCGTGCCTGGAGTGATTTCTGCCTTTCCTTCGCGGGGCTCAAGGCAGCGGTGGGCGAGCTCCAGCTGGGGTCTGCCCTGAAACCCCCTGCCCTGTGCCGGGGTGCTGACAGCCCTCAGAGCCCCCAGCCCAGCCCGGCGGTGTTTGGGAGGTGGCAGTGTGAGAGCACAGCTTGGTTCAGCTCCTGCTTGCGTGTCCTGGAGGGGAAGCATCTCGGGAGGATCGCAGCAGTGACTGTGCTGAGCAGGGACCTGGCTGGGGGTGTCCCCTGGAGGGGGTCTGGGTGGTCGTACCTGCTGCAGCCCGTGCTGGCAAGGCAAAAATCTCATCATGAGGAGGGGAAAAAAAAAGGGGGAGTGGGGAGAAAGAGTTTTGGCCAGCACAGCCGTGAGGATAAAGGCTTTAGGTACTCTTTTACTCCTCTTCTTTCCCTTCCCCATCCTTCTTCAGCTCTGTTGCTGTTGTAGGTAAAGGCATAATCCTGAAGTTCAGACTCCTCAGTCTCTTTAAGAGGTTGGGGAGGGTCTGGGATTCTCCATTTAGTTTGGTTTTGGGTTTTTGTTTTTCCTGATCCCAGTGAGCTGAGGCTCAGCTGTCATGAGGCAGAACTTGTGACACTTGAAAGCCAACTCTTGCTCTGCTTCTGTCTCTGGCTGCCAGCACAGCAACGCTGATCTTACAGTGGCTGCCTCATGCTGTCATCTGCAGTGCAATGATCTCAGCTCCTTCAAAGGAAACTCTTCCTCTCTGTGTGTGAGGAGAATGGGCAGAAAGGAAAGGGCAGGAAGGCTTCTGCAGGGAGAGGAAGGAGGGATTTGAAGCTGTCCAGCCTGTGGCACAGATGTTTGGGGGGGGGGGGGGGGAAGGAGGAAAGCATCTTAGTGCTGCATTCTAGTGAAAGGTAAGATTCCCCTTCAGAGAACCACAGAATGGGTTGGCTTGGAAGGGACCTCAGGGATCAGGCAGGGACTCCAACCCCCCCCTGCCATGGGCAGGGAAGCCTCTCAACTAGATTTGGTTTTCCAAGGTCTTTGAACACCTCTTGTCTCAAGTGCTTGGAGGTGAAGAGTGGCCACAGGTCCTCAAGTTTCCATCCCATCTTTGTTTAAATCCCCTTTCTGGTCTAGGGGAGTGGTGCCAAGCTGCAGGGCAGGAGGGGATTTCTGCTAGGAGATGTGACATGTCCCCAGCCACCTGTTTATCACTGTCCCCAGGGCTCTGGCCTTGCACTCTGCTTCCTTTCCAGGCACCAGGCTCACGTCCAGGCCTGTGTTTATCTTGTGCTGTTCCTTGGACTCTGGATTCTGTATCTTAGCTTCACTTTCAGTCTCAGTCACGTACAGCTGGGGCAGGAGGGCAAGCCTGGAACCTTCAGAATTCCCCAGAAAGGGAGGAGAAGATTGCTGGCAGTTCTTGGCAGCTTGCTGGTGTGGCAGCCTCTGGTACTCTGGGTTTCTACCATGGCCAGGAGCTGAGCAGGGAGTTGGTTCTGTGTGCCTGGCTCAGCTTTCAGCCTTGGGATGCTCGTTTGGATGCATTCCTCGGGGCTGTGCAGTCAGCTGTGGTGTTGTCAGGGATGAAAATGGGGTCCCTGCCCCCTTGCCTGAGGAAGCCTGAGGCCTCCTCCTCCTCTCTTCTCCCTAGGATCAGGTGATAGAAGGAGAGGAAGTGGCCTGCAATTGGGTTAGGTTGGAGAGGAGGAACAATTCTTTGCTGCAAGAGTGGTCAGGGAGGTGGTGGAGTCCCCATGCCTGGAGGTGCTTGAGGACCATGTGGCCATGGCCCTTGGGGCCATGGTTTAGTGGCCACGGTGGGGTTGGGTTGCTGCTTGGTCTGGGTGATCTCAGAGGGCTCTTCCAACCAAAACTATTCTATGATTCAGCATCTTGAGCTGAGTCCTGGGTGACTTCAGCTGCCCTCTCATGCAGGAGCTCTTAGCCAGGTGCTTCAAAGGCAGTGTGAGCAGCAGGACAGGGCAGGGAGGGGATTCTGCCCCTCTGCCCTACTCTGGTGAGACCCTGGCTGGAGCACTGGGGGCTCCCAGCCCAAGAAGGACATGGAAGTGTTGGAGAGGGTGCAGAGGAGACCACAAAGATGATGAGGGGGCTGCAGGAGAGCTGGGGAGGGACTTGTGACAAGGGCTGGGAGTGCCAGGATGAGGAACAATGGCTTTGAGCTGGGAGAGGAGAGACTGAGAGTGGGGATGAGGAAGAAATTGTTGACAGTATGGAACAGGTTGCCCAGGGAGGCTGTGGATGTTCCCTCGCTGGAGATGTTCAAGGCCAGGCTGGATGAGGCCCTGAGCAGCCTGGGCTGGTGGGAGGTGTCCCTGCCCATGGCAGGGGGTTGGAGCTGGATGAGCTTTCAGGTCCCTTCCAACCCATCCCACTCTGTGATTCCTTGCCCGCATTTGGCTCTGTCATGGCTCTTCCACAGATGGGCTGTGAGGCAGCACCTGGGCAGAAGTGCTGTGATTTGGTCCTGTGTGTGCAGCTTGGGCTGTGCTGCCCTGGGCTGTGCTGCCCTGTAAAGGCTTCAGGGGTCTCTGGCCACAGCACACAAAGCAGCAACCTTTCCCCTGTCAGCAGTGAGTGGGGGGCAGAGAAGAGAGGCTGCAAACCCAAACCAGTCCTGCAGCCCTGGGGAGGGAATTGCCTTCAGCTCCTGAGTTTTTTGGGTTTATTTTACAAGGCAGGAAAGTATTTTTGTGATGCTTGAGGCCTAAATGCTGCTCTAAGTGGATCCATACCCAGCTTTGCTGGAGGTTTAGGAGCTTATCTTTAGAAATACCCAGCTAATGCTTTCAATAAGGGCTGCACCTTGGGCTGCCTCTTTATCCCCCCCTCTTCCAGATGCCTCTGGGAGGTCGAGTTATCTGTCATGCCTGCTTTGATCTGCTGCTCACTTCCCTCTGGAGCTGGTGTGGTGCTAGAAGTGCTGCTCAGCTCCTGCTGCAGGGGGGGAACTGCTGCTCCAGAGCAGAGGGGAGGGATGGAGTCGGCGGAGGCCGGAGGAAACAGCCAGCCACTCTCACAAGTGTGCAGAGCCAGAGGAAAACAATCCATCAGGCTGCAGCAGCCCTGCCTGCCTCCAGGAGCAGCTGGATGCAGTCCCTCAGTGCTTGGCTTGGCTGCTGTTGAGTCACAGCCTGAGCAGAGGCAGCAGTGGTGACGCTGCCGGACGTGCCTGGGTGCTGCCGGGCTGGGGCTGCCGCCGGGCTGGGTGACCACGCTCAGCACTTCCCCTCCTCTGCTGCCCACAGTGTAAGAGGGACATGGAGGTGCAGAGGAGGCCAGGAAAATGATCAGAGAGGGCTGGAGAGCCTCCCCTGTGGGGACAGGCTGAGAGAGTTGGGGCTGTTCAGCCTCACCACATCCTGCCCAGGAGCCCCAGCAGGGTGGAAGTGCTCAGGAGCTGTGCCTGACCAGCAGGGCAGGGAGGGGATTCTGTCCCTCTGCTCTGCTGAGACCCCACCTGCAGCACTGCCTCCAGCTCTGGGGCCCTCAGCACAAGGAGGACCTGGAGCTGCTGGAGAGGGGCCAGAGGAGGCCACAAAGATGGTCAGAGGGCTGCAGAACCTCTGCTGTGGGGACAGGCTGGGAGAGCTGGGGCTGTTCACCCTGGAGAAGAGAAGGCTGCAGGGAGACCTCAGGGCAGCCTTCCAGGACCTGAAGGGCTCCAGGAGAGCTGGGGAGGGACTTTGGACAAGGGCTGGGAGTGCCAGGATGAGGAACAATGGCTTTGAGCTGGGAGAGGGGAGAGTGAGACTGGAGATGAGGAAGAAATTGTTGAGAGTGAGGGTGGGGAGAGCCTGGCACAGGTTGCCCAGGGAGGCTGTGGCTGTCCCCTCCCTGGGGGTGTTCAAAGCCAGGCTGGATGAGGCCCTGAGCCACCTGGGCTGGTGGGAGGTGTCCCTGCCCATGGCAGGGGGGTTGGCACTGGATGACCTTGAAGGTTCCTTCTAACCCAAACCATTCTATGAGTCTATGAAACAATCCATCAGGCTGCAGCAGCCCTGCCTGCCTCCAGGAGCAGCTGGATGCAGTCCCTCAGTGCCTGGCTTGGCTGCTGTTGAGTCACAGCCTGAGCAGAGGCAGCAGTGGTGATGCTGCCGGACGTGCCTGGGTGCTGCCGGGCTGGGGCTGCCGCCGGGCTCGGCACTTCCCCTCCTCTGCTGCTCAGGGGCTGCAGTGCTCTGCTGCCTGAGTACCACATAGGGTTTGGGTCATCATGGAATCAGAGAATGGTAGGGGTTGGAAGGGACCTCTGGAGATCATGCAGTCCAACCCCCCTGCCAGGACAGGGTCTCCCAGGGCAGGTCAGACAGGAACACATCCAGATGGGCACTGAAGCCCTCCACACAAGGAGACTCCACAACCTCTCTGGGCAGCCTGCTCCAGGCCTCCAGCACCCTCTCACCCAACAACTTTCTCCTCCTGCTCAGGTGGAACCTCCTGGATTCCAGTTTGTGCTTCTTGCCCCTTGTGCTGTCCCTGGGCACCACTGAGCAGAGTCTGGCCCCAGCCTCTTGCCCCTGATACATCCTTTGGCTCTTGCTGAGCATTGCTCAGCTCCCCTCTGGGGCTGCTCTTCTGCAGGCTCTCAGCCCCAGGGCTCTCAGCCTTTGCTCCTCACAGAGCTGCTCCAGGCCCCTCAGCAGCTCTGCAGGCTCCACTGGACTCTCTCCAGCAGTTCCCTGGCTCTCTTGAACTGCAGTGGGCTGGAGATGAGTCAGAGGTCTCTGGTGCCCTCTCAGAACTGATTGCCCAAATTCAGGCCTCATGAAGCTTCCTGGGTTCCACTTTGTACCCATTGCTCCTTGTCCTGTCACTGAGCACCACTGAACAGAGCCTGGCAGCTTCACCTTGCCCCCCACCCCTCACACACAGACACTGATCAGATCCCTCTCAGCCTTCTCTTCTCCAGACTAAGCAGCCCCAGGGCTCTCAGCCTCCCTTCACAGCAGAGAGATGTTCAAGTCCCTTCATCATCCCTTGTGTCATGGCTGTGGCTGCTGCCTCTGCCTGGGCTCTGAGGGAGCCCATGGAAGGAAAAATGAGCTGGAGCCATCCAAAACCTGTCCCAGTTTGAAGCAGGAGCTGAGTCAAGCACTGGAAGGCACTCTCCATCATTTTTTTTTCATCATCTTAACTTGGAGGCTTCCCTTGGAGCTGCTCTCTAGGCCTTTTCTTTCTTCTTCTTTCCACCCCCCCTCCCCTTACTGTGTGGCAGGAGGTCTTGTGATGTGGTTAGTCTGGAGGTGATCACCAGCTCCCCATCACTGGGGCTTATTCCTTGCCTTGGAGGCAGGGCTGCTGTGTTGGGTTACCACCACAGCTCCTCGTGGAGGGCAAGAGAAATCCTTGTGGGCATCCTGCTTCCAGCAAGGGACAGAGCTGCTCTTCTTCCCAGAGCACAGGGAGAAAGAGGAGGTGTTTGTCCCTGGCATTAGCCCTGCCATGGGAAAAGCTGGCTGTGTGGCCAGCTCGTGCTCCAGCTCAGGCCCTGGGACAAGGAGCTCATAGCCCCAGGGCCTCCTGTGATCCCAGACCCACAGCCAGGCTGATAGAGCAGAGCCTTTTGTGGTCCTTTTGTCAGCCTGAGGCAAAGTTCGTGCTGCAGAGCTCTCTGACCTGGGGGCTGCTCCCAAAATGAGATGAAACTGCTGTTAGGTCAAAGATATCCCTGCCCAGTGAGGACAACAACGTGGAGCCTACCAAAGCAGGATGAAATAGGAGTTGGGGATGTACAGCCTGGAGAGGAGAAGGCTCCAGGGAGACCTCAGAGCAGCCTTCCAGGACCTGAAGGGCTCCAGGAGAGCTGGGAAGGGACTTTGGACAAGGGCTGGGAGTGCCAGGACGAGGGACAATGGCTTTGAGCTGGGAGAGGGGAGATTGAGACTGGGGATGAGAAATTGTTGAGAGTGAGGGTGGGGAGAGCCTGGCACAGGCTGCCCAGGGAGGCTGTGGCTGCCTCCTGCCTGGAGGTGCTCAAGGCCAGGCTGGATGAGGCCTTGAGCATCCTGGGCTGGTGGGAGGTGTCCCTGCCTGTAGCAGGCAGGTTGGCACTGGATGACCTTCAAGGTCCCTTCCAACCCAACCCATTCCATGACTCTATGGACACCTGGAGCCTGCCCAAGCAGGATGAAATGTGGAGCTGGCAGCTTAAGCCTCCACCAACATCTCTGCCCCTGCCGAGTGCTGCGGCAGGGTCGAAACCAGGGCTGGAGGGCAGCAGAAGGAGGACAGCAAAGGGGCAGGCTGCAAAATACAACCCCTCAGCCCTCCACCAAGAGGAAGCTGCTCTTGGCCTGCTGTTAGCTGCCTACTGGCTGTGTTTCACCCTGGGACTATTTGTCTGTGCAGTTAACCTGCCTGCAGGAGCCCTGACCCAGGCTGTCAGCTTAGCGCGGCGGCTGCGGAGCTGCAGGGGATTAGCTCTGCCTCTGCTCACAGCCCCTCAGCCCCGTGGGCTCCTGGAAGCCCTCCAGAGGAGCTGCAGCTCTCCTGTTGCAACAGATGCAGGGGAGATGTTAAGAGGCAAGGAAACTGGCCCCAAATCAGGGCTCCAGGAGCTGTCCCTGCTAGCCTGTGGTCGCTGCGGGGCTCTGGAGCGGAGGTTTCTCTGCTCTCTGACCTTCCCCTTTTGCAGAAGGGAAAGTCCAAGGGGTGGCCTTCTGTGAAAGTTATTTTCTCCTGTGGCCTTTCCACCCCCTGTGGCTGTGGGGGCAGTGCCTGGAAGGCTGGAGGGGGACAACCCACACTGGAAGTTTCAGTCTTCTTAAGGGCCCCTGAAGGAGGCCTAGGAGAAAGCTGGGAAGGGCCTTCTGGCAAGGGTGATAGGATGAGGGAAGGGGTTGAAGCTTGAGGAGGGGAGATTGAGACTGGAGATGAGGAAGAAATCCTTTAGAGTGAGGGTGGGGAGACACTGTCAACAATTTCTTCCTCATCTCCACTCTCAATCTCCCCTCTCCCAGCTCAAAGCCATTGTTCCTCATCCTGGCACTCCCAGCCCTTGTCACCAGTCCCTCCTCAGCTCTCCTGGAGCCCTTCAGGTCCTGGAAAGCTGCTCTGAGGTCTCCCTGGAGCCTTCTCCAGGCTGCACAGCCCCAACTCTCCCTGCCTGTCCCCACAGCAGAGGTTCTTCAACCCTCTGATCATCTTGGTGGCCTCCTCTGGACCCTCTCCAGCAGCTCCAGGTCCTTGTGCTGAGGGCCCCCGAGCTGGAGGCAGCAGAGATGCAGTCAGTGTCTGTGTAGCTCCTTCCTTGGGAAATTCCAGAGCCATAAGGAAGAGAGGCAGTGATTAGAAGGGGGTTTCTGATGTGAGTTGTATTTTGGGGTTGTTCAGCCTAGGGAAGAGAAGGCTCCAGGGAGACCTTCTGGTGGCTTTGCAGTGCTCAAAGGACTCTGCAGGCTGGGGTCAGACTTCTGATCAGAGCTTGTTGGGACAGGACAAGGAGGGGATGGTTTGGAATAGCATGAGGGAGATTGAGAGTGGAGAGAAGGGAGAAATGTTTGACCCTGAGGGTGGGGAGAGCCTGTCCCAGGCTGCCCAGGGAGCTGGGAGCTGCCCCATCCCTGGCACCAGTGCAGGTCAGGTTGTTTGGGGCTCTGAGCAACCTGCTGTGGTTGGGGATGACCCTGGGGGCTGCAGGGGGTTGGACTGGGTGAGCTTTGAAGGTCCCTTCCCACCCAAGCCAGGCTGGGATTCTGTGTTGCAGGGCCTGCTGGGGGGGGGGGGAGCTGGTCCCCAGCAGGACTTCCTTCAAACTGACTTGGTGGTGACCTCTGAAGGGTTCTTGGCTTGCCTAAATCTTTGGGAATTCCACATTTCCAACCTTGTGTTCCTGAGCAGCTCTGCTGAGTTTGTTGTGGAAGTTGCTGCTGCTGCTAAAGCCATTTCCAAGGGGGAAGTGTGGAGCTTGTGGAGCTCCCTGCTGGTGTCTGGCCCAGCCTGGGGCCGTGGGTGCAGCTGGGCCAGGTCTGTGCTCTGCTCCTCCTCCTCTGGCTCCCCAGCTGCTTCTGATCCAAGAGTGAGCACTGAAGCAGAAGCAAGGAGAGGCTGAGGGTGACCCTGGGCTGCTGCTTGGCTCTTTGTGCCACAGCTTGGAAGGATCTTGCAGGAGAGAAGCCAGGAGCAGTGCGGCAGAGCTGCTGCTGGAGGGCAGTGAGAGGCTTTGGGCAGAGCGCTGGCAGCTGCCCAGGAGGCTGTGCCGGTGCCAGACGGGAAGGCAGCTGACGTGGAAGTGGAGTCTGGCAGGGATCATGAATGGCTCAGCCTGGCTGCTGCCCTGCTCCTCCTGCCCCTGCCCAGCCCAGGTAAGCACAGGGACAGACCTTGGCTGCCCAAGGGAGCAGCCAAAAGGCCCATCCCATGGTGGCAGCTGCTTGTTGGAGCCAGGCTGGCTCCAGAGGCACAGGCAATGTTCAGCCTGGGGAAGAGAAGGCTCCAGGGAGACCTCAGAGCAGCCTTCCAGGACCTGAAGGGGCTCCAGGAGAGCTGAGGAGGGACTGGTGACAAGGGCTGGGAGTGCCAGGATGAGGGACAATGGCTTTGAGCTGGGAGAGGAGAGATTGAGAGTGGAGATGAGGAAGAAATTGTTGAGAGTGAGGGTGGGGAGAGCCTGGCACAGGTTGCCCATGGAAGGCTGTGGCTGCCTCCTGCCTGGAGGTGTTGAAGGCCAGGCTGGATGAGGCCTTGAGCAGCCTGGGCTGGTGGGAGGTGTCCCTGCCCATGGCAGGAGGTTGGAACTGCATGGGCATCTCACAGGGCAGCAGCAGCAGCCCCAGGCTGGGGGCATCTCACAGGGCAGCAGCAGCCCCAGGCTGGGGGCATCTCATAGGGCAGCAGCCCCAGGCTGGGGGCATCCAGCAGGGCAGCAGCCCCAGGCTGGGGGCATCCGGCGGGGCAGCAGCAGCCCCAGGCTTGGGGGCATCTGGCAGGGCAGCAGCAGCCCCAGGCTGGGGGCATCCAGCAGGGCAGCAGCAGCCCCAGGCTGGGGGCATCCAGCAGGGCAGCAGCAGCCCCAGGCTGGGGGCATCCGGCAGGGCAGCAGCCCCAGGCTGGGGGCATCCGGCAGGGCAGCAGCCCCAGGCTGGGGGCATCTGGCAGGGCAGCAGCCCCAGGCTGGGGGCATCCGGCAGGGCAGCAGCCCCAGTCTGGTGGTATCTGGCAGGGCAGCAGCTTGTCCTGCCCTATAAAAAAGGAAGGTGCAGAAGCCAATTTCTTTGCTCGCTGGGGGTTTGCTCAAGGGCTCCTTCAGCGGCCAGGCAGCAGGATGTGAGCCGCCCCAGCACTGGGGTCACTGGGAGGGGGAAGCGACCACGTCTCTGACCCCTCCCCAGCCTGCGGGAAGCCTTCGATTGCTGCCGTGCCTGAAAGGGGACGCGTTGAGTTTGCTCTCTGCGGAGAAGAGCAAGAAAAAAGGAAGCTGGCTCGGCTGAGCAGCCCGGGGGGGGCAGCTGCCGAGGGAGGCTGAGCAGCCCGGGGGGGCAGCTGCTGCCGAGAGAGGCTGAGCAGCCCCGGGGGGGGCAGCTGCCGAGGGAGGCTGAGCAGCCCCGGGGGGGGCAGCTGCCGAGAGAGGCTGAGCAGCCCGGGGGGGAAAGCTGCCGAGGGAGGCTGAGCAGCCCGGGGGGGGGCAGCTGCCGAGGGAGGCTGAGCAGCCCCGGGGGGGGGCAGCTGCCGAGGGAGGCTGAGCAGCCCGGGGGGGAAAGCTGCCGAGGGAGGCTGAGCAGCCCGGGGGGGGCAGCTGCCGAGGGAGGCTGAGCAGCCCGGGGGGGGGCAGCTGCTGCCGAGGGAGGCTGAGCAGCCCGGGGGGGGCAGCTGCCGAGGGAGGCTGAGCAGCCCGGGGGGGGGCAGCTGCCGAGGGAGGCTGAGCAGCCCGGGGGGGGGCAGCTCACTGGGCACAGCATATCCTGAGCTAGAGAGTGCTGAGCTGCTCCTCTGGGCCCTCCTGAGCTAGAGAGTGCTGAGCTGCTCCTCTGAGCCCTCCTGAGCTAGAGAGTGCTGAGCTGCTCCTCTGAGCCCTGCTGAACTAGAGAGTGCTGAGCTGCTTCTCTGGGCCCTCCTGAGCTAGAGAGTGCTGAGCTGCTCCTCTGGGCCCTGCTGAGCTAGAGAGTGCTGAGCTGCTCCTCTGAGCCCTCCTGAGCTAGAGAGTGCTGAGCTGCTTCTCTGGGCCCTCCTGAGCTAGAGAGTGCTGAGCTGCTCCTCTGGGCCCTGCTGAGCTAGAGAGTGCTGAGCTGCTCCTCTGAGCCCTCCTGAGCTAGAGAGTGCTGAGCTGCTCCTCTGGGCCCTCCTGAGCTAGAGAGTGCTGAGCTGCTCCTCTGAGCCCTCCTGAGCTAGAGAGTGCTGAGCTGCTCCTCTGAGCCCTCCTGAGCTAGAGTGCTGAGCAGCTCCTCTGGGCCCTCCTGAGCTAGAGAGTGCTGAGCTGCTCCTCTGGGCCCTCCTGAGCTAGAGAGTGCTGAGCTGCTCCTCTGAGCCCTCCTGAGCTAGAGAGTGCTGAGCTGCTCCTCTGAGCCCTCCTGAGCTAGAGAGTGCTGAGCTGCTCCTCTGGGCCCTCCTGAGCTAGAGAGTGCTGAGCTGCTCCTCTGGGCCCTCCTGAGCTGGAGAGTGCTGAGCTGCTCCTCTGGGCCCTCCTGAGCTAGAGAGTGCTGAGCTGCTCCTCTGAGCCCTCCTGAGCTAGAGAGTGCTGAGCTGCTCCTCTGAGCCCTCCTGAGCTAGAGAGTGCTGAGCTGCTCCTCTGAGCCCTCCTGAGCTAGAGAGTGCTGAGCTGCTCCTCTGGGCCCTCCTGAGCTAGAGAGTGCTGAGCTGCTCCTCTGGGCCCTCCTGAGCTAGAGAGTGCTGAGCTGCTCCTCTGGGCCCTCCTGAGCTGGAGAGTGCTGAGCTGCTCCTCTGGGCCCTCCTGAGCTAGAGAGTGCTGAGCTGCTCCTCTGAGCCCTCCTGAGCTAGAGAGTGCTGAGCTGCTCCCCTGTGTCCCGGGGAACAGAGAGAAGCTGGAGGTCTGTTTGTGCTCCAGACACAGCGTGGGGCAGCGCAGTGGTGGCTGTGTGAGCTCGGGGAGGGTGGCCAAGGTCCTCAGAGCACCTCTGACGTGGGGCTGTAACCTTGGCTGGCTGGCAGGGAGGAGCAAACAAACTGTGCTGCAGGTTTGGGGTTGGCCTTGGGTCCTTTTTGACTATCTTTTGTTTCGCTTCACCTTTGTCTCTTGCAGAGACCACTCAGGGCCTTTGTGTGTGTCCCACAGCCTGCTCCTTGCTGACTGTCTGAGGGCAGCATCCCTTAGTGCTGCCCAAGCCTGTCAGCAGTTAGGTGTTGGCCATGTGAGATCATCTCCCAGCAATGTCTGGGATGCTTTTTGGGCTCTTGCCTTTTCATCAGCACTATTATTTGGGTTCTTTTCTTTTTGTCTTCCTAGAGCTAAATGTTTCTTTCAGCTCAGCTGCAGTCAAAGACCATAATTAACCAGGGCTGCAGCTGCTTGAAGTCTCAGCCACTCATTTTTTGCTAATGCCTTCAGACAGATGTTGGATAGGGGCTGAGAGACTCAACTGCTGCTGCCTCCAGCTCCCCAGTGCTCATGAGTGAGGAAGAGGAAGTTGTGGAGGACAAGATTCTGCCTTGATACCAGAGCAGAGAAGCAGAGTTTGGGTTGCAAAAGCCCTCTGAGATCATCCAGTCCAACCCTCAGCCCAGCACCACCACGGCCACTAAACCCTGGCCCCAAGTGCCATGGCCACAGGGCTCTGGAACAGCTCCAGGGATGGGCATCAAAGGATGTTTTGGGTTGGAAGGGATCTTTCAGTCATCCAGTCCATATAAAAAAGCTCTGTTGGAAGCCTTCTCACCCAATGTCCTTTTCTTCTGGAAGATGGTCACTGTTTGCTGCTTGATGTGCATGGCCAGGCTCAGGGCGTGTTTGGGTTCTCCCCCTGCGGCTTTGCCTTTGTTTCACCTCATTCCCTGGCAGGTTGCTACTGGGAGCAGAGAGGGGTTTGGATTCAGCATGCTGGAGGCATGGCTGAGAGATGCAGAGATGTGGTGCTGAGGGACATGGTTTGGAACCAGACTTGGTACAGTTAGAGAATGGTTGGGCTGGATGAGCTTGCAGTGCCTGAGGGGCTCCAGGAGAGCTGGGGAGGGACTTGTGACAAGGGCTGGGAGTGCCAGGATGAGGGAGAATGGCTTTGATCTGGGAGAGGAGAGCTTGAGAGTGGAGATGAGGAAGAAATTGTTGAGAGTGAGGCTGGGGAGAGCCTGGCACAGGCTGCCCAGGGAGGCTGTGGCTGCCTCCTGCCTGGAGGTGTTGAAGGCCAGGCTGGATGAGGCCCTGAGCAAGCTGTGCTGGTGGGAGGTGTCCCTGCCCATGGCAGGGGGGTTGCCCATCTTTGTGGCTTCCTCTGGACCCTCTCCAGGAGCTCCAGGTCCTTCTTGTGCTGGGGGCCCCAGAACTGGAGGCAGTGCTGCAGGTGGGGTCTGAGCAGAGGGACAGAATCCTCTCCCTGCCCTGCTGGTCACACCCTGCTGGGTGGGCACAGTTCCTGGGCACTTCCACCCTGCTGGGGCTCCTGGGCAGGATGTGGTGAGGCTGTGACACAGCTCCTGGTAACCCAAGCTACTCCTCTTGCTGAGCTGTCCCTGCCTGCTGTTTGCTACTTCCTCTAACCATGTCTGTGATGTGATCAAACCACCTCCTCAGGACCTGTTTTCTGGGGGGTTCTTACCTCTTCTTGTTGCCTCTATGGCTTGTGGGGCTGCAGCAGCTCTTTCAGCAGTGCTGTGTGCAGTGAACTCAGCCTGCAGCCCAGCAGGGATCTCTCTGAACCACATTAAAATCCCTTTTTGGTGGCTTTCTCCCAATGCATGTCACAGCCCAAGAAGAGTTTGGGTCTCTCTCTGCTCCTGCACAGAAGAGGTTTCTGAGCCCATTCCTAAAGGAGAAGCATCAGAGCTGGTTCTTAGTGGGATGAGCCCAAGGGGGTTGGGGTTTCTTCCTTTGTACAGCTGAGTAAGAAAGCAGGAGGCCTTCTTTAAAAGCTCTTTTAAATCACAGAGTCACAGACTGGTGACCTCTAAGGTGGAGGTGCAGGTCAGCAACGAGGACATCTTCCCCACCAGCATCAGTGAGGTCAGAGAGGAGGGAGCCTGGTGCAGAGCTGATGCTTGGAGCCCTCAGGGCCCTGTTTCTGTGCCAAGAGATTTACAAAGTCACAGAATGGGTTGGAAGGGATCTTAAAGCTCATCCAGTGCCAACCCTCTGCCGTGGGCAGGGACACCTCCCACCAGCCCAGCTTGCTCAGGGCCTCATCCAGCCTGGCCTTGAGCACCTCCAGGGAGGGGGCAGCCACAGCCTCCCTGGGCAACCTGTGCCCAGGGTCTCCCCACCCTCACTCTCAACAATGTCTTCCTTCTCTCCAATCTCCTTCTGTTGCATGGTGTGAGGGTGCTGGAGGCCTGGAGCAGGCTGCCCAGAGAGGTTGTGGAGTCTCCTGGTGTGGAGAGCTTCCAACCCCCCCTGGCCATTGTGCTCCTGGGCAAGCTGCTGTGGGGGCCCTGCTTTGGCAGTGGGGTTGGACTGGGTGAGCTGCAGAGGTCCCTTCCAACCTCCACCACGCTGGGATTCTGTGGCAACCTACAAGCAAGCTCAGCTCTGTTGCCAGACACCCTCCAGCAAAGCAGCCATTAGAGCAGGAGCCTCTTGCTCTGTCCCAGAGCTCAAAACAGGACGTGAGAGGGCGGAGGGGAACCAGAAGCCACAGCTCAGGCACCCGGAGAGAGGCTCTCCTGAAATAACAGCAGCTGAGAGGGCAGCCACAGCCTCTTCTGCAGGTGCAGACAGACCATAGCCATAAACATCTTTCACTTCAGGTTTAGCTCAGGTCTAGCTGGAGGCTGGTTGCAAGCTGGAAAGACCAGGGCCAAGGCTGCCTTCCTCTTCCAGCCTGTGGAAAAGAACTGAGCTCTGAGAGGGCTGAGGCACCAGTGGAGATCTGCAAGGATGCTGACAAGAAACACAGCTCTGTTTATCTGCAGCTGATTAGACCTCCTTGTGTTCCCACATCCAGCCCCTGGTAGCATTTGTGGCAAGCTGCTCTTTGATGAGAGCTGAAAGCTACGTGCACCAGAGATGGTGCTTTACATCTGCTGGGCAGGGAAAGGCAGGAAGGGAAAGGGACTCAAACTGCAGCCCTCCTGCCCTGATAGGATGAGGGACAATGGTTTTGAGGTGGGAGAGGAGAGGTTCCACCTTCTGTTCAGGTGGAACCTCCTGGGTTCCAGTTTGCCTCTTGTGCTGGCACCAAGCAGAGTCTGGCCTCAGCCTCTTGCCCCTCTTTAGCTCCTGCTGAGCATTGCTCAGCTCCCCTCTGGGGCTGCTCCTCTCCAGGCTCTCAGCCCCGGGGCTCTCAGCCTTTGCTCCTCACAGAGCTGTTCCAGGGTCCTCAGCCTCTTTGCAGCCTCCCCTGGACTCTCTGCAGTAGTTCTGTGTCTCCATGGAACTGGGGAGCCCAGAACTGGACCCAGTACTCCATATGTGGCCTCATTAGGGCAGAGCAGAGGAGGAGGACTCAAGGTCATAACCTTATCTTTTAGGTGCTCTTGTTTCCAGAGGGGGGGACGGGGGGGTGAAGTGTGTCTGAGAAACCAGATCCAGGTGAAACCCAACATCGCTTTCACCTGCGACTGTGTGCAGCACTGGAGCCCAGGAAGTGCTGGTGGAGGTGGCTCTGCTTGCTGTGGGGCTTGGACATCTCTTGGTGAGATGATGTGGAGTTGAGCAGCAGCCGTCACCCACAGAGGCTGTGCCGAGGGCCACGGGGGGGGGCAGCCGTGCCGGGGGGCACGGGGGGGCAGCCGTGCTGGGGGGCAGCCGTGCCGAGGGCCACGGGGGGGCAGCCGTGCTGGGGGCCACGGGGCGGGGGGCAGCCGTGTCGAGGGCCACGGGGGGGCAGCCGTGCCGAGAGCCACGGGGGGGCAGCCGTGCTGGGGGCCACGGGGCGGGGGGCAGCCGTGCTGGGGGCCACGGGGAGCAGCCGTGCCGAGGGCCACGGGGGGGCAGCCGTGCCGGGGGGCAGCCGTGCCGAGGGCCACGGGGGGCAGCCGTGCCGAGGGCTACGGGGGGGCAGCCGTGCTGGGGGCCACGGGGAGCAGCCGTGCTGGGGGGCAGCCGTGCTGGGGGCCACGGGGAGCAGCCGTGCTGGGGGGCAGCCGTGCTGAGGGCCAGGGGGGGCAGCTGTGCCTTCATGCTTGGATTTGCTGCTTCCCTCATCCCCACGCCGACACCTTGCAGGGGTGACTCTGCTCAGGTCACCTCTGGGAGCCAAGCTGCTGCTCTGCTGCTGAAGAGCAGGGAGGAGGCAAGCAAGCTGCCCTTGGCTTCCCCCTGCCCAGATCTGGGGCAGGTGCCCAGATGGCACGGCAGCTCTCTGCCCCCTGGGATTTAGAGAGGGTTTCCTGCGGCGAGAGCCGCTCCTAATCGCTGCCCTTCCGCGCTGCCTCGCAGATCAGGAGCAGATGAGCAGGGGGAGGTCTCTGTGAAGATCGGAAGCGCCTCGGGAAGCGGCCCAGCGGCTCTGCAGCTCCGGCTGGCAGCACTCCGGCGGCGGGGGAGGCGGCAGGGGGAGGCGGCAGGGATGTCCCACGCTCTGAAGCAGGTCTTCAACAAGGACAAAACCTTCCGGCCCAAGCGCAAGTTCGAGCCCGGGACGCAGCGCTTCGAGCTGCACAAGAAGGCTCAGGCCTCCCTCAACGCCGGCCTGGACCTGAAGCTGGCAGTGCAGCTGCCCCCGGGCGAGGAGCAGAACGACTGGGTGGCCGTGCACGTGGTGGACTTCTTCAACCGCATCAACCTGATCTACGGCACCATCAGCGACTACTGCACGGAGCAGTCCTGCCCCGTCATGTCGGGGGGCCCCAAGTACGAGTACAGGTGGCAGGATGAGCACAAGTACAGGAAGCCCACTGCCCTCTCTGCCCCCCAGTACATGAACCTGCTGATGGACTGGATCGAGGTGCAGATCAACAACGAGGACATCTTCCCCACCAACGTCGGTGAGTGCGGAGGGCGGGCAGCCCGCTGCGGGGCTGCTGCGGGGAGCCCGCGGGCTCCTGGTCCTGCTCCACGAGAGGTCAGAGACACACAGAAGGGGCTGGGTTGGAAGGAGTCTTAAAGGTCATCCAGCTCCAACCCCCTTGCCCATGGGCAGGGACACCTCCCACCAGCACAGCTTGCTCAGGGCCTCATCCAGCCTGGCCCTGAACACCTCCAGGCAGGAGGCAGCCACAGCCTCCCTGGGCAGCCTGTGCCAGGCTCTCCCCAGCCTCGCTCTCAACAATTTCTTCCTCATCTCCAGTCTCAGTCTCTCCTCTCCCACCTCAAAGCCATTGTTCCTCATCCTGGCACTCCCAGCCCTTGTCACAAGTCCCTCCCCAGCTCTCCTGCAGCCCCCTCATCATCTTTGTGGTCTCCTCTGCACCCTCTCCAACACTTCCATGTCCTTCTTGGGCTGGGAGCCCCCAGTGCTCCAGCCAGGGTCTCACCAGAGTAGGGCAGAGGGGCAGAATCCCCTCCCTGCCCTGTCCTGCTGCTCACACTGCCTTTGAAGCACCTGGCTAAGAGCTCCTGCATGAGAGGGCAGCTGAAGTCACCCAGGACTCAGCTCAAGATGCTGAATCATAGAATAGTTTTGGTTGGAAGAGCCCTCTGAGATCACCCAGACCAAGCAGCAACCCAACCCCACCGTGGTCACTAAACCATGGCCCCAGGTGCTCTCCTGAAGCCCCTTCAGGTACTGGAAGGCTGCTCTGAGGTCTCTCTGGAGCTTTCTCTTCTCCAGGCTGAGCAGCCCAAAGTCTCTCAGCCTGTCTCCACAGCAGAAGTTCTGCAGCCTCTGATCCTCTCTGTGGCCTCCTCTGGACCCTCTCCAGCAGCTCCAGGTCCTTCCTGTGCTGGGGGCCCCAGAGCTGGAGGCAGTGCTGCAGGTGGGGGCTGAGCAGAGCAGAGGGGCAGAATCCCCTCCCTGTGCTGCTCAGCACTCAGTTGCCTGCTGGGCTGCCAGGGACCATTGCTGGCTCCTGGGGAGTTTGTCACCAACTGACCCCCCCAAAGCCTTCTCCTCCTCAGGGCTGCTCTCAGCCACTCCTCACCCAGCCTGGATTTGTGTTCTATTGTGAGATCCTGTTGCTCAAGTCACCCTCCCAGCAGAGCTGTTTCCTTCTGTGCCATGCAGAGGCTGGCACTGTAGTAAGGGCCTCTGAGCACCCAAGAATCTCCAGGAGCTCTTCTGGACTGCCAGAGCTGTGCCAGATCCCATGCTGGAGTCATGAATACCTTGAGGAAAGCCAGGCTGAGCCTAGGCAGCAAACCAAGATTCTTTTAGTCTGTGCCCCTGTACTCAGGGCTGCTGAGGCCACGCCTGGCATCCTGGGGTCAGTTTTGGGTCACTCACTCCCAGGAGGACACTGAGGGGCTGGAGAAGGTCCAGAGAAGGGCAACAAAGCTGGGGAAGGGTCTGGAGAACAGTGCTGGGGAGGAGCAGCTGATGGAGCTGGGGGTGGGCAGTGTGGAGGAGAGGAGGCTGAGGGAGACCTCCTTGCTCTCTACAGCTCCCTGAGAGGAGGCTGCAGCCAGGTGGGGCTTGGGCTCTGCTCCCAAGGAGCAAGGGACAGGATGAGAGGAACTGCTCTGAAACTATGCCAGGGGAGGGTTAGTTTGGAGGTGAGGAACAATTTCTTTGCTGGAGGGGTGGTCAGGGCTTGGCACAGGCTGCCCAGGGAGGTGGTGGAGTCCCCAGCCCTGGAGGGGTTCAAGAACCCTGTGGCCATGGCCCTTGGGGCCGTGGTGGGGTTGGGTTGCTGCTTGGACTGGATGAGCTCAGGAGGCTTTTCCAACCCAAACAATTCTCTGATTCCATACCTGGAGGAAAGCCAAGCTGGGCCTAGGGTTGCTCTTGGAACAGTCAGTCTGTGACATGGCTCCTGAGCAGTTCCTGCTGGTCCTGGTCTCCTGGAGGCCAGCCCTGGCCCAGCTGGTTGCTAGCTTGGGCTGCAGGCTGGTGCCCAGCCTGGGCCTGCTGGTGGTGGCCACGGTTCCATAATTAGCCTCTTTGTCATTAGAGGCTGTTGGTGGCTGACTCTGCCCTTTCCAGCTCAGCTGGGTGGATGCTGACATGAGTGTGGAGGGGAGGAGCAGCTTTTATCTATTGCCAGGGTGATGGAAGTGAGAATTTGGCCCCAGCCACCTAAATCTGCATACCCACAGGCAGCTTTGTGTGCTGGCTTTGGGACAGGGTCTGGAGGGGGTTTGGGTGAGCTTGTGTTGAGAATTCAGCAGCTAAAGCATTAGGCAAACACCTCTGAGCCCACTCAGAGCTCCAGTCTTCTGGGGTGCAGCAGAGCTGCCTCCCTCCTGCCCTGGTGTTTAAACCATCAGAGTTCTGCTGGGATGTGGTTGGTCCCCGTTGGGGACACCTCTGCCACAGGACCTGGGTGCAGGGTGGGTTGAGAACAGCCCTGAAGAAAGAGCCTTGGGGGTGTTGGGTGCTGAGCAGCTCCCCAGGAGCCAGCAGTGCCCTCCTGCAGCCCAGAGGCAGCTGTGTGCTGGGCTGCAGCCAGAGCAGGGTGGGCAGGAGAGGGGATTCTGCCACTGGGCTCTGCTCTGCTGAGACCTCACCTCCAATCCTGCCTCCAGCTCTGCTGTCCCCAGCAGAAGGAGGACACAGAGCTGCTGGAGAGAGTCCAGAGGAGGCCACAAGGGTTGGAGCAGCTCTGCTGTGAGCACAGGCTGAGGGAGCTGGGGGTGTTCAGCCTGGAGAGGAGAAGACGCCAGGGGGACCTCAGAGCTGCCTGCCAGGACCTGAAGGGATCCTGCTGGAAGGCTGCAGAAGGACTTCACATGAGGGTGTCTGAGCCAGGCCAAGGGGGAATGGTTTGAAGCTGAGGCAGAGCAGGGTGAGACTGGAGCTGAGGAAGAAGTTTTTCAGTGTGAGGGAGGTGAGGCTCTGGCACAGGCTGCCCAGGGAGGCTGTGGCTGCCTCCTGCCTGGATGAGGCCTGGAGCAGCTGAGTCTAGCTGAGAGATGTCCCTGCCCATAGCAGGTGGGTTGCAGTAGATGATCTCTAAGGTCCCTAACCATGCTGTGAGCACCCCCAGGGCTCCTCTCCAGCACCAAACCACCCCTTAAACCTGGTGCTGAGTGGGCAGAGGGGGGGAGCAGGGCCACAGAGAACTCTTCAGGCAGCTGAAGGCCTCAAATCCTTCCCCTGTGCCCCCCAGCCGCTGCTGCCCTACCTTTGCTCAGGGCTCCTGCAAGGCTCTGGGGTTGATAAGCAGTGTTTGCTCTGCTGGGGGAAGGTCAGACAAGCTTCCAGCAGCAGGAGGGTTGTGGTTTGAGGTTTGTTTGGGTTTTGGGGGGTGTTTTTATCATCATCATTTTCAGCTCAGCTTTTACCAAGATCCTTCCACCCTGAACACTCAGCTGAAACGCTGCAGTTCCCACGGAGAGGGTTTCACTCCTCCTCTGAGGTGGCTGCTGCTGAACAGATCCCAGATTGCTGCTGCCATGCCAGAAGGGCCTCAAAACCTTGAGCTGGTAACCAAATTGCTGCAGATGTATCCAAGGAGGAGATAACTGCAGGGAGTTCTCAGCACTGCCTCTCTGCTGTGGGTTTTCGCTTGGCCCTCGCTGGTGCTTTTTGCACTGCTGCTAGAAACCTGCCAAGAAGAGCTGAGGAAAGCTTGGTGAGGCTGAAGCAGCTGCTGGGAACCTCCTGCTTGCAGTCACTAAAGAGATCCCTGGTAGGCAGCTAGGGAGGAATCTGTGCTTGGCAAAAAAAAACTCTGATCCGTGTGGAAAGGCAAAAGGAGGAAGGAAGTGAAAATTCCCAGAGACAGATTGGACAGATTGAGATGGAAGAGCTTCTGCCTGAGCAGCCTGGACTAGTGTGAGGTGTCCCCTGCCCATGGAACTGGCTGATCCTTGGGGTCCCTTCCAACCCTGACAGGCCTGTGATGATTTTGTGGTTCCAGCCCCAGGGAGCTCAGCTCTCACCTCACCGAATGTTCCTCTTCCCTCCCCAGGTACTCCCTTCCCCAAGAACTTCCTCCCAGTGGTGAAGAAGATTCTCTCCAGGCTCTTCAGGGTGTTTGTCCATGTCTACATCCACCACTTTGACAGGATCACCCAGATGGGCTCTGAGGCCCATGTCAACACCTGCTACAAGCACTTTTACTACTTTGTGAAAGAGTTCAACCTCATCGACACCAAGGAGCTGGAGCCGCTGGTGAGGCTTGGGCTGGGCTCAGGGCACACATCCTGCAGCCAGGGCAGGGGCCCAGCGTGGTGGGAACTGAAAAGGACCTCTGGGGATCATCCAAGCCCAACCCCCCTGCTCCAGCAGGGCATCCACAGCACTTTGCCCAGGAGCACAATGGCCATGGGGGGTTGGAAGCTCTCCACACCAGGAGACTCCACAACCTCTCTGGGCAGCCTGCTCCAGGCCTCCAGCACCCTCACACCAAACAACTTTCTCCTCCTGCTCAGGTGGAACCTCCTGGGTTCCAATTTATGCCTCTTGGCCTGTCCCTGGGCCCCACTGAGCAGAGTCTGGCCCCAGCCTCTTGCCCCCCAGGGACCTTTTATCTCTTGCTGAGCACTGCTCAGCTCCCTTCTGGGGCTGCTCTTGTGTGGACTCTCAGCCCCAGGGCTCTCAGCCTTTGCTCCTCACAGAGCTGCTCCAGGCCCCTCAGCAGCTCTGCAGCCTGCACTGGACTCTCTGGAACTGGAGTGGGCTGGGGATGAAGGAATCAGAGGTCTCTGGTACCTTCTCAGAACTGATTGCCCAAATTCAGACCTTGCAGTTTGGCAGGACCCTGGGGGCCAGGACTTGCAGGCACAGCTGAGACACTTAGCCATCAGCTGGGGGCAGCTGACTTGGTTCTCCAGCAGCCTCCTTGCACTTCTAGCAGCTTGTGTGTGCTGTGTGAGCCTGGCACTGCTGGCCATGGGTGGCTAAACCCTACCCTGGGCAAGGGTAGCACCACCACCCTCACCAGGAGCCTGGAGGATGGAGAGGGTGACCTGCAGCTTGGAGGTGGTGCTGGGGTGACCTGCAGCAGGGAGGTGGTGCTGGGGTGACCTGCAGCTAGGAGGTGGTGCTGGGGTGACCTGCAGCAGGGAGGTGGTGCTGGGGTGACCTGCAGCTAGGAGGTGGTGCTGGGGTGACCTGCAGCTGGGAGGTGGTGCTGGGGTGACCTGCAGCTAGGAGGTGGTGCTGGGGTGACCTGCAGCAGGGAGGTGGTGCTGGGGTTTCTGAAGCCATAAGCTGCTGGCAGGGGCAAGGGCAGGGTCAGAGGCAGGGGCAAGGGCAGGGGTGGGTGCAGAGACAGGGGTAGGGACAGGGGTAAGGGCAGGGGCAAGGGCAGGGGTGGGTGCAGAGACAGGGGTAGGGACAGGGGTAAGGGCAGGGGCAAGGGCAGGGGTGGGTGCAGAGACAGGGTTAGGGGCAGGGGTAGGGACAGGGGTAAGGGCAGGGGCAAGGGCAGGGGTGGGTGCAGAGGCAGGGTTAGGGGCAGGGGTAGGGACAGGGGCAGAGGCAGGGGTGGGTGCAGAGGCAGGGGCAAGGGCAGGGGTGGGTGCAGAGGCAGGGTTAGGGGCAGGGGTAGGGACAGGGGTAAGGGCAGGGGTGGGTGCAGAGGCAGGGGCAAGGGCAGGGGTGGGTGCAGAGGCAGGGGCAAGGGCAGGGGTGGGTGCAGAGGCAGGGTTAGGGGCAGGGGTAGGGACAGGGGCAAGGGCAGGGGTGGGTGCAGAGGCAGGGGCAAGGGCAGGGCCAGGTGCAGAGGCAGGGGCAAGGGCAGGGCCAGGGGCAGAGGCAGGGGTGGGTGCAGAGGCAGGGGCAAGGGCAGGGGTGGGTGCAGGGGCAGGGGTAGGGCCAGGGGCAAGGGCAGGGCCAGGGGCAGAGGCAGGAAGAGGGCCAGGGCCGTTCTGCGGCGCTGGGAACGGGAGCGCAGGGAGAGCCCAGAGCTCTCGGCTGCCTCTCTCGGCGGCACTGTCGCCGCCGGCCCGAGGAGGGAATTTCCACCCAAGCAGAGGGGGAGGGAGCTTTGCCCTCCGCACCTGGCACCCACTCCCCCCTCCCCTGGCTGCTCCTCATGCTCCCTTGTCTTGTGTCCCTTTGGCAGAAGGAGATGACCTCCCGGATGTGCCACTGAGCTCAGCCCTCCCTGCGGCTCTCCTGGGGACTCCTGCGCTGGAGATGCGGTTCCAGGGCTGGGGCAGCAGGAGGAGGAGGAGGAGGAGGACAGAGCTGTGTTTTGCTGGAAGAAATCTCTCTATTTTTAAGGAGTTTGGAGGTCAAACTGTGACACTGCAGGAATATTTTTTTAAAAGATGCTGTGGAGAAGTTTAGTTTTTTATAGCAATTTCTATTTTAAAAAAAAAAAGAAGAAAAAAAAAAGAAGAAAAAAAAGAGGAAGAAAGAAAGAAAGAAGAAGAAGAAAATATTTGGAAGCCCTTGGTGGGAAATGCTTTTTGGGGAGGGAAGAGCTACCCCTGTCCAGCCTCTTCCCATCCCCTCCCTGCAGCAGCACCAAGGGTGCTGAGCCAGATGCTTCAGACAGAGCCAGGTCCTGGTACTGCCCTGGTACTGCCCTGCTGTGGGCACCTGGGAAGAGAGCTGCCCTGGGCATTTGGGGTCCTTGGATCCCCTCCCCTTTTTGGGGGGGTTCTTTGCTGCCAGCACTTCTTCCCCTGGCTGTGAGTCCGGAGTTTGGACAGAGCTGCTTTTGTCTTCATGCTCTGCTTGGCATATCCTGGCCTTGGGGCTTGGCCCTCCTCTAAAGGAAGCTGGACTTGGATTCCTCTCCTGGCCAGGCCACTGCTGCTGCTGGAGGCTCTGCTGGGGTGGCTCTGCTGCTGGTGGCCCTGCTGGGGTGGCTCTGCTGCTGGTGGACCTGCTGGGGTGGCTCTGCTGCTGGTGGACCTGCTGGGGTGGCTCTGCTCTGGCCTCTCATCCCAGCTCTGAGCTGAGCTGCTCCCTATGCTCATGCAGCTCCTCGTGCACTGTCCCCACAGGGCTCTCAGCCTCTGCTCCTCACAGAGGTGCTGCAGGACCCCTCAGCATCTTTGTAGCCTCTGGTGGCTCCAGTTCCTTGTTCTCTTGAGCAAGGCTGGGCTGGGAGTGGAGGAGTCCCAGAGGGAGGCACAGAGGCTGAGCAGCCCTGTGGCACGGTGCAGAGGGAAGGTACTGGGAGAGGCCTGGGGAAGCCTTCTGCACCCCAGGCCCTCCCCCATCTCGTGGTACTCTGAGCCTGCAAAGAAGGACCTGGGCTGGTGCCCTCCAGCCTCCCTCACTCGTGCTGTGTGGACCATTTTCTGCTCCCCATTTAGGGCACAGAACCTTCTCCCTCTTCCCCTGGGCTGGGTGGGCCACGTGTGTGGGCACAGGCTGCCAGCCCAAGCCCTGGGGTGCAGCCAGAGCCTGCTGGCCCTTGCTGCTTGCACAGGCAGCTCCACTGCATGCTGAGGGCCCTTGCCAGACCCCCGAGGTAGGTAGATGGTTCTACCTAGGACTGGGGGGAGCTGGGGGAAGCAACCTTTGCAGGAAGAGAAAAGGATTCTCTGAACAGTGACCAAACTCAACCACTTCTTCCTTACAAGGCTTGTTTGGGGGTTTTGTCTTGTCTTTTGCCTCTCTCCTGTGTCCTGGAGTCTCTCTCTGTACATAACCTGCCTCTGGTTTCTTGTTAGGACCCTGCTCCAGCTGCCACTCGAGCTCTTGGAAATGGAACCAATAAATTATGTTGTATTTACACTGCACCCTCCTCCCCTGGCTCAGCGGCTCCTGATTGCTCCTTCCTCGGCAGCAGCAAAACAAACACCGAGGGCTTTGGGCTCCTCCTCGGGAAGTGCACTGGGGAGCTGCTTCCTGCAGCTGCTGAAGGGCCTTGGGTGTGTGCTGCTGGCTCTGCCACCCCAAGGCTTGGTAGCTCCTCCTCCTCCTCTTAAGGTGCCAGCTCCAGGTTGCTTCAAGTTCCCCCCCCTCTCCAAATGCTTGTTCCCAGGGCACAGCAGGCAGGGGCTGGGGCTCAAGCAGCAGCCTGGGGTTGTCCTGAGCTGTCCCTGCAGTGTCCCTGTTAAGCCAAGGGCTGAGCTGTTCTCCCAGCTCTGAAACTTGGCTGGGTTGGGGCAGGGGAGGTGGGTTGAAGCTTTTAGCAGCTTGGTGATGGGGCAGAGCCCTTGAGGCTGCTGGCTTAGATTGGCCAAAGCTCTGCATTCATGGATTGGGTTGGGTTGGAAGGGACCTTCAAATCATCCAGTTCCAACCCTCCTGCCGTGATGGGGGCTCCACCTTCCCCTAGACCAGGCCTCATCCGGCCTGGCCTTGAACACCTCCAGGCAGGGAGCATCCACAGCCTCCCTGGGCAGCCTGTGCCAGAGTCTCCTCACCAGTCAGGGTCTGGACATTGTTTTCCTGGCCAGGAAGGGAGCAAAGGGCTCCACTGCTGTACAGCCCTGGCTGTGCCCTGCCTGCAGCACCAGCCCCTGCCTGCTCCCCTTGCAGGGTGGAGGGTGCTGGGTCCTCACCAAGCACCCTCTGGCCCCTCTCTGGTGTTTTGTGGGTGCTGCTTGGCTGGAGCCATGGCCCCCACCCCAGCTGGGTGGTGTCAGAGGATGCAATGCTGTGGCCAGAGCCTGCATAGAGCTGAGGACCCCTCCCCAACATTGCTGCCTGGGAAGGGTGCAGCACCCACCCCCAGCCCCTGGTGTGCTGCAGGAGCAAGGCCAGATCCTGAGCATGCTGAGGGAAGGGCACAAACCCCCAGGGCCCTGAGTGCTGGGTTGTAGGGGGGCTGCAAGCAGTGCCAGGGCAGCTGGGGGTGCTCTCCATCTCCTTTCACACCAAGCTGAGACACCACCAGCACCATGGCCGGGGGTATGGCACCCATCTGGCTGCCACCCCCGGGGTGGCAGGGGGGGGGTCCCTTCCTCTGCCCTCCTCACTTTGGTAGGGGTGGAGATCTGTCTGTTTCCATGCAAAACCAGCTCAGAGGAGGAGGAAGGAAAGCACCTGCAGAGAGGAGCCAGTGGCCCCGGAGGTGCCTGTGCAGTGCAGGATGTTGCCCAGACAGGTCTGCAGGGCCGGGGCTCAGCCTCGCTCCCCCCCCAGCTTTCATCTCCCGTGCGGGGGCTGCGTCTGTGCCACCCCCCCGTGAGCCACAGGCAGCTGAAGGCTGCAGGCAAGAGAGCTGCACTGAGCAGCCAGAGCTCAGCCCAGCCCTGCAGAGCAGGTCCAGCCAGCACTTGGAGCTGCTGGGGATTTCCCTGCTCACCTCCCCAAGCGCTGGTTGGGTGCAGACCCCTCAAAGGCTTTGGTGAGAGCCTGAAGGAGACCAAGTGTCATGGATTCAGAGAATGGCTTGGGTTGGAAGGGACCTGAAAGCTCATCCAGCTCCAACCCCCTGCCACGGGCAGGGACCCCTCCCACCAGCACAGGTTGCTCAGGGCCTCATCCAGCCTGGCCTTGAACACCTCCAGGGAGGGGGCAGCCACAGCCTCCCTGGGCAGCCTGTGCCAGGCTCTCCCCAACCCTCACTGTACAGAATCTCTTCCTCATCTCCACTCCTCCAGCTCAAATTCATTGTCCCTCATCCTGGCACTCCCAGCCCTTGTCACCAGTCCCTCCCCAGCTCTCCTGGAGCCCCTTCAGGTCCTGGAAGGCTGCTCTGAGCCTTCTCCAGGCTGAACAGCCCCAACTCTCCCATCCTGGGATTGCAGCTTCCTGCCTTGCAGGGGTTGGGTTGAGCAGGGAACGTGCCAGGGGCTCCAGCAGCTCCCCCCTGCCCAAAGAGCACAGATGGCACCTGCCCGGTGCCGGAGCGGGCACAGGCTGGCAGGCTGCAGGGGCTCTGCCGTGGCACAGGGTGGGCTGCAGTGCCATATGCTCAAAGGGAAATGCTGCTGTGCTCTGGCTCAGGGCACTGTCACCTGCTGCTCCCATGGAAAGGACAGCTCAGCCTGCACCCTCCCTGCTGAGCTCCTCCAGCCCCCAGTGCTGAGGAGCTGCAGGCCCTCAGTTCCCATTTGTCTGCTTAAAATTGGCCACTGGGTCCTGAAGCTGGGGAGCAGGAGCAGAGGCAGCAATTGCAGGGGACCTTGGACACCATCCATGGGGCAGCAGGGTCTGGAGGGCTCCTGCAGCATCTGCAGCCACATGGCTTCAGCCAGGATGTGTCTGTGGGGCTGGGTTGGAAGGGACCTTCAAGATACATCCAGTGCCAGCCCCCTGCCATGGGCAGGGACACCTCCCACCAGCACAAGGTTGCTCAGGGCCTCATCCAGCCTGGCCTTGAACACCCCCAGGGAGGAGGCAGCCACAGCCTCCTTGGGCAACCTCTTCTGTGCAGGAGCCACATCCCCACTGGGTGAGGACAGGTGGAGGAGAGAGTTAGATGGGAAGCCAGGAAGCAGTTCTTGGCAGGGAGGGTTGGGGAGAGCCTGGCACAGGTTGCCCAGGGAGGCTGTGGCTGCCTCCTGCCTGGAGCTGTTCAAGGCCAGGCTGGATGAGGCCCTGAGCAAGCTGGGCTGGTGGGAGGTGTCCCTGCCTGTGGCAGGGGGTTGGCACTGGGTGGTCTTTAAGGTCCCTTCCAACCCAACCCATTCTGTGGTTCTGTGCCAGGGGTGCCCCCAGCTGCCTCTGTCTCCTGCAGCAGCAGGTCCTGCTCAGAGCCTTGCAGGGGCTTGGCTGTAACCTTGCCCCTGCCCTGCCCCTGCAGCCAGCCTGGCACAGCAGAGAAGCTGCTCCCCAGTGCCAGTGTCACTGCCCCATGGCTGCAGCAGCTGTGACCTGGGCCAGCCCTCCAGAGAGCCCAGGGGCTGCTTGTCCTATCCCCAGGAGCCTTATCCTGCGGGGAAGCAGAGGCAGGAGGTGTCCCAGGAGGTGTCCCAGGAGGTGTCCCCAAGCAGCTCTGTCACCACACCCAGCCCCCCCCGGCCTTGGCAGCCCCGTGGCTGCCTGCTGCTCTGCCCCACGTCCTTGAGCAGGTGGCCAGAAGCTCTCCAAGCTGTTTTGTCCCCAGGACAGCTGATACCTCCGGGGCCAGATCCTCCCCTGGGGCCCCGCAGGGCCCTGGCAACCCCCCAGCTCTGACTCATCTCTCACGAGCAGGGGGGATGGGACTTTGGGTTTGCCCTGCTCTGGTTTTGGGCTCTGGGGGCTCCATGGAGGAGGTGCCAGGTGCTCCTGGCACAGGGGGACAGTGACTGGCACACTTTGTGCTCCCCTCTCCCTTGTACAGCGCGGTCAGGCCGGGTGCCAGCAGCTCCCTGGCACGGTGCTGGGACACCAGGCAGGACCTGCTGACCCTTCTGGGAAAGCAGCAGATCAGGGAGTCCATGTCCCCATCCCCATCTGCCAGGCTGTGCCCCGTGCTGTCCCCACAGAAGGGGACAGTCCCTCCCTGCCATGACTTGGCTGGCAGTGGCTTACAAACAGGCTGCTCGGGATCAGCTTTGCCAGACAGCATCCCCTGGGAAGCCAAGAGGCTGCTGGGGCACGACTGGCCTGAGAGCAGCCCTGAGGAAAAGGCCTTGGGGGTGCCTGGAGAGGAGAAGCTCAACAGGAGCCAGCAGGGAGCACTTGCAGCCCAGAGAGCCAAGCAGAGCCTGGGCTGCAGCAAGAGAAGTGTGGCCAGCAGGGCCAGGGAGGGGATTCTGCCCCTCTGCTCCTCTCTGCTGAGACCACAGCTGGAGCTCTGGGTCCAGCTCTGGAGCCTCTGTGCCAGGAAGGGTCTGGAGGTGCTGGAAGGGCCAGAGAAGGGCCATGAGGATGAGCAGAGGGCTGGAGCTGCTCTCCTATGAGGACAGACTGAGAGAGTTGGGGTTGTGCAGGCTGAAGAAGAGAAGGCTCCAGGGAGACCTCATTGTGGCCTTCCAGGATCTGCAGGGGGCTGCAGGAAAGCTGGGGAGGGACTTTTGAGGGTGTCAGGGAGGGATAGACTGGGGGGGATGGAGTAAAACTAGAAGTGGGGAGGTTCAGATTGGATGTTAGGAAGAAGTTGTTCCCCATGTGGGTGGTGAGAGCCTGGCACAGGCTGCCCAGGGAGGTGGTGGAAGCCTCAGCCCTGGAGGTGTTTGCAGCCAGGCTGGAGGTGGCTGTGAGCAACCTGCTGTGGTGTGAGGTGTCCCTGCCCATGGCAGGGGGCTTGGAACTGGCTGAGCCTTGAGGTCCCTTCCAACCCTGACAATTCTATGGTGGCACTCAGCACCATCCAGCAGGGGGGTGCAGGGCACCCAGTGCCACTGCAAAGCTCTCTGTAAACAGCAAGGGGGGGGGGGGGGGGGGGGGGTGGGGGGGGGGGGGGGGGGGGGGGGGGGGGGGAAGGTTTTTTGGTGGTTTGGGACTTTTTCTGCTGCTTCTGGGGAACTCTGAAGTCTGCCTGCCAGCACCTGGGTCCCTGGGAGTGCTCTAAATCACTTGTCCAAGGATCCTGATGTGGGATCCTGCTCACTGTGGAATGTATGGAATGCATCCTGCTCCCAATGGGAAGGCAGCTCCGAGGCTTATTGAGGTCCAGGGAGAATCTGAGACCAAATTTCAGGAATCTGATGGCATTTAGCAAGGTTTAGTGGGGATCTAGCAAGGGGCAGTTTGGCAGCAAGGTCCAGGCTGTCATTACCTGGGAGAACTATCTGAAGGTGAATTGGTTTGGGATTTGCTGAGAGTGATTGGGACAGAAACAGAGAAGGCAAATTGGCTAAGGTGTGGGGCTAGGATGGTTTGGGGAATGAAAGGGTGAAGGAGGTCCTCCTGTTGAGTCACCAGGTTCACACTGGGGCCCCTGGCTCTCCAAACTCTCCCTCAGAGAGGAGCTGAGTTGTGGCTGGCTCCAATGTTAGACCTGATCAGCACTTCATGACTAAGACTATTGAGGAGGCTAAGAGTGCAAAGGGGTAAAGGAGACCCTCCTCTTGCACCAGGGCTTGAAAACCTTCCTGGAAGAAATGGAAAGGCCTCATCCAGCCTGGCCTTGAACACCTCCAGGGAGGGCGCAGCCACAAACCTCCCTGGGCAGCCTGTGCCAGGCTCTCCTCACCCTCTCAACAATTTCTTCCTCATCTCCACTCTCAATCTCTCCTCTCCCAGCTCAAAGCCATTGTCCCTCAGCCTGGCACTCCCAGCCCTTGTCACCAGTCCCTCCCCAGCTCTCCTGGAGCCCTTCAGGTCCTGGAAGGCTGCTCTGAGGTCTCCCTGGAGCCTTCTCTTCCCCAGGCTGCACAGCCCCAACTCTCCCAGCCTGTCCCCACAGGAGAGGTTCTCCAACCCTCTGAGCATCTTGGTGGCCTCCTCTGGACCCTCTCCAGCAGTTCCATGTCCTTGTGTTGGGAGGCCCAGAACTGGACACAGGACAGCAGTTAATTAATCAGTGATCAATGATTTGGTTTAATCTCCACAGGGATTTCGGTGAGGCTTCAGCACAGCTCCTTGAACAAGTGGAGGTTAACCTGTGGAGAGGACCTTCCCCTTCCTGCAGACTGCAGAAAATGTTGGTACCCAGGGCCCTTTGGGGTTTTAACCAAATCCCTTTCTGTTGAGGGATTCTCCTCTGCCTTTGTCCCAGTGGATGATCAGAGCCTGCCCCGGCCCAGCGGCTCCGAGGGGCCTCGCTTGGGGCTGCTGTGTGCAGGGTCAGCAGATGATTGACTCTGGTCAGGAGGTTTTCATCCTGGCCACTCTTCCTGTTAGGAATCTTGGCACCCTTCACAGTGGGCTCTGCTCCAGGCAGGAGGATTTTTCAGCACAGTTCCCAGGCAGTCAGGAGGTGCAGGCATGGCTAGGGAGGGCTGAATCCAGCTCCCTGTGCTCCTACCCCCGGGACGGACGGTGCCAGGCTGCTTCAGCTCGCTGCCCTCCACGGGCAGAAGGTCCCAGGCTGTCCCAGAGCAGAATCTCCTGGTTGGAGAAGACCTTCAGATCATTGAGTCCAACCATAACCTAATATTTTGGTCAGGGATTGGCACAGGCTGCCCAGGGAGGTGGTGGAGTCCCCATGCCTGGAGGTGTTCCAGGACCCTGTGGCCATGGCACCTGGGGCCATGGTTTGGTGGCCGTGGTGGGGTTGGGTTGGTGTTGGACTGGGTGATCTGAGAGGCCTTTCCCAACCCAAACAACTCCCTGATTCTCTGATCTCCCTGGTCACAGCTCTTGGGCTGTGTTCCTGAGCTCCTCACCCAAACATCTTTTAAACACCTCCAGGGGTGGTGCCTCCAGCACTGCCCTGCACAGGTTTGAGTTGGCAGCAATTGCAGGGGACCTTGGACACCATCCATGGGGCAGCAGGGTCTGGAGGGCTCCTGCAGCATCTGCAGCCACATGGCTTCAGCCAGGATGTGTCTGTGGGGTCGGGTTGGAAGCCCACCACCACACACCCCCTCCCACCACATTCCCCAGGGCCACTCTCAGTGCCCCAGCTGCAGCAGGTGGGGGCTGATCCTGTGGCTTCCATCCCTTCCCAGCGGAACTTGTGGGATGGAGAGGGGGTGAAAGAGCCTGGGGGGGTAAAAGCCACTTGGAAATGCTTTTCTCACCTGCTGGCAGCAACCATGGTGGGAACCCCACTTCAGCCCCCTCTCCAAGCACCCCAAACTGCAGCTCCCAGGGCTCTGGGTCTGCAGGGATTTCCCTGCCCATGGTGACTGAGTCCATCCTCCAAGCTGATGCCTGTGCTGAGGCCCAGCCCAGCCTCACCGCCTCCACCTCCTTGGCCCCTGGGTTTTGTCCAGTGCAGGGCAGTGGGGGGTGGGGGACACTCCCTGCTGAACTGGCATCTCCCTTCAAGGGCTTTCTTTTGGGGTGAAACCACCCTAGTGTGTGTTTGTGCCCTCCCTCAGGGCTGTGCTGCTTGGCTGTGGGTTACAGCTGCGCCGCTGGGCTGGGGAAACCCAGGCACTGCACCACCTTCTCTGCTCCCTGGTCAGTGGCCTTGTCCCCCTGCTGTCCCCAGGGTGAGCTGGGCCAGGCAGCTCTGCTGTGGGGCTCCCTGGAAAGGAACAGCTCCAAAACGTGGCTGCAAAGCCAGAACTGGGAAAGCCAAGAGGGTCTGGCCCTGATCCTTCCCCACAGCAGGGGACTGGGGCCACGTCCCCGGGAAAAACCTTTTGGTGGTGGTGGATGGTGGCTGCTGGGGCCTGGGGCCATTGCTGGAGCCCTTTTGTCCTACCCTGCAGCTGGCAGATGTGCTGGGGTCTCAGTCCTGCCCAGGCACCTCTGGAGCTGCCCAAATCCTCCTGGCTGCGTTGGGGTGAGGAGGGCAGCCGGGCACCCACCTGTGTGCCAAGCCAGCACGGCCTTGCATGTGCAGATGCCCCCTGTGTGTCCCCTGTCCCTCCTGTCCTGCCCTGGGAGCAGAAGCAGCTCTGGGAGTGTCAAACCTCAGGTTTGTGCCTGGCAGGAAATTCCAGGGTTTGGGGTTTTTTTTTTGCAAGCTGGATATTCTTTTTTCCTCCTCTGAAACTGAGGCAGAGCTCCAAAGCTGCTGCTCCCAGGGCAGCCAAGCTGAGCCCTCCTCCTGCTGAGGAAATCACACCAGGAAGAGGCATTTCTTCTCTATTTTGTTTTCCCTTCCAACCCACAGCAGCAGGGCAGGGGAGGAGGAAGCTCTGCACACCCCACGGGTGGCCTCCCTCTGCTGCTCCTTGCCCCCAGCTCCTGTGGCCCACGGGGGCATGGGGCAGCCAAGAGTGGCTGGCATAGAGTCACAGAGAGGTCTGGGTTGGAAGGGACCTTAAAGAAGATCCAGTCCCAACCTTCCCCTCATAGGCAGGGACACCTCCCACTAGCCCAGGCAGTCTCAAGGCTTTTGGCACAGGCTGTGCCATCACTGGAGGGGCAGCAGGGTGGCAGTGATGCCCCCTGGTGCCCTCTGTGCCCCCCATGCCAACAACAGTCACCTTCCTGCATGGCTCTGCTCCCCTTCCTGTTTTCCTCCAGCCACTCCTTGCTGTGTGGGGCTCTGCTGCCCCATGGGCACCCCCCAGTCCTGGTGGCACTGAGTGGGGTGGGGGCACCCAGGGGTGTGTTGTCACTCCTGGATACCAGGGAATGCCAGGCCCTGGGGCATTCTGGCTGCTGCTGCTGGCCCCAGCTTTGCAGCCCTCGGGAGGAGGGCTCTGGAGGTGCCCAGTGCTTACTGAGCAGGGGGGGTGGCATCAAAGGCATCACAAGTGGCTGAAGTGGAGCCATGTGGCCAAATCCTGCACTGGGCTGGGGCTTCTGAAACCTACCTGAGAGAAGGCTGCAGGGAGCTGGGGGTTGGGCTCTGCTCCCTAGGATCAGGTGATAGGAGGAGAGGAAATGGCCTGAAATTGTGCCAGGGGAGGGTTAGGTTGGAGAGGAGGAACAATTTCTTTGCTGCAAGAGTGGTCAGGGCTTGGCACAGGCTGCCCAGGGAGGTGGTGGAGTCCCCATGCCTGGAGGTGTTCCAGAACCTGTGGCCATGGCACCTGGGGCCATGGTTTGGTGCCCATGGTGGGGCTGGGTTGCTGCTGGGCTGGATGACCTCAGAGGGCTTCTCCAACCCAAACAAGTCTCTGATTCTATGTCCAGCCCCACACTGGTGCAGGTGCCCTAGGTGCTGGCAACCTGGGAAGAGAACTGCAGGGAAGGGGGGCATGGCCCAGTGCCCTGCCCTGGCAGGAGACCCCAGCCAGATGGCACTGGGCACTTGCTCCCTGCCCTGGCACTCTGAGACCTGATGCTTTCGCCATGCCTGGCTGCAAACCCCACCCCTGGCCCCACAGCTGGAGGAAGCTGCCCCACGCACCGCTGCCTCTCACCACCCCCTGGCACCAGCCTGAACGATGCTGGCAACTTCCCAGCCCCTCTGGGTCAGGGCTGGGACAATGTGGGAGGCAGCATGCTGAGAGCATGCAGTGAGTGCAGTGTGAGTGTGCAGAGAGGCCAGGAGTGTGCAGGGAGCAAATGCAGTGAGCAGTGAACACGCAGTGAGAAGGCAGCAGGCATGCAGGGCATGCAGAGAGGCCAGGAGCTTGCAGGGAGCATGGAGGGAGCACGCAGTGAACGTGCAAAGGCCAGGAGCATGCAGGGAGTGAACAGTGAGCAAGCAGTGTGAGTAGTGAGCATGCAGTGACAAGGCAGTGAGTGTGCAGAGGCCAGGAGCATGCAGGGAGCAAACAGTGAGCATTAAACATGAGCCCTGAGCACAGAGGAAGCATGCAGTGAGCTTGCAGAGTGTGTAGGGGGGCCCAGGAGCATGCAGGAAGCAAACCATGAGCGTGGAGTGTGAGCAGTGAGCAGAGGGAGCATGCAGTGAGCAGAGAGAGCATGCAGTGAGCAGAGGGAGCATGCAGTGAGCAGAGGGAGCATGCAGTGAGCAGAGGGAGCATGCAGTGAGCAGAGGGAGCATGCAGTGAGCATGCAGAGGGCCAGGAGCATGTAAACCATGAGCATGGAGCCTGAGCAGCAAGTGTGCAGTGACTGCAAGCATGGAGAGAGCATGGGGCAGGGGGAATCCAACATGCAGAGGTCAAGCAAGGGGCACACAGCGAGGCATGCACCGGACATGCAGAGAACATACCAACGGCATGCAGCTGACATGCAGCCAGTACGCAGGGAGCAGGCAGCACGCAGGCAGGGGCATGCAGCCAGGAGGCTGCTCCGAGGGGACCCTGAGGGCTGGGCAAGCTCCTGGCCAGCCCTGGGCGTCCCTGGTGCGCTGGGCACCCCCTGGGCGGCTCCCCCCCGGGGCTGTGGGTGCCAGCTCTGCCGCCCTGTCCTTACCGGCTGGGTGACCTACATGGCAGCGTGCACAATTTGGGAGGCATGCGGCTCCCCCGGCTCCCCCGCCCGCTCCAGAGCCGCCCCACGGCTGCCGGCGGCCAGCAGGCTCCGCAGCACCCTCCCCGACCCCGTTCTTGTCCCCCTGCCCCGGCATCCCTTCAAACCCCGGCAGCCAAAATCCTTGCCAAGGGGGAGCACAGCGCCGCCATCTGCCCCCCTCTGCCTCACCAGCCTGGGTTAACTGGGGAGCCCCCCCTTAGGAAGCTCTGGGGGGCTTGGTTTGCCCTGGCTGTGAGCAGGATGCCCATGGATGGCAGCAGCCACCAGGGCCTGCAGGCATCTGGCTGCAATTCGGAGGGGTCTAGGGGTCGCGGAGGGCAGCCGGGACCCTAAAGGTGACCCCACACCAGGCTGCCACCTTGGAGGAGGTGGTGGGGGAGGGAGGACGTGCTGCAGATCCCGCAGCCAAACATCCCCAAGCAGCAGCAGCAGCAGCAGCAGGGGAGGAGGAGAAGCCGGTGGGGAGCAAAGTGTGCTGGCAGAGCTGGGAGGGTTTGGGCTGGGGGGTGGCGGGGAGGGGGCTGCATTGCCGGGGGTGGATCCTGCGCGGGGTGCCCCGGGGGAGGTGCCTGCGGTGCGGCGAGGGCCCGGCGGGTCCGCAATGGCGGCGGCGGCCGCAGCCAATGCGGGGGGCGGGAGGTGAAGTCATGCAGCGGAGCCGCCGCCATTGGCCCCGCTCGGCGCAGCCAGCGCGGCCCCGGCGCGGCCCCGGCCCCGGCGCGGCCCCGGCCGGCGTCATGCGAGGCGGGGCTGGCACCGGGGGAGCGGGGGGTGGGGGTGTGAGAAACGGGACACCTACAGCTGGCACCGGCGCTTCCCCGCCGTGCCACCGAGCCTGGGCTAGGGGTCTCGTTCCGGAGTCACCCCCTCCCCACGCACACGCCCGGGACCGTGCCCCGGCCTCGGTGGGCTGCGGGGAAGAGAGGGATGTGACCCTGTGCCCTGCTCCCCCCACTCGGGGCAGGCCCCGCGGTGGGGCTGAGCGCTGCTCCGCTCATTGTATGTGTGGGCTGGGGGCTCAGGGTCAGCTTCCCCCCTGCCCTGAGCCTTGGGGCTGCAGAAAATTCACAGAGACATGAAGTGTCCTTGTCCCCTGGTGCAGGGGGGACCCCAGGAGGGGTCTCAGCGCCCAGAGAGGGCAGCCCAAGGGGTGTCCTTGTCCCCTGGTGCAGGGGGGACCCCAGGAGGGGTCTCAGCGCCCAGAGAGGGCAGCCCAAGGGTTGTCCTTGTCCCCTGGTGCAGGGGGGGACCCCAGGAGGGGTCTCAGTTCCCGAGCACAGGGGGGGCATCCCAAGCGGTGTCCATGTCCTTGTGCCCAGGTGTGGGGAGTGGGGGTGGTTGGGGTGCCTGGAGGGAGCGTCACTGTGCCTTGGTGCAGGGCAGGGGGGCCTGGGGGGTGTCTCTGTCTCGGGGTGCAGCGGGCGGCTGGGGGTATCCCTGTTTGTGGGTGCAATGCAGAAGGGGGAACGGGAATGGGGGTGTCCCTGTCTTGGGGTGCAGTGCAGGGGGTGGCTGGGGGATTCCCCTGCCCCTGACTGTGGTGCAGGAGGGTGTCCTGGTGCAGGGAGCCCCCCGGGGGGCGTGTTCCTGGCCCCCCATTGCAGCTCGGGAGAGTGCCCGAGGTGTATGTGGGGGGGTCCGGATCTGTGGAGCAGCACAGCGGGGTGAAGGGGGTCGGGGGGTGTCTCCGGTGACCACGGAGGCGGGGGGTGGTGTATCCCTGGTGGGTACCCGGAGGGGTTGTTCTCGTCCCGGGTGTTCAGGGAGGGGGTTGTGTCCCACCGTGGGTCCCCGGGGGGGGTGTTTGTTGGTGTCCCCGGTGCAGCACGGGGAAGTACACGCGTGTGGGGGGTGGTCGGCTGTCCCCAGCAGGGGGGGTGTGTCCCCTCTGGGTACCGGGGGCGGGAGGTTGGTTTGTGTCCCCTCTGGGTACCCGGGGTGGGGGAGGGGGAGGGGTACCCCCGTCCTGGTTCTCAGCGCGGGGGGTGCCCGGGGCGGCGGCGCCCGGCGGGGGCGGTGCGGGGCCGTGCGGGGCGGGCCGTGGCCGTGGCTATAAAAGCCGCCGGGGGCGGCGGCGCCGCGTCCCCTCCCGGTGGCGGCGGAGCGGAGCGGCGGAGCGGAGCGGGCGGCGGTGCGGGCTGCGGTACCACCAGCAGCGGCGGCTCTGCGGGGCCGCGCCGGTGAGCGCCGCCGGGCCGGGCCAGGCCAGGCCGGGCCGGCACCGGGGCTGGGGGTGGGGGATCGAACTGGATGGGGCGCTCCGTGCGGCGCCGCAGCCGTCTGACCAGCACTCCCCCCTCCCCCCGTCCGCTCCTCTCCCCGCAGGTCTCGGCCACCCCCCGGACTCCCCTCCGGCTCTGCCCGTCCCTCCGCCTCCCTTCCCTCCCCACCCGCCCCGTTTGTTGTTTTGGGTTTTTTTCTGCCCCACACACCTCCCCACACCCCCCCGGCTCCATTTCTCCCAGCAACGCCGCCCCCCGCCACCCCCCCCCCGCAGCAAGATGGTGCAGAAGAAATCAGAGATCCCGGGGTTCCACCGCTCCTTCAAGGTAAGGGGGTGCGCCTCGCCCGGGGGTCGTGCCGGGGTGGGGGGTTCCGGGAGGGGAAATGCGGGGCTAGGGTGCGGGCAGGGCCAGTGCGGGCCCGCGGCGGCCGGATCCTGCGGTCTGCAGCTCCCTGCGCCGCAGCCGCTGCCCGGGATCGGGAGGCAGGGGGAGAGCTACCCTGTGAGTACCCCCCCTGGGCACCCCCCCGAGGGAGCGAAGCGCCGGGGGTGCTGCCACCGGGCAGCAAGCTGCCAAGCGGGCAGCGAACCTTCCTCCGACCCTTCCCCCTCTGCCCCAGGGGTTGGGGTGTTCCCACGGCTGATCCCGGGGGTCGGGTTTGCAGACCCCTCCCCCCCCCCCCCCTTGGGATGGGCACTGGGATGCTGCAGCCAATCTTTGCTGGGGGATCCCAGGGTGGTGGGGGATGGGAGGGGATGTGCTGTTGTGTCGTCGTCCTCCTCCAGCTTCACCATTTGCCCCTAATCTGCAGGGGTGCCTGGGTGGGGGTGGCTGTGAGGTGGGGAGCTCGGGGGCTCCCCAGGCCTAGCCTGGCACAGGACCTGTTGTGGCAGCACCTGGCAGGGGATCCTGGCAGCGCAGTGCCCACATCTTCCAGCACAGGGCTGCGGCTGACACCCAGGGCTTGGGTGTCCCGGGCACCCTCGACCCTGTCGCGCCGCATCCCTCCCTGGCGCTGTCAACGCTGGAGGTGTGCGGAGGGGCCGCATCCTGCCGGGTCCTGCCGCCCTGGTGCCGCTGTGCGGCCGAGCGGCTCCGTGGGACCTTTGTTTAGTTTGGCTGCCGGCGCTGCGAGTGCTGCCGGGAGCAGCTCACCCCAAACCTGCCCAGCTTATTTTAGCTGACAGCTAATCCTGCTTGGAAGGCTTTGGGCTGGGGGTTCGGCTCTCTCCCTCCTTCCCCAGCACCCTCCCCTCCCCCCCCAGGGTGGCTGGGGTTGGGGACAGGGAAAGGGACACCTCAAGCTATGGCAGCGTCCACCCCACGCCTCCCATCCCCCAAAGCTTTTGTGTGTCGGGGCCGTGGCAGCTGGCAGGGCCCTGTGTGCCCTCCCCTCCACGCCCTCTGTGTGCCCCCTCTGTAACCGCTCCCCCTACCCTCCCTCCCCCCGGGAGGCCTCATCCTGCCCGCGGTGCAGGGACGTGGGCCAGGGCTGCTTGTCCCAGGGGGGTGACAGCCCTGGTGCAGGGACCAGGACTCGTGGGGGTGGGGGGTGGCATATGAAGGATGCTGTACTCTTCTCGTTCAGGTTATCTGGGGGGCAGGGGGGGGTGGGGGGTGTGGCTAAGCTGGCAAAGCATTGGGCAGGAGGATTTTTGGTGCCAAAGATCTGGAGTGGTGCTTGGTGTGGGGGTGCTGCATGTGTGACACACCCCCACCCCCCAGCCTGCACCACAATGGGGACCCCCCTGGCTCCCTAAGAGCTGCCCTGGCAGCAAATGGGCATTTTCTGGGTGCTTGTGGCGCTGGTGGCTGGGGCTCACTGTTCCTGTGCCACGCTGGGGCTGGCAGCTGGCAGCTGTCCCGGGCACCGGGGGCACCGGGGCGGGTTTGGGAACGCCGCCGGGAGCTGCAACCTCCACCCAAACAGATTTCGTAACCCCGCAGAGGATGAGGCCCTTTCTCCTTCCTGGATGGGTCCCACGGCTCAGGGGGGAGCTGAGGGTCACCGTGGCCCCTTGGGTGCTGGGACCAGAGCCAGTGGGCTGTGGGGTGGGGGGGAGGCAGCAGTGCCCATGCCCTTTGCTCGTAGTGGGGCACAGGGAGGGTGTAGGATGGGGCCTGCTCCTGCCAGATGTCTCCGAGGAGCTTCACTGCAGGGGGGCTCAGCAGGCTTCAGCCCACCGTGAGCTTGCAGGGGGCTGGGAGGCTGTGGTGTGGTGGCCCTGGAGCCTGTCCTGCCCCCGTGCCTTTGTCCTCCTCCTGCCTCGCTGTAGTTCAGGTCTGGGTGGAGTCCTGGGTTGGGGTTGGTGTGGGCAGCCCTGATGCCTCTCATCTTCCCCTGCATGCTGGCCCAGGGCTGCTGGTGTGCAGCATGACCTGGCAGCACCATCCCCATCAGGAGATGTGGTCAAAGCCTTTCTCCTCCTCCTCCAGCTCTGCCTGGAGCTCTGCCTGGGGCTCTGTCTGGGGGCTCTGCTGCATCCCACCCTGAGCCAGGGTCCTGCACCACTGGGGCGAGTGAGCAGCAGGGTGCATGCCAAGGCCAGGAGCGTGCCAGGCTCGGTGCCCATGCTGGGCCCTGCACGGGCAACTGGTGATGGCTGGTCCAGTGGCTGCCACCTCCCTCCTGTTCTTGCCCTCCCCAGGGACAAAACCCCTTTGACCTGGAGTTTGATCAGTCCAACCACCTGGAGCCTGTCTTCAACTTCGAGTGCCCACCCCGTCCTGGTGAGCCTTGGGTGCCCTCCTGAGGGGCTCCTCCCATCCCACCCCACGGGCTGTTGGCCCTTTGCTTTGGGGGGTGGCAGTGCTGGCAGGGGGCGGTCAGGGCTGACTCCTGCTGGTGGCTTTGCCCCTGCCCAGACATGCCCTCAAGCCAGCCCATCGATATCCCTGATGCCAAGAAGAGGAACAAGAAGAAGAAGCGCTGCAGAGCCACCGACAGCTTCTCTGGCAGGTTTGAAGGTGAGCCAGGGGCTGCCCCGGGGGCCCTAGAGCTCCTCCTTCCCCTCCCCTCTCTTCCCCTCACCAGGCTGGGGACTTCCCAGGCTTGGGGACAACCCCCTGGGGAGAAGGGAGAGCTGTGGCTGTCCCATGCTGCGCTGGGGCCAATGGTTTTGGCGACGTCTTCCCTGCCAGATGTTTACCAGCTGCAGGAGGAGGTGTTGGGAGAAGGAGCCCATGCCAGAGTCCAGTCCTGTGTCAACCTCATCACCAACAAGGAGTATGCAGTGAAGGTAAAGCTCTGGGGCTGCAGACCAGGCTCCCTCCCAGCCTCCTGCCTCAGTTTCCCTTTCTGCCCTCCGCACCTCAGGCTCTCCCAGCTCCTGCTGCTGTCTGGTGCTGGCACAGGAGCGTGATGGGGCCAGGCCGTGCTGGTGGCACACCGTGCTCTGCCAGTGCCCAGCCCTGGCACCTTGGTCAAGCTTCTTGGCCACGCTGCTCTCCCTCTAGATGAGGGCAGGTGGGAGTTAAACTAACACCTGGCACGCCTCTGGGTAACTGGGGGCACGCAGGGGCCTGTGGTGCTGTCATGGTGGCCAGCCTGGGGGTCTCCATGTGGGGATGGGGGTGCTGGAGGGGGTTGGGGTGAGCCTGCTGCTCTGGGGGCTGGGGAAGGTGGTCCTGTGGCCCTGCACCCCGTGGCGTGAGGGGGCTGGGCTGGGCCCTGTGCCAGAGCTGCAGCCACATGCCAGGGGACCTTGGCTTCCCCCGTGGCTCTGGGAGGGGGCTTTGTGTGCCCCAGTGAGGCAGGGGGGAGCAGTCAGTGCCCTGTGCGCCCCACAGGGCTGGGGCCAGCAGGAGCATGCAGCTCTCTCACCATGAGGCCGTGACTGGGGACCCCTGCCCGCCCCATGGCACATCTGCCGGGCACCGACCACGCCAGTGCCCGGTGGTTGAAAGTGTCCTTCCCTGTCACCAGGGACTGTGCTGGGGCTTGGCAGTGTCACATGGACCTTGCCTGGGCCAGGCCAGGAGGGAGGGAGGGAGAGGCTTGGCACTGCCCCCGGGAACAGCCTGTTCTGCTGCCTTAACCCCTTCGGGCACCCTCTGCCTGCCTCCACCCAGCCTTGGGGGGGTGTCCCTGGCTCTGGCTGGGTGGGGGTGTGCTGGTTCATGGCCTCTCCCCAGCCTGACCCTTTCCCCCTGCCCCCCAAATCTTTGCATCCCCAGATCATAGAGAAGCGCCTGGGCCACATCCGCAGCAGAGTGTTCCGGGAGGTGGAGATGCTCTACCAGTGCCAGGGACACAGGTATGGCACAGCAGCCCCCAGCCCCCCTCCTGCAGAGGGCATGGGGAGGGGCACACAGGGCCCTGCCAGCTGCCACAGCCCCAGCACACAAAAGCTTGGCAGGGGAGGGGGACGGGAGGCGTGGGGTGGTGGACACTGCCGCATCCATGGTGCCCCCTGCCTTGTTCCCCAGCCCCCCTGGGAGGGGGGAGCAGACTGAGCCTGGGCTGAACTCGAGACGGGGATGGGCTGCAGCCAGGCTGCCCTCCCACGCCTGCTGCCTGCCCTTGGCCTGGCTGCAGCATCTCGGGGCGGGGGGGGCACCGGGAAGGCCTTTGCCATGACGGCAGGGGGGCTGCAGAGGCCAAGCTGGGGCCGTGCCGGGGGGGAGAGCTGAGCCTCTGCTGCTGCAGGCTGCGCAGTGAGGCTGCTGCTGGCCAGGGGCAGCAGAGAGCCAGGAGAGGGTCTGCGAGCAATTAGGGAGCGCAGCTGGGCGCCCGCAGTCCCTCTCCTTCCCCCCTGGAACGCAGCTGGGGGACCCCTGGCTGTGTGGTTTCAATCACTGAAAACCCAACTTCTGCTGTCCCCTTCCCCACCCTTGGGGACCCATCCTGGCTGGGGCTGTGGGCAGAGGGGACTGGGGGAGGTTTTTTGGGGGGTCACTGGGCTGAGGCTGCTGGGGCTGGGGGGACAGAGGGGACTCAGGGAAGTTTTGGGGGTCACTGAGCTAAGGCTGCTGGGGGCTAGGTGTGGGGGGGTGGGCAGAGGGGACTCAGGGATGTTTTGAGGAGTTGCTGAGCTAAGGGTGCTGGGGCTGGGGGGCAAGAAGGTACTCAGGTTTTGGGGGGTCACTGGGCTAAGGCTGCTGTCCCTGCAGGAACGTCCTGGAGCTGATTGAGTTCTTTGAGGAGGAGGAGAGGTTCTACCTGGTGTTTGAGAAGATGAGAGGAGGTGAGTTGTAGGGGTGCTGGGGGGGGGGGGAGGTAGTCAGGGTGGCAGGAGCCCCCCTCCCCAGGAGGTCCTGACTGTGCTGTGGGGCTGGCTGCAGGCTCCATCCTGACCCACATCCACCGGCGGCGCCACTTCAACGAGCTGGAGGCCAGCGTGGTGGTGCAGGACATCGCCAGTGCCCTGCACTTCCTGCACAACAAAGGTGAGCTGCTGCTGCCTGCCCCCCTGGGGTGACCACCCTGACCTCCCCCCTGCATGCCCCCTACCCACGGGACAGTCCCAGCCCCGGGCACAGGGTCAGGCCCGGCTGCATCATGAAGCTCTTTGTGGTTCTGGAGCCTGTTCCTCCGGTTGGGTTGGGGTTTGGGGCCAGCAGCAAGCTCTGCCCTTTGCCACGATGCAGGAGGTGGTTTGGGGTGGGGAGGGGAGGGAGGGGTCCTGGTGCCACCCCCTTAGGCCTTTCAGCATGGAGGTTTTGGAAGTGGGGAGAGGATTTTTGCCTTCATTGTCGTCATCTTCTTACCCCCAGGAATCGCACACAGGGATCTGAAACCCGAGAATATTCTGTGTGAGAGCCCAGACCAGGTGAGCAGGGAGCAGCTGGGTGGGCTCAGGGGGTCCTGCCAGGGGGTGGTGGGTGCAGGATGGGGTCCTGCCAGGGGGTGCTGCTGTTCCTGCTGTTGTAGCCCATGGAGTGCTGGGAAGCAGGGCAGGACCAGGTGGTAATGGGCAGCTGGGGCATGAAAGCAAGGCTGTGGACCCCACGGGGGCTGCTGAGGAGGGGGCTGTCACTGAGCACCCCTCTCTTCCAGGTCTCCCCAGTGAAGATCTGTGACTTCGACCTGGGAAGTGGCATCAAACTCAACGGCGATTGCTCTCCCATCTCCACCCCGGAGCTGCTCACTCCGGTAAGTGTCTGAGCGACTCTGTGGGGCTGGACGGGGGGAGGGGAATTGGGGGGAGGGGAATTGGGGGGGAGGGGGCTGTGTGGGGAGGGGACTCCCCCCTCCGTTTATCTCGCAGCTTTCTGAGCGCGGAGCTGCATGCAGGCACCTCCTGCCCGCGGCTGCCGTCCCTGCCGCTGCCCTGCCCGCACCCCCCCGCGGCAGCAGCCGAGCTGCGGTTACATAACACGGGAGGGGGAGGGGGGTGGGGGCAGGGGCGGGGCAGGGGGGGCTGGCACAGAGCCCGGGCTGCGGAGAGCCTTAGCAACAGCCAGCCCCGGCGGAGGCGGCCCCGGGGAGGCCGAGCAGCTCACCGGGAGAAGTGGGTCAGGAGAGAGGCTGGCAGGGGCTGGAGGCTGCTTGTGGGGGGTTCCCTCCTCGTGTGGCTGCCGGGGGGGTGTGTGACTGAGGGCCCCCCTCCCCGTGCTGCGGGGTGCAGCTTGTGTGCAGTGCAGACCCCGCAGGGGGGACACCCCGAAGGATTCCAGGCTGATCTCATGTTGCATGGAGCCTTTCCTCCCTCCCTCTTTCCTCCCTCCCTCTTTCCTCCCTCCCTCTTTCCTCCCTCCCTCTTTCCTCCCTCCCTCTTTCCTCCCTCCCTCTTTCCTCCTCCCTCTTTCCTCCCTCCCTCTTTCCTCCCTCCCTCTTTCCTCCCTCCCTCTTTCCTCCCTCCCTCTTTCCTCCCTCCCTCTTTCCTCCCTCCCTCTTTCCTCCCTCCCTCTTTCCTCCCTCCCTCTTTCCTCCCTCCCTCTTTCCTCCCTCCCTCTTTCCTCCCTCCCTCTTTCCTCCCTCCCTCTTTCCTCCCTCCCTCTTTCCTCCCTCCCTCTTTCCTCCCTCCCTCTTTCCTCCCTCCCTCTTTCCTCCCTCCCTCTTTCCTCCCTCCCTCTTTCCTCCCTCCCTCTTTCCTCCCTCCCTCTTTCCTCCCTCCCTCTTTCCTCCCTCCCTCTTTCCTCCCTCCCTCTTTCCTCCCTCCCTCTTTCCTCCCTCCCTCTTTCCTCCCTCCCTCTTTCCTCCCTCCCTCTTTCCTCCCTCCCTCCCTCTTTCCTCCCTCCCTCTTTCCTCCCTCCCCAAAGCTTTATCAGCAGCAGCAGGGCTCCCCCTCTACGTGCAGGGTGTTGCCCTGCACCCCGATGTTGACGTGCCAGGGAGGGCCGAGCCTGGGCAGCGTCGGGGTGCACAGCAGCAGAGGTGGGGGCCAAACCAGCCCAGCCCTCTCAGGTTACTCCACGTTTAGCCTCTTGCTGAGGCAGGAGCGGAGTGTCTGAGGTGTGCCAAGTTTCCCTGTGCCCAGTTCTGGCAGCGGCTGCCCCGGTTCGTGCCCAGCTGCAGGCCATGGGGCTTGGGTTTCTTGTTTCCCTTGGGTGGCATCAGCTGCCGGGGCTGCTGAGGGCTCTGGTTTGGAGGCCTCCCGCCCCAGCCCGTGTTGGTTATCTGCTGGCTGCAGCTTTTCTCTCCCCTGGTCACGGGGTGGTGTGGGCTGCGCGTCACGTGTGGGGGAAAGCCCCAGAGGCCCTCCTGGGAACCGTGGGGGAGCAGGAGAGGGGAGGGAAGAGGAGAAGGGGAGAGGGGGAACAGGAGAGGGAAAGGGGAGAGGGGAAGCAGGAGAGGGAAAGGGGAGAAGGGGGAATGGGGGAGGTGAAGGGGAGAGAGGAAGGGGATAGGTCGAACAGGAGAGGGGAAAGGAAGAGTGGGATAGGGATAGGGGATAGGAGAACAGGAGAGGGGAAGGGGACAGGAGGATAGGAAAGGGAAAGGGGATAGGAGAAGGGGAGAGGGGGAATCAGATAGGGGAACAGGAGAGGGGGAAGGGAATAGGAGAATGGGAGAGGGGAAGGTGAGAGAGGAAGGGGATATGAGAACGGGAGAGGGAAAAGGGAGAGGGGGATGGGAGAGTGGAACCAGGATAGGGGAAGGGGAGAGGGGGAAGGGAATAGGAGAATGGGAGAGGGGGAATGGGAGAGGGGTACAGGGCTGCCTCAGCCCCTCCCTGCACCGGACCCCACACCTGCTGCAGAGCCTCTGCCTGCTCTGGGGGCTCTGGCAGTGCTGGGCAGGGGAGCAGGCAGGGGAGCAGGCAGGGCAGCGGGCAGAGCCGGCTGGTCCCGCGGTGCTTGTGGCCGCTCCCTGGCGCTGACAGGATGGGAGGGACGCGGAGCTGGTTGGGTGGTGGCAGTGGTGCCCTGGGGTGAGTGTGGCCTCACTGGTGCTGCCCTGGGGCGGGTAACACCCCTTCAGCTTCGGGGTTATTTTGGGTTTTTGTGTTGTTTGGGGTGGCAGCTGCCTGCTGGGTGACCCCTGGAGAGGGGCAGGGCTGTGGCATCCCAGGGTGTGGTGAGAAACCTGCCCAGGAGTTGTCTGCCCTGCCAGGGGCAAAGCTGGGAAGCAGCCACAGCTGCACCCTCGTTGCAGAGGTTCAGAGAATGGTTTGGGTTGGAAGGGACCTTAAAGATCATCCAGTTCCAACCCCCTGCCACTGGCGGGGACACCTCCCACCAGCCCAGGTTGCTCAAGGCCTTGTACAGCCTGGCCTTCAGCACCTCTGGGGAGGAGGCAGCCACAGCCTCCCCATCCTCACTCTCAAGAATTTCTTCCTCATCTCCAGTCTCAGTCTCCCCTATCCCACCTCAAAGCCATTGTCCCTCATCCTGTCACTCCCAGTCCTGGTCAGAAGCCCCTCCCCAGCTCTCCTGGAGCCCCTTCAGGTCCTGGAAGGCTGCTCTGAGGTCTCCCTGGAGCCACCTTTTCTCCAGGAGGTGCAGCACCATACCTCCAGCAGGATTCTTCCAGGCTCTGCCTGACTGCTCCCCCAGCCCCTTGGGGTGCCTGTGGCTGGGTCTCACCTCCCTCTTCCCCCCACAGTGTGGCTCTGCAGAGTACATGGCCCCGGAGGTGGTGGAAGCCTTCAACGAGGAGGCTTCCATCTACGACAAGCGCTGTGACCTGTGGAGCCTGGGGGTCATCCTCTACATCATGCTGAGCGGGTACCCTCCCTTCGTGGGGCACTGCGGCTCCGACTGCGGCTGGGACCGGGGCGAGGCTTGCCACACCTGCCAGGTGCGACAGGGGGCGCCCGGGCAGTGCCCACCGCCCAGCCCTGCCTTGGCAGCACCGCTCCCAGCTGAGCCTCTTTCGTTCCTCCCCCCCCCAGAACATGCTCTTTGAGAGCATCCAGGAGGGCAAGTACGAGTTCCCCGACAAGGACTGGGCACACATCTCCTTCGGAGCCAAAGACCTCATTTCCAAGCTGCTGGTGAGAGATGCCAAGAAGAGGCTCAGCGCAGCCCAAGTCCTGGAGCACCCCTGGGTGCAGGGGGTGAGTGTTGCTCTGCCCCCTCCCTCCACCCCCAATCCTTCACCCCCCAAAAGCTGGGGTGAGGGACCCCTCTCTGACAGCTGTGTTTGGTTGCAGTGTGCTCCAGATAACACCCTGCCCACTCCCATCATCCTGCAGAGGTGAGTGTGAGGGGCTTTGGGGGATGGGGGAACAAATCCTAGCCCCTCTCCACCCCCACTCCCCCCCCAAAGTCCTGGCTCTTCTCCCCATTGGGCTGCTCTCCACTCTTGCTGCTTTTCTGGTGGTTCTGCTGTGGGTTTCTCTCCAGGCAGTGGCTGCAGCATGAGACTTGGATTTAAGTCTTGGGTTTGGTGCCTAGCCAGCCCTGGAGGGGTCATGCACACAGAGGGGGACACCCCTGTGGCCTTATCATCCTGGAGTCCTAGAATGGGACCTTCAAGATCATCCACTTCCAACCCCCTGCCATGGGCAGGGACACCTCCCACCAGCCCAGGCTGCTCAAGGCCTCATCCAGCCTGGCCTTCAACACCTCCAGGCAGGAGGCAGCCACAGCCTCCCTGGGCAACCTATTCCAGTCTCTCCCCACCCTCCCTCTCAAGAACTTCTTCCTCATCTCCATTCTCAATCTCTCCTCTCCCAGCTCAAAGCCATTGTCCCTCGTCCTGGCACTCCCAGCCCTTGTCCAAAGTCCCTCCCCAGCTCTCCTGGAGCCCCTTCAGGGAAGGCTGCTTTGAGGTCACTCCCAGCCCTTGTCCAAAGTCTCTCTCTGACCCCAAACCTCCCTTGCAGGCCCTTATGCCCCCCTCTTGCCCCCCATGCAGGAACAGCAGTGCCAAAGAGCTCACCTGCTTCGCTGCTGAGGCCATCGCCGTCAACCGCCAGCTGACTCGGCGCGACGAGGACGAGGAGGAGGAGGCGGAGGAGGAAGCACGACCCATCATCATCAAAGCTACCTCACGGGCCATGCAGCTCTCCCCCCCCTCCGAGTCCAAGCTGGCCAAGCGGCGGCAGAAGAGCAGCCTGGCCAAGGCGGTGGCCGCCGGGCAGCACCTGGTGGCCCCCCTGGTCCTGGTGGCCGACCAAGCCTGAGCTGTGCCACTCGTCCTGCTGTACCCCCACATCGTCCCCCCCTTCCTCCTCCTTTTCTTTCTTTCTCCACTCCCCCTCTGCCCCCACCCCCCGTTTCTGTCCAGTGACAAGATCAGACCTGGTCCCTGTGGCTGGTTTCCAAGGCTCTGCTGATCTTGTAGCGCTGGGGTGGGGGAGGGGTCGTCGAGGATCTCTCTTTTATTTCGTTTGTTTGTTTGTTTTCTATAAGGTATTAAACCAAGCGTGAGGTGGCTTCACCCAGGGCACACTCAAGGACATCTGACAGACACTCAGACTTTTTGTTTCCTGACTCTTGGTTTCTCCTCTGACATTTTTCCACCCCCCCCTCCCTCCCCCCAGCCCTTACCCTCTTTTTCCTCCCTGACACCAAAGGACTCTTTGTGCCCCGGCGCTGCTCGGCCGATTTCAGCTCCTTTCAAACTGTGAACAAAAGGCCCTCGGGAGCCACCTTTTACCCTCCGCCCTCCCCTTGTCGCTCCAGGTCTTTCTCCAATCTTGGGGCAGCACCCACAAAACGCCCTGCTGCCCACCCCCCACCCCCTTCCCAGGGGTGGTCCTAGGTGCAGGGAGCCCCTCCCGTCCCACGCTCGGGGGCTGTGCCGCGTTAGGGGTGGGGCTGGGGGATGTGGCAGACGTTGTGCAGGGAACCGCTGGGGCAGGGGAGAGACGGTGCCAGGGAGGGAGCAGTGCCCTGTTTGCACCAAGCCACCCTCTCTCCTTGGCACCCTTGCTTCCAGAATAAGCTATTCACCCCCCTCCTTTTTTTTTTTAACTACTATTATTATTATTGTTTTTGTTTGAATGATTGTTGGTTTTAAACTGCCAGCTGTGCTTCTCCACAGGGCACGGAGAAAAGTCTTCCTTCCCTTCCCATGCTCCGGAGCTGGTGGCTCCCCGGGGGTAAGGTCAGAGCTGGGGGGGTGGTGCCCAGGTGTCTGGGGCTGTGGGCTTGCACTGGGTCAAGTGTTGGCACACACCCCCCCCCGGACGCACCACACCCCACCCCACCCCAAAGTATTTGGAGGGGCTGCTTGCTGATAGTTGTGCCCTTGTGGAGGTGCAGGGAGGATGAGGTCTGGGCAGCCCCTCGGGGAGCGGCAGGGCTGAGGTCTGGGCAGCCCCTTTGGGAGCAGCAGGATGCTCTGGGGGAGGTGAAGGACCCGTCTGAAAGAGCTCTGGGACTTGGTGTGGCTTTGGGCTGGCCCCGAGGCCGCTGTGGCAGGAGGGTCTTGGAGGGGCACGGAGGGTGCTGAGTGCCCAGGGGATGCTGGTGAGCGAGTGGCCAGGCTGATGGCAGCAGCCAAAGGCCCCAGCACCGGGGAGCAGCGTGTGGAGGGTTCGGGATGTGGAGCTGGAGGGTGTGGGGTCAGAGCAGCAGGGGCTGTGAGGGGAGCTGGGTTCTGGTGTGTTCAGGCAGGTGCCAGGCACGGCATTGCCCTTCCCTCAGAGCCCAAGGAAGGGAATGCAGGAGGGGAAGGGCTTGGGGCGCCGAGGCCCTCGGCTGGTTTGTGCCACGCAGGGCTGGCTCCGTCCAGGCGAGCAGGGCTGCCCTGCAGCTCCCCCAGCTGCCCTGCACCGAGCCAGAGCAGCAGCCCTGCTCTCCTCTGCGGGTAGTGCCAGTGTGCCACACCTGCTGCCATCCCTGCCAGCAGGAGGGAGGTGCCTCCTTCCTTAGCAATCTCTTGTTTTCTTCCCTTTCCAACTCGATGCTTGGAGCTTTCTATGTGGTTTTAAAAGCAGCCTCGGGCCGCGGCGTGCACAGGGTGAAGGCTTTGGGAGCTTGCTTTGAGCCGGGGAAGAGCCTTCCCCTGGGCTTCAGCTGAGGGTGGTCACTGTCTCTGACAAAGAGCAAAATGTTCTCCTTTTTATTTTGAAGACTGCTGACAGCAATACTATGCAATAGATGTTGTGGGGTTTGGGGTTCTTTTTCGTTTCAGGGAGGTGTGTGTGAGTTCTCTTGGGAGATGATGATGGACTTTGGGGCAGGGGTTGTCTTCTCTCACCCTTTTGAAGCCCTCCTGCTGGGCTGGTTAGTGGATGGATTGAGGAGGGCAGCTTCCCTCCCTCCTCCACCTCACACCCCCCCCCTCCAAAAAAACCCTGCCTTGTGGCTTGCAATCTGCCCTCTTCCCACCCAGTCTCAATGTGCAGGGTGAGGAGGAGCAAGGGTGGTTGGTGGTGAGGGGAGATCCTCCTCCTCCTCCTCACCCTTAGACACCCCAGAGAGGCCTCCTTTAAGAGAAAAGGAAAAAAAACAAAATCAACAACAAAAATCCACCTTGATTGTACATTGTTCCTTTTTTCTAGGTTCTTTATGGTTTTTTGGGTTGGTTTTTTTCCCCCCCTGAGCTGTAGATAATTCCTTCTTGTCTTACATTAAGAAAAACTTGAATGATGCTGCCTTGAGCTGGTGGTGTGGAAGCTGCCCCTGGGTGCTGCCAGCCACAGCCTGTGTCTGAAACAGCAACAGCAATGAAAAAGAAACAAAATAGTTGTGGGGAGGGGGTGGGATGGCAGGGGGGGGATGGCCTCTGAAATTCTCTTGGCCCCTCTGCTTGGGCTGGCAAACAGATTTTTCCCTCTTCCCAGGTGTTAAGGCTGGCGCTGGGTTGAGCCATGCTGGAGCTTGTTCCCCCTTTGGGTGCTTTGATGCATGGGCACCCTGATCTGGGGATGCTGGGGGTGTTGGCACCCAGGGGATGGATGTGCCAGGGGGTGTCCTCTGAGCTGGTTGCTTGGCACAGGGTGTTTTGCTTGGGGGTTCAGGTAGGCTGTGGACCCGGTGTGCTGGGGCGGTGAGTACCCAGCAGCTCCGGGGTGCAGTGTGCCTGGCACGGGCTGTGCACTGGAGAGGATCCTTAAATGCCTCTAGAGCTGGAGGGTTGACTCTAGCCTTGACTCGTGGTGGTGTTGGGGGCCCATGGCTGCCCTGGCAGGACAGAGCTTGGCTGGGGAGATGCTTGGGTTTGGGACCCATGGGTGCCTCAGTGGCTCAGGGCTAGGCGCAGCGCCGCACTGGGCCAGCTGGGAGATGCTTATGTTGAGGCCCCATGGTTGCGGCCGGTGGAGCAGGACTTGGCACTGAGGAGATGCTCGTGCTGGGGACCCATGGGCACCTCAGCAGGGCAAGGCTCATGCCACAGGCAGACTTCCCTTCCCCACCACTGCCAGCACCTCTCTGGGAGGTGATTTCCAGACAGATGCTTCCCTGATCCGTGGTCCAACGCTTTTTGGCCGGGGCCCTTTTTCCTCCATTTCCTCCCCCAAAGCCCTTTTTTTCTCCCCCCCCCTCCCCTGTTGAGCATCTGTCTTGGAAACCAAAACAAAAAAAAAAAAGCCAGCAAACCAAGAAAAAAAGAGAAAGATTTGTTGGTTGTTTATTTTGTTGTTTGTTTTGTTAAAGCTGGATATTTGAAAGCGTTTTGGCTTCCTCTCCTTCCCCTCCCACCCTTCCTTCAGCTGACTAACTCGACTTAGAACTGGTTAGAGATGTTTACTGTGAAGCTAACTTGAGGTTTCTTTTTCTTTTCTTTTATTGTTTTGGGGTTTTTTTGAGTTTGTTTTATTTTGTTGTTGTTGTTGTTTTGAAATGGAAATTGGAGAACTCTTTGTTTTGTTTTTTCTTCTCCACTTCTACAATTGATGAAGACTGCCAAAGCTTGGGTTCCACAAGAGCCATTGTGAAGGCACTGGTTGGGGTTTGGAGAGAGTCAGCAGCCTCTGGTCAAAGGTGGGGGAGGGGGGAGGAGAAGGGGGTAAGGGTGAGGTGGGGTGGGGGGCTGGCTGGGAAAGGAAAAGAAGGAAAAATAAAAAACCACACCAACAAAGCAAAAACAACAACAACAAAAAAATCCACAAAAAGGGAAAAAAAAAAGGAGGGGAAAAAAAGAATTTAAAAAAAAATAACAAAAAAGGAGGGGAAAAAAAGAATTAAAAAAAAAAGAATTAAAAGGAGGGGAAAAAAAAGAATTAAAAAAAAGGAATTAAAAAAAAGGAGGGGAAAAAAGAATTTAAAAAAATTAACAAAAAAGGAGGGGAAAAAAATTTTAAAAAAAGAATTAAAAGGAGGGGGAAAAAAAAGAATTAAAAAAAAAATTAAAAAAAGGGGAAAAAAGAATTTAAAAAAAAAGAATTTAAAAAATAATTTTAAAAAATTTTTAAAAGGAAAAAAGAAAAAATTGGGGGGAAAAAAGGATTGGAAAAAGAATTTTTAAAAATTGGGAAAAAAGGATTGGAAAAAGAATTTTTAAAAGAATTGGGGAAAAAAAGGATTGAAAAAAATAATTTAAAAAAGGATTGAAAAAAAATTTTAAAAGGATTGGAAAAAAAAGTATTTGGGGGGGAAAAGGATTGAAAAAAGAATTGAAAAAAAAATTTCAAAGGATTGGAAAGAAAAGAATTGAAAAAAGGATTGGGGAAAACAATGAAAAAAGGATTGGAAAAAAGAAAGGATTGGGGGGAAAAAAAAGGATTGGGAAAAAAAATAAAGGATTGGGGAAAAAAGAATTGAAAAAAGGATTGGGGGAAAAAAGAATGAAAAAAAGGATTGGGGAAAAAAGGATGAAAAAAGGATTGGGGAAAAAAAGGATTGAAAAAAGGGGGGAAAAAGGATTGAAAAGGATTGGGGGAGAAAAAAGGATTGAAAAAAGGATTGGGGGAGAAAAAAGGATTGGGGAAAAAAAGAAAGGATTGAGAAAAATGAATTTAAAAGAAAAAAAAGAAAAAAATTAAAAAAGAATTAAAAAATACTTGGGGAAAAAAATAAAAAAGGAATTGAAAAAGAATTTTAAAAATACAAAAAAATTAAAAAGTAAAAAAAAATTAAAACGTTTAAAAAAATAAAAAAAAATTAAAAAAAAAAATAAAAACCACCAAAAAAATTCCAACAGAAAACAACTGCAAAGGAAAAAAAAAACAACAAACCAACCAACAAACCACACCAACTGAAAAAGCAAGACAAAAACCAAGCACTTTACTGTTCTGTACCAGGTGAAACTGCTACAGCTGAGTTGAAGATTTTTTTTTTTCCTTTATAACCAATTGTTGATGCCAGAATTTTGTATTCTGTTTTGTAAGAATTTAATAAAAATGGATTGAGAAGCTAAGGCCTTGTGGGCAAGGTGGCTGGGGGAGGGGGCAGCGGGGGGCCAGGGGGTGCTGGGGATAAGGAGCTCCTCCTCTTCCCCCCTTCCAATATTCCTTCTTCCCACCGGTGGTGTTCCCAGTCTCATCCACTTCCCTTCTCCCAGATTCATGGAATGGGTTGGGTTGGAAGGGAGCTTCAAGATCATCCAGTTCCAACCCCCCCCCTGCCATGGGCAGGGACACCTCCCACCAGCACAGGTTGCCCAAGGCCTCATCCAGCCTGGCCTTGAGCACCTCCAGGGGAGGGACATCCGCAGTCTCCCTGGGCAGCCTGTGTCAGGCTCTCCCCACTCTCACTCTTAATTTCTTCCTCATCTCCACTCTCAATCTCTCCTCTCCCAGCTCAAAGCCATTGTCCCTCAGCCTGGCACTCCCAACCCTTGTCACCAGTCCCTCCCCAGCTCTCCTGGAGCCCTTCAGGTCCTGGAAGGTTGCTCTGAGGTCTCCCTGGAGCCCTTTCCAGGCTGAACAGCCCCAACTCTCCCAGCCTGTCCCCACAGGGGAGCTTCTGCAGCCTTCTGATCATCTTGGTGGCCTCCTCTGGACCCTCTCCAGCAGCTCCAGGTCCTTGTGCTGGCAGCACCAGACCTGGAGCCAGAGCTGCAGATGGAGCCTGAGCAGAGCAGAGGGGCAGAATCCCCTCCCTGTGCTGCTGCTCTGGCTGCAGCTCAGCACTCAGCTGCCTGCTGGGCTGCCAGGGACCACTGCTGGCTCCTGGGGAGCTTTTCATCCACCCAAAGGAGCTGGGAGAGCAGTTGGGGGATCCAGCAGGGTGGCGAGTTGAGGTGCCAGGAATATGGGTTGGGATGCCAGGAATCTGCCTGGCAGCAGCTCAGGCCCTGACTCACTTTTCCCAGCCTGGGTGCTGCGATCCGCCAAATCCCCAAATAGGGCTTGGAGGGTCATGGTGCAGCTCTGTGTTCTCTGCCAGCCCTCAGCAGTGGCACAGAGGCTGCCTCCTGCTCTGCCACCCCTCAGAGACACCTGTGGCTCATTTTACATTTCCCCCCCCCTCCCCTTTATTCATCAGGCTGTGAAAGAGGAAACTGAGGCAGGAGGGAAGTGTGGTGTGATGGATTAAAGCTTGAGGAGGGGAGCTTGAGACTGGAGATGAGGAAGAAATTGCTGAGAGTGAGGGTGGGGAGAGCCTGGCACAGGTTGCCCAGGGAGGCTGTGGATGCCTCCTGCCTGGAGGTGTTGAAGGCCAGGCTGGATGAGGCCTTGAGCCACCTGGGCTGGTAGGAGGTGTCCCTGCCCATGGCAGGGGGTTGGCACTGGATGATCTTGAAGGTCCCTTCTGACCCAACCCAATCTGTGGTTCTGTGCTGGGGGAGCAGGCAGCAGCGGGGGCCGGATGAGCAGGATGTGGGAGAAGGGCTGTGGCAGCCCTGCTGTGCTTCCCTCCATGGGCTGGGGAGGCCTTGTGGAATTATTTTTTTGCAGGGGATTTTCTCTTTTAAAGCTGTTTCTGGGCTGGTGTTTTTGCCACCCCAGGGGCTGGAGCCTGCAAACGCTTTGGATGATGTGGCTGGAGGGGACAGACACAGCTGCCTGGCAGACCCCCAGGTGTGGCAGCTCCAGCTTTGAGGACTGGGCTGCAAGTTCTGCTGTGGAGCAGCTCTGCACATTGATCAGGGTGGCTCTGAGTGCAGAAGGCCTCACATCCCTGCTGGCTGCTTGACAAATGGAGCAGCTGCTTCCTGCAGCATCTGGATCTGGCTCCAGGAGTCTCCCCTCCCAGGCTGTTCCAGGATGGGCCATGGTGGGACCAGATCTGAGGTGCTCTGGGTACAGAGGATGAGAAGCAGCTTGTCCCATCAACCCTGCCTCTGTTGGACTAAGCTCCTGCTGTGTGCAGTGCCTGAGGCACCAGATCACCACCCTGGAGATCTTGTGGGCATTCAGTTCTCCTTTTCTCCTACATTCCTTATGTATCCTGCTCTCTTTTCCCTCTTGTGTGCTCTTCTCCTATCCTTGAGCACTCAGCTACTCAGAAACCCTTTCTCTCATGGCCCATCCTGCAGACAATCCACCCTCCAAGATGCTGACTAGATCCCAGGCAGGTCCTGTCAAAGGGAGTTTTGCTGTGGAATCCCAGAATTCCAGCATGGGAATTGGAAGGGATCTCTGGAGATCATCCAGTCCAAGCCTCCCCTGCTCCAGCAGGGCACCCACAGCAGTTTGCCCAGGAGCACAATGGCCAGGGGGGGTTGGAAGCTCTCCACACCAGGAGACTCCACAACCTCTCTGGGCAGCCTGCTCCAGGCCTCCAGCAGCCTCACACCAAACAACTTCCTCCTCCTGGTTAAGTGGAACCTCCTGGGTTTCAGTTTGTGCCCATTGCCCCTTACCCTGTCCCTGGGCATCACTGAGTAGAGTCTGGCTCCAGCCTCTTGCCCCCTGCTCTTTAGGTACTGTACTCTCTAGGTGGGGCCTTACTAACAGGGAGTAGAACCTCCCTTGACCTGCTGGCCACACTCTTCTTCATGCCCTCCAGGAGCCCATTGGTCTTCTTGGCCACGAGGAAACACTGCTGGCTCATGGGCAGCTTGTTGTCCCCCAGCACTCCCAGGTCCTTCTCCACAGAGCTGCTCCCAAGCAGGTCCCCCCTCACCTGTCCTGCTGCAGGGGTTGTTCCTCCCCAGCTACAGGACCCTCCACTTGCCCTGGCTGAACCTCCCGAGGTTCTCCTCTGCTCAACCCTCCAGCCTGGCTTAGTTATTCATCTTCAAAATGCCTCTGCATGGTCTCACTCTCCTGCCCTTGGTTCCTGGCTGTCTGGCAGCTGGAAAACATCTCCAAGCACACAGAATCACAGAACTGTCAGGGCTGGAAGGGACCTCAAGGCTCAGCCACTTCCAACCCCGCTGCCATGGGCAGGGACACCTCACACCACAGCACGTTGCTCACAGCCACCCTCATGGGGAACAACTTCTTCCTGACATTCAATCTGAATCTCCCCACTTCTAGTTTTGCTCCATCCCTCCCCAGTCCTATCCCTCCCTGACACCCTCAAAAGTCCCTCCCCAGCTTTCTTGGAGCCCCCTGCAAGGCCACAAGAAGGTCTCCTCAGAGCCTTCTCTTCTCCAGACTGCACAACCCCAACTCTCTCAGTCTGTCTCCATAGCAGAGCAGCTCCAGCCCTCTCTGGACACCTTCCAGCACCTCCAGATCCTTCCTGTAACTGGACACAGGTGAGGTCTCAGCAGAGTGGAGCAGAGGGGCAGAATCCCCTCCCTGGCCCTGCTGGCCACACTTCTCTTGCTCTGCTTGGCTCTCTAGGCTGCAAGTGCTCCCTGCTGGCTCCTGTTGAGCTTCTCCTCCCCCAGCACCTTCAAGTCCTTTTCCTCAGGGCTGCTCTCCAGCCAGTCCCTGCCCAGCCTATATCAGTTCCTGGGATTGCCCTGCCCCAGCTGCAGGACCTTGGCCTTGCTCTTGTTGAACCTCATGAGGCTGTCATGGGCTCAGCTCTGCAGCCTGTGCAGGTCCCTCTGGATGGATCCTTTCCCTCCAGCCTGTGCAGGTCCCTCTGGATGGATCCCTTCCCTCCAGCCTGTGCAGGTCCCTCTGGATGGATCCCTTCCCTCCAGCTGTCTGCTGCACCACACAGCACATGCGAAGGGCAGCTCTCAAAATAACCCAGCAGAGGGTTAAAATAACCTGGGCTGCTCTGGTGCTTCAGCATCAGCCCAAAATAGGCTCCCTGCTGGGACCTGGCTGCTATAAATAATTCTGTCATGATTGGTGCTGGAGAATGGCCCAGGAGCAGTGGCAGTGCCACCCCTGCTGGCCAGGTGTCACCAGGAGAGCTGAGGGGGCCCCCACAAAGCTGCTAAGGTGGCCTGGGAGACGTGGGATGGTGCAGTGGCTTCTGTTGGTTCTGCTCAGCATCTAGAATCATAGACTCAGAGAATTGTTTGGGCTGGAAAAGGCCTCTAAGATCATGGGGAGGAGGGCAAGGAAGCTGGAGAAGGACCTGGAGAATCAATCCTGTGGAGAGCAACTGAAGGAGCTGGGGATGGTTGGTTTGAAGAGGAGGAGGTTGAGAGGAGACCTCATGGCTGTCTACAACTACCTGAAAGGAGGTTGTGGAGAGGTTGGTGCTGGTCTCTTCTCACAGGTAATTAGTGACAGAACAAGGGCCTCCAGCTGCCACTGGGTAGGTTTAGCCTGGGCAGTAGGAACATTGTTTTCATGGGAAGAGTGGTCAGGCACTGGCAGAGGCTGCCCAGGGAGGTGGTTGAGTCCCCAACCCTGGAGGTGTTTAGAGGTGGTTTGGATGGGGTGCCTGGGGATATGGTTTAGGGGTGAGCCTTGCAGAGTAGGGCCAATGGTTGGACTTGGGGATCCTGAGGGTCTTTCCCAACCTGAGTGTTTCTGTGATCCTGTGAGTCCAACCATCAACATCACAGCACCAATTTAGCTGATCCACCAAGTGCCCCCAGCTGTGAGTGGCCATGGTGCTTTGTGGCCAGCGAGGTTGTGCCTGGCTTTGGCACAGGGGCACCAAGGAGGGTGGGCAAGTGGAGCGTCTTCAGGATTTGGGGTCTAGGCCTGGCTGCAGTGGGGGTAGGAGACACCCCCAAGTCCTTCTGTGCAGGACTGCTCTCAATCTCATCCCCCCAGCCTGTATTGATACCCAGGGTTGTCCTGACCCAGGTGCAGGACCTTGCACTTGGCCTTATTGAACCTCATGAGGCTCTCAGCCACCTCTGCAGCCTGTCCAGGTGCCTCTGATGGCTCCCATCCTGTCCACCTTTGTGCTTCCCCCATCCAGAGCAGCTCTGCCTTTTGCTTAGTGCCCAATCCCTGAGGAATCTGTTGGCTATCAGCTGCAGGAGCAACAGCTCCCTGCAGGTTGTAGGAGCATTTGTCCTCAGCTGTGTTCTGGAGGTGCTGCAGCCTCCCCTGTGGCACTGCTCTTTGTGTGCCTCATCTGCTGAGCTCTGCTGTCTTGGTCTGAGGATGCTGTGGCAAACATCTTGCCCCACCCCACAGAGTCAAGGCAGCAGCATCCCATGGGGATTTCTGTGCTGTTTGCACACAATCAGAGGCTGGTGGGGGCTGGAAGGGACCTCTGGAGATCATCCAGTCCAACCCCCCTGCGAGAGCAGGGTCAGCCAGGGCAGGGCACAGCGGAATGCATCCAGAGAAGACTCCACAACCTCTTTGGGCAGCCTGCTCCAGGCCTCCAGCACCCTCACAACAAAGAAGTTTCTCCTCTTGTTGAGGTGGAACCTCCTGGGTTCCAGTTTGTGTCCACTGCCCCTTGTCCTATCATGGAGCACCACTGAAGAGAGCCTGGCACCTTCTTCTTGCCCCCCACCCTTCAGGTATCTATAGAATCACAGAATTGTCAGGGTTGGAGGGGACCTTGAGGCTCAGCCAGTTCCAACCCCCCTGCCATGGGCAGGGACACCTCACACCAGGGCAGGTTGCTCACAGCCACATCCAGCCTGGCCTTCAAAACCTCCAGGCATGAGGCTTCCACTACCTCTCTGGGCAACCTGTGCCAGGCTCTCATGGGGAAGAATTTTTCCTAACACCCATTCTGAATCTCCCCACTTCTAGGTTTGTTCCATCCCCCCCAGTCCTATCACTCCCTGATACCCTAAACAGTCCCTCCCCAGCTTTCTTGTAGGCCCCCTCTCAGCCTTCTCCTCTCCAGACTAAACAGCCCCAGGCCTCTCAGTCTCTTTTCATAGCAGAGATGTTCCAGTCCCTTCATCATCCTCAAAGCTCTCTTTTGGACTCTCTCCAGCAGGTCTCTGTCTCTCTTGAACTGGGGAGCCCAGGACTGGACACAGTATTGCAGTTGGGGGTCTCACCAGGGTAGAGATGAGGGGTAGGAGAACCTCATTTGATGTCTCCCCCCCTGCCCCAGCTCTGCAGCCTGTCCAGGTCCCTTCTTGTTCCTGTAGCTGTTTCTTTTCGTTGCTCCAGAGTTGAGCCTCTGGCTGCTGCCACAAATCATCCTTGTTTGCTGCATAAATGAGACCTAAAGAGCTGCATCAGGGCTGCCAGGGTGAGCAAAGCAGAGAGCAGTGTGGTGGTGCCGGGGAGATCAGCGCTGAATGGGGACCACTGGTGCTGTACCATGCTGGTGGAGGTCACAGAATGGTAAGGGTTGGAGATCATTGAGTTCTAACCCCCCTGACAAAGCAGGGTCACCTAGAGAAGGTCACACAGGAACATGTCCAGGTGGGTTTGAAAGTCTCTCGAGATGGAGGCTCCATGAGGTCTCCTCTCCAGGAGCCAGCACTGGTCCCTGGCAGCCCAGAGCCAGCTGAGTGCTGAGCTGCAGCCAGAGCAGGGAGAGCAGCAGCACAGGGAGGGGATTCTGCCCCTCTGCTCTGCTCAGCCCCCACCTGCAGCACTGCCTCCAGCTCTGGTGCTGCCAGCACAAGAAGGACCTGGAGCTGCTGGAGAGGGGCCAGAGGAAGCCCCATCCTCCCAGGCAGGCACACCAAGCCCTTGGAGATACATCCTCAAAGCTGGCCCAGCCGTGGATCTGCTGCTATCTGAACTGCTACAGCACAGAGACTTCAGCCTCCACCACCTCCATCCCCCACCAGCATGGACCTCAGGGGCCTCTTGGTGACCTTCCCAGCAGTACTGCTGGACCTGAAGGGCTGCAGGACCAAGCAGCTGATGCGCACCAGCCCCGGGCCACGGCTGCAGGCCGCCCCCGGCAGAAGGCAGCAGCGGCCCCGGTCGCGCCGGGCGCTCGCAGCAGTCTGTGGCTCCCTCTAACGTTTACGGCCCGGGAGAAGCAGCCAAAGGCAGCAGCAGGCCGAGCAGGGAGCAGCCGTGAGCAGAGGGCGAGGCTGGGCTGTGCGGGAGCAGCTCGGCCGGGCAGGGGCTGTGCGGGAGCAGCTCGGCCGGGCAGGGGCTGTGCGGGAGCAGCTCGGCCGGCCAGGGGCTGTGCGGGAGCAGCTCGGCCGGCCAGGGGCTGTGCGGGAGCAGCTCGGCCGGGCAGGGGCTGTGCGGGAGCAGCTCGGCAGGGCAGGGGCTGTGCGGGAGCAGCTCGGCCGGCCAGGGGCTGTGCGGGAGCAGCTCGGCCGGCCAGGGGCTGTGCGCCTGCGATGTGCTCAGCTGGGGAAGCTGGAAGGGCGCAGCGGGGGCGCAGCAGAACGGCTCTGCAGGCGATGGTCAGTGTGAGAACCCCGCCTGCAGCACCGCAGCCACTGCTGGCGCCCCCCAGCTCAAGAAGGACATGAAGCTGCTGGGGAGGGTCCAGAGGAGGCCACAAAGATGATGGAAGGGCTGGAGAACCTCTGCTGTGGACAGGAAAGACTTGCGGTGGCTCAGACTGGTTAAGAGAAGGCTCCAGGGAGACCTCAGAGCAGCCTTCCAGGACCTGAAGGGGCTCCAGGAGAGCTGGGGAGGGACTGGTGACAAGGGCTGGGAGTGCCAGGATGAGGGACAATGGCTTTGAGCTGGGAGAGGAGAGATTGAGAGTGGAGATGAGGAAGAAATTGTTGAGAGTGAGGGTGGGGAGAGCCTGGCACAGGCTGCCCAGGGAGGCTGTGGCTGCCTCCTGCCTGGAGGTGCTCAAGGCCAGGCTGGATGAGGCCCTGAGCAACCTGTGCTGGTGGGAGGTGTCCCTGCCAGTCTCCTACTTAAGGCTCTTTCCAGCCAGGTGATTCCATGGTTCTCATTCTTGCATGCTCAGAGCAGATGCCAGAAGGAATGATTAGGATGGGCCAGCTCTGAACCCAGCACTGCTGTGGCCACAGGAATTTCCCCAACTCAGCCACTGTGAAGTGTCAGCCAGCCTGGTAGAATGCTGCAGAAAGCTGGTGGCAGGCAGGGCAGCAGCAACAGGCATTTGATGACCTGACAGAGGAGCAGGCTGGAAGCTCCTGATCCCAGCTGATGGTGTAACACCACCGCTGTGCCACCACAGCATCTGGCCCTGGCAGTTAATCAGTCAGATCCCAGAGCTATATGAGGCTCTGGGAGCTTTGAATCCACATAAATAGCACAGCCCTGAGTGTAATGCAAAGGCCCAGGAAACAGAAGGGGCAGAGCAAAAAAAAACCATCTCCTCACTTGAAGCTGTCAGATTGAGGACCACAGGCTTGGTCCTGAGCTCTGTGTGTGTGCTCCTCCAAGGGCTGAACACAGATCAGGGGCTGGATAACAGAGAAAGGGGGAATGTAATTACCCTGTGAAGAATAAATCACTTTAACAGTTCAGTTACTGAGATCACAGCAAGGCAGTGGCACAGCCTCTTAATTCATCTTCTGCTTTTCACACTGCTCCTGCTCCCCCTGCACTATTCCCCACCTCATGTTGGCTGGCAGGGAGATGGCCACCGGTGGGGACCTGCTGGTCAGTGTGCCCTTGTGCCAAGCAGATCCCTGATGGCAGATCCCTGCTCTCCACAGGGTGATCCCCACGGTGCTCCTGGGAATGTGGTGCTCCAGGCCCAGTGTCAGCACAGCAGCCTGGAACTGGATTGTTCTGAGGAGCTGCTGGGCACAAAGCAGCAGGGCTTGGGGCTTGGGGAGGCCTGGCTCTGTGCTTCAAAGGGAGTGCTCAGGTTTGTGACAGCAGGAAGAGAGAAACCCTTGCTCCCTTCACATCCCTCTCTCCCCTGCCACCCCTTTAGGGCCACTTCCTTTCACCTCCATCCCTCCCCAATGCTCCTCCATGGCCCAAACCTCCCTTGCTCCTCTTCTCCCAGGACCAACCCCCTTCAGCCCCATAATTCCCAACTTCCCCTCCATAAATTACACCCCCAGTCCTCATCCCTCCACAATCTGTTCTCTGGGCTGGCTCATCACTTCCCCCATCCTCCTCAGTATGCTACCTGCCCAGGATACCCCAGAACTGCCCCTCAGGGATCACTCCCTCATCCCCCAAGCTGCCCCTCAGGGATTGCCTCTGCACCCCCAAAGCTGCCCCTCAGGGATTGCCTCTCGTCTCCCAAACTGCCCCTCAGGGATTGCCTCTGCACCCCCAAAGCTGCCCCTCAGGGATTGCCTCTGCACCCCCAAAGCTGCCCCTCAGGGATTGCCTCTCGTCCCCAAAGCTGCCCCTCAGGGATTGCTTCTGCACCCCCAAGCTGCCCCTCAGGGATTGCCTCTGCACCCCCAAAGCTGCCCCTCAGGGATTGCCTCTGCACCCCCCAAGCTGCCCCTCAGGGATTGTCTCTCATCTCCCAAACTGCCCATCAGGGATCATTCCCTCATCCCCCAAGCTGCCCCTCAGGGATTGCCTCTGCACCCCCAAAGCTGCCCCTCAGGGATCACTCCCAGATCCCCCAAGCTGCCCCTCAGGGATCACTCCCAGATCCCCCAAGCTGCCCCTCAGGGTTGCCCCTCAGGGCTCTCTCCTCACTCCTCTCCGCCTCATGCCCTCCTCCCACCGGGGCTCGCCCTGCTCCCCTCGCTCCCCGCACCCCGGCCCAGCCCAGCCCAGCCCGGCCCCGCCCGCCCCCCGCCCTCTCCCCGCCCCGCCGCTGCTGCCGCCGCTCCCCCTTGGCCCGGCCGGCGGCGGCGCCGCGCCGTGCCCCATGCGCCGCTGCTGCCCCGCTCTCTGCACCAGCACCGGCAGCAGCGCCGGCAGCCGCCCCGGCACCCCTCGCCCCGCCGCCGCCGCCGTCGCCATCGCCGCCCCTCTCCCGCCCGCCGCCGCCGTGTCCCGCCCGCCGCTGCTGGTGCTGGTGCTGCTGCAGCGCCGCCCCGCGCCGCCCGCTCCTGCGCCTCCGCCGCACAAGATGGCGGCCGGTGGGAGCGGCGGGGGCCCCGGGGGCCTCTCCTCCTCCTGCCCGCAGCCGCCGCCGCCACCGCCGGGCAACGGCGCGGCCGCCGCAGCCGCCGCCTGCACCAACGGCGCTCCCCCGTCGCCTCCCGGCCTCACCTACAACCAGTGCGGCGCTGCCAACCCGGCGGCGAGCGGCGGCGGCGGCGCGGGGGGCCCGGCGGCGGGGACGGCGGCGGCGGCGGCTGCTGCTGCGGGGGCGGCGGGGGCGGCCGGCGGGGCGGGCGGCCCCGGCGGGGCGCTGCAGCGGGAGCCGGTCTATAACTGGCAGGCGACGAAGCCGACGGTGCAGGAGCGGTTCGCCTTCCTCTTCAACAACGAGGTGCTCAGCGACGTCCACTTCCTGGTGGGGAAGGGCCGCGGCTCGCAGCGCATCCCGGCGCACAGGTGGGCAGCGGGGGCGGCCCCGCGGGCGGGGGCCCGGGGGGTCCGCGGAGCGGGGAGCCCCAGAGCGGTGACGCGGTGGGCACGGGGCAGGCCGGGGAGGGGGCGGCCCGCAGGGGTCCCGGGCCTCGGGGCGGGCCCTGTGCTGCGTGCGGAGGTTCCTGCACCCCCGCGGCGGGGTTGGGGGTGAGCCGGGGAGGGGAGGTGCAGGGTTTGGGCTTCTGCGTCTCCCTCCTGAAAGGAGAGATGGGGGCCGGGTAACTGCGCCCCGCGTTTCTCCGCCGTGGCGGGGATGCGCCGGGCTCGGCCCGGCCCCGGCAGCAGGCAGCCGGCTCGGGGGGAGGCAGCGCCGAGCGCCGGCGTGCGGAGCCCCCCGGGCTGGGCTTGTGCAGGTTGAGAGGCGATTCTGCCCCGCGGCCTTGGTCGGGTGCTGTCGCCTCGCATCAGCGTCGTGTTCCTTACGGTTACCGAGAAGGGGGTGGCCGTGAGATGGGGTCCGGTTTGCCTCTCGGCAGGGTGTTCCCTGCAGGATAGGTGCGACAGGGGCGAGCACGGGGAGGAAAACCCCCAAATCCCTGCCCTCGTAAGCGACCCTTGGTTGTGTGGGTACTGGAGGAGAGGAGGAGCGGCCCCCGAGAGTGCCTGATCTCTGCTGACAGAGAAAGGGATCGGTGGGAGCGCTGGGGATGGAAAGGAGAGAGCAGCGGTTTGAGACAGCAGATTTCTGCCCACGACATTTCCTTCCTAGGGGAACCTTTCTCTTGCCTCCTTTCTGAAGCTCGGTATTTTGAGGGTAATCCACTACCATAAAACACCCCTCAGGATTCGGGAGGAGTTGACATCTGGGCTGGAGGTAACCAGATGAGGTTAAACGCTGGAGGGCTGAGCTGCCATTTGAAAGAGTTTGTGGCTCTGAGCTCCTGGCTGGCTGAGAAGCTGGGCATGGCTTCCACCTGGATAATGCAAACCTCAGGTGGTTGATTGACGTTCAGCTGCTTCTCTGGGCAGCTCCTCTGACATTCAGCTGCATCTTGGGGCAGCCCTGGTGAACTGCCGTGTGCCACTTGCACCACAGCGCTGCGGGACGTGCCTCTGGGCTGCTCGGCTGTACCAGCACTGAACAAAGAGCTCTAAGATTCTGCCCCTCTGCTCTGCTCTTGTGAGAGTCCACCTGCAGGACTCTGTCCGGTTCTGGTGCCCCCAGCATAAGAGGGACTTGGAACTGTTGGAGAGGGACCAGAGAAGGGCAACAAAGATGATCAGAGGGTTGGAGAACATCCCCTGTGGGAGAGTTGGGGCTGTTGAGCCTGGAGAAGAGAAGGCTCCAGGGAGACCTCAGAGCAGCCTTGCAGTACCTGAAGGGGCTCCAGGAGAGCTGGGGAGGGTCTTTTGACAAGGGCTGGGAGTGCCAGGATGAGGAACAATGGCTGTGAGCTGGGAGAGGGGAGATTGAGAGTGGACTCCCTTCGGTCTCCTCTTCTCCAGGCTGAACAACCCCAGTTCCCTCAGCTGCTCTTCCCCAGCTTTGTTCTCCAGACCCTTCCCCAGCTTCATTGCCCTTCTCTGGACCTGCTGCAGCCCTTCAATGTCCTTCTGGGAGTGAGGGGCTCAGAACTGACCCCAGGATTCACGGTGTGGCCTCGCTGGTGCCAGTCCAGGGGCACAATCGCTTCCCTTCTCCTGCTGGTTACACTTACACACTCAGCTCAGGATGCTGGTGGCCTTGGCCGCCTAAGCACACAGCTGGCTGACGGTCAGATGGCTGCCACCCAGCACCTCCAGGTCCTCCTCCAAATTTCTTCACCAGAAGGGTCCTTGGGCACTGGAAGAGGCTGCCCAGGGCAGTGGTGGAGTCTCCACCCCTGGAGGTGTTGGCAGATGTTTGGATGAGGTGCTCAGGGACATGGTCTGGCAGTTGTGAACAGGGAGATGTTAGGTGGTGGTGGGCAGTTGATGATCCTAAGGTGCTTCCCAGCCAGGCAGCTTTGTGATGTCTGATGTGGTCTCATGGTGTGGTGGAAGTGGCCAGTTTTGACAGCAGACTGCTCAGGGCAACGAAGCTGAGAGTTGTGCTCCTGCAGGAGCTGGAGGTGATGGTGCAGTTGCTCCCTGGTTGGGCTCCTCCAGGAAGCAGCAGAGCAGAGGTGGTGCCTTTGTAGGCTGAGGTGGTTGAATGTAGCATCCATGCCAAGTGACCACAGTGATGCCATCCACATGTGGTGGTGCAGGGAAGAGGTTTCTGAGCCTGCTGTTGGTTTAGGTGAGTGTCTGAGGGAATCTGTCAAGTTCAGTGGTTCTGTAAAGCCATGGAGGAAGACAATCAATACAGAATCAAAGAATGGTTTGGGTGGGAAGAGACCTTTAAAGCTCACCCAGTCCAACAATCTGCCAGTTAGAGCAGGCTGTTCAGAGCCCCAAACAACCTAACCTGGAGTGGTTCCAGGGATGGGACATCTCCCACCTCTCTGGGCAACCTGGGATGGGATCTCGCCACCCTCAGCCTCAAAAGATCCTTGAGGAGGGCAGATTGAGACTGGAGAGTAAGAAGAAATTGTTGACAGTGAGGGTTGGGGAGAGCCTGGCACAGGCTGCCCAGGGAGGCTGTGGCTGCCTCCTGCCTGGAGGTGTTGAAGGCCAGGCTGGATGAGGCCCTGAGCAGCCTGGGCTGGTGGGAGGTGTCCCTGCCCATGGCAGGGGGCTGCAACTGGATGATCTTGGAGGTTGCTTCCAACCCAACCCATTCTGTGATGCTATGAAATTACTGCTTCACATCTTGTCTGAATCTCTCCTCTTTTAGTTTCAAACCATCACAGGAGGCCCTACTGAAAAGTCCATCCCCATCTTTTTGTCCCCATTAAGTACTGAAAGGCCATAAGAGGATCTCCCTGCAGCCTTCTCTTCTCCAGGCTGAACAGCCCCAACTCTCCCAGCCTGTCCCCACAGGGGTGCTTCTCCAGCCCTCTGCTCATCTTGGTGGCCTCCTCTGGACCCTCTCCAACAGTTCCATGTCCTCCTTGTGTTGAGGGCACCACAACTGGAGTCAGTGCTGCAGGAGGAAGGGCCTGAATGGTTTTGATGTCTGGTGGAAGCATCACGATGGTGACATGGCCAGGGTCAGGGCCTTGGTTGTGCCCTGCAGCAGGGCTTTGTTTCAGCCTTCTTCTAGATCTGCTTCATGGAGCACAACATCAACCAGCTTAGAAACATCTTAAACCTCATCAGCCAGGAGCTGACTGGGTGTCATAACTGAGCTTGTTAATTAAGCTTGTTAAGTGGCCAGGAAATGTGGCCTGAAAGGGAGCAGGGGCAGCCTGTGGCCATGGACCCCTCTGTGTGCCACACCCTGGGATGGCTTCAGCCTGGGGACAGTCCATGGGGGTTTCTGGCTGCTGTTTCCAGGTGTTTCTCTTCTGAGGTCATCCTTTCTTTTCTTGCTCATGTGCTAATCTCTGCTGTGGAGAAAGGCTGAGAGCCCTGGAGCTGGTTAGGCTGGAGAGGAGAAGGCTGAGAGGGGCTCTGATCAATGTCTATAAATAGGGGTGGGGGGCAAGAAGAAGGTGCCAGGCTCTCTTGGGTGATGCCCACTGACAAGACAAGGAACAAGGGCAAGCTGGAACCCAGGAGGTTCCACCTCAACAGGAGGAGAAACTTCTTTGTTGTGAGGGTGCTGGACCCCTGGGGCAGGCTGCCCAGAGAGGTTGTGGAGTCTCCTTCTCTGGAGACTTTCCAAACCCACCTGGATGTGTTCCTGTGTGCCCTGCCCTGGCTGACCCTGCAGAGGGGTTGGCCTGGATGATCTCCAGAGGTCCCTTCCAAGCCCTACCATTCAAGATCCTTTGGAGCACCTGCAGTGTCCCATGTTGAGGTGTCCCCATGCTCAGCTCCAGGCCTGCATTGTTCAGGCTTCTCCTTGCCTCCAGCTCACTTCACCAGGTGTCTCTGGTCCTTGGGGGAGCTGGAAGCATGCAGCCAGCAACTGCTCATCACTCATTAACCTCTTGTCACCCCTGCTCTCACCAAACTCCAGCTCATCACGTGCTGCCCTGTTCCTGGGCCAGCTCTTCTGGAGGAGGTATTTTAAGCTCTCTTGGCAGCAGAGCTGATGGAGCAGGGAGGTGGTGTGGCAGCCCTGGGGCACTCGTGGTCCTCCAGTGGCTTATTGTTGGCATGGCTGCAGTGCCTCAGAGGGGAGCAGCACTGCTGCACACACAAACTAAGCTAGGGTGAGGAGTGGAGGTGCCAAGGGGTACAAAAAAGTCAGGGGAAAATAGGTGGATGGGGATCTGTGAGTAGCAGGATGAGAAGAGTTTCCTTGCAGGCCTTCCAGAGCCTTTGGAGTCAACTTTGGATCCTTGTGAAGACAAAATAATTAAGCTCAGGGAAGTGGCTGGGGCACTGCTGCAAGTCACTTTGCTTTGTTCTTGCAGAGGGAGTGAGGAGCAGGCAGGTGCTGCTTGCTAATTGTTGAGGTTGGAAGAGACTTTTGAGATCATCCAAGTCCAATCCTTAACCCAGCACTGCCAGGGCACCACGAAACCATGGCCCCCAGCACCACATCTCATAGAACCCTAGAATGGCTCAGGTTGGAAAGGACCTTAGAGATCATCTACTGCAAACCCCCCCTGCCATGGGCAGGGACACCTCCCACCAGCCCAGCTTGCTCAGGGCCTCATCCAGCCTGGCCTTCAACACCTCCAGGCAGGAGGCAGCCACAGCCTCCCTGGGCAGCCTGTGCCAGGCTCTCCCCACCCTCACTCTCAACAATTTCTTCCTCATCTCCCCTCTCAATCTCCCCTCTCCCAGCATCAAGTTTTGACAGCTTGCAGTGCTGTCCCCAGGGATGTGTTGCTGGTGGCAGGGCAGGAGGGTCACAGAGGCAAGTTTGCAGTGTCTTCAGGAGCTGGCTGTGAGGAGCTGCACCGAGACCTGGGCTCTGTTCTCTGGGGGAATCTGAGGCCCTTCACTTCCTTCTTTCTTAGCCTCTCCACCACTTGAGTGACCTGGACGCTCCTCCAAGGAGGACTTTGCAAAGCAGCCACGTGCCTTCCCTTCCATCATGCAGCAGCTCTTGTCTTTGGAGGGGAACCCTTCCTCTGGGTGTGCTGGGACAGGGCTCCAAATGGCCTTGGTTGCAGCTGTGGTGCGGAGCAGCAAGCCTGAGGCTCCCTGCTCCTGCAAAACCCTTCTGCTTTAACACTGGGCAACGATTTGTCTTCCCTGGGGGTGGCCTTGGGGGAACAGCAAGCAGCCTGGGATTGGGTTGGTTGGTTTTGTTTATTGGGGACTGCCTTTAACAGGAGGTTTCTGTGCTTGTTTGGCTGTTCTCTTTTCCCCCCCTCTCAGGTTTGTGCTGGCTGTGGGCAGCGCAGTCTTCGATGCGATGTTTAATGGGGGAATGGCCACAACCTCTACAGAGATTGAGCTGCCTGACGTGGAGCCTGCTGCCTTCCTCGCTCTGCTGAAGTAAGCTGCTGCTCTGGTGTGACTGGGGGGAGCAGTGTGGTTGGAGAGAAGGCTGTGGGCAGTGAGGGCAGTGTGGAGTGGTTTGTGGAGTGGAGGTCGTTGAGTTTCTACATCGGAGTCGCAGATTGCATCAGGTTGGAAGGGATCCCTCCAAGGGCAGCTTGGCCAAGCCCCTGCAGGCAGCAGGGACAGCTCCAGCCAGAGCAGGCTGCACAGGGACACAGCAAGTCTGATCTTGAATGGCTCCAGGGATGGAGCCTCAACCACATCCTTGAGCAACCTGTTTCAGTGTCTCCTCACCCTCACAGTGCAGAGCTTCCTCCTGGTGTCCAACCTAACTCTGCCCTGCTGCACTTCCAAACCATTGCCCTTGGCCCTATCCCCACAGCCCCTTCTGAACAGTCCCTCCCCAGCCTGCCTGCAGCTCCCCTGCAGATATTGAAATGCAGCTCTGAGATCTCCCTGCAGCCTTCTCTTCTGCAGGCTGCACAGCCCCAACTCTCCCAGCCTGTCCCCATAGCAGAGGCTCTGCAGCCCTCTGATCATCTTTGTGGCCTGCTCTGGACCCTCTCCAGCAGCTCCAGGTCCTTCTTGTGTTAGGGGCCCTAGAGCTGGACACAGCCCTGCAGGTGAGGTCTGACCAGATCCCCTTTGTTGATCTGTTCAAGGATGGTTAAATGCTGGTATCAAAACCCCCTCTTTCCCTGGGTGAGACTCCAGTGAAGCTGCTGCACAGCAGCCTCTGACTCTCTCCATGCTTTGGTTCAGCAATGGTTAAATGGATTAGCTGCCCTGCTGCTGATCTGCACTGTGGGCAGAACTACACTGGGGACTTAATACTGTTGTAAACATGCAGTTAAATGTCCTTACACCAAGCAAGTGCTGCAGCAGGGAGGTGTTCAGCTGCAGCAGGGGCATGTGGTGGCCCTTGGAGGTGAATTGATTCTCAGCCTTTTCAGATGCTGTCTCAGAAATTCTCCCTCATGCTTTGGGTTGATTTGAAGCTGTTGGGGAAATGCAATCACAGAATGGTTTGGGTTGGAAGGGACCTCCAGAGCTCATCCAGTCCAACCCCCTTGCAGTCAGCAGAGACATCCTCCAAGAGGAGCAGGTTGCTCAGAGCTTTGTCCAGCCTCACCTTGAATACCTGCACTCAGCTGTCTCCCTGGGCAAGCAGGTGCAGTGTTCCAGCAGCCTCCTGGGGCAGAACTTGTTCCTCACATCCAATCTCAAGCTGCTCTGCTCTAGTTTGAAGCCATTGCCCCTGGTCCTGTCCCTGCAGGCCTTTGGGAACAGTCCCTCTGCAGCCTTTCTCTAGCCCCCTTCAGGTACTGGAAGGCTGCTCAGAGGTCTCTTAATGCTCTGGAAGTTAGAAATCCTTGGAGCTCCTTTAGGCTCTGGGTGAAGGAAGGAGTTGCAACAGGTAAGGCAAGGGTGTGAGCTGGCTGTCAGCTGCTCCCTGGGGTGTCTCCCTTGTGGTTTGCTCCTCTTGTGGAGAGCTGGGCTTGGATTTCCATGGAGCTGTCAGGCTGGGAGGAGGGGGGGGATGAGGAGGAAGGGGCTGTACCATCCTATTCAGCCATGCCTTTAAGCTTGGCTGGGTCTGTGTGACATCCCCATTGTCCCATTTCTGTGGGATTGCTGTCACCTCCTTCCAGGGCTTTCCAGTCCTGTGCTCTCCACATGCTTCCTGCTGGGCCTGATGACTGTGTGGAGCTCTGGCACACTTCTGGCTTTACCTTCAAGAAGGGTCAGGACTGTCTGAGAAGATGCAAAAATGCATCTGTGCTGCAATGAAAGGCCAGAAATCAGATTGGATGTTAGGAAGAAGTTCTTCCCCAGGAGGCTGGTGAGAGCCTGGCACAGGTTGCCCAGGGAGGTGGTGGAAGCCTCAGCCCTGGAGGTTTTCAAGGCCAGGGTAGATGTGGCTCTGAGCAACCTGATTCAGTGTGAGGTGTCCCTGCCCATGGCAGGGGGGTTGGCAGGGGATGATCCTTGAGGTCCCTTCCAACCCTAACAATTCTGTGATTCTAATTGACAAGGGAGCCCCAAGCCCCCTCCCCTTCAGCTCTCTTCAAACCAAACTCCAGCACTTGGGGAATCCCTTTAATTGGTGCTTGGCTCTCTCAGCTCAGGTGGAGCTCTCTGGAGGGCAGAGGTTGTTGTTTTTGTGACCTGGTGAGGCTGCAGTAGAGACTGAATTAGAGGCAGACTCTTGTTGCTGCCCTGCCAGTGCTGAGGCTGTGATCATGGATGAGAGCCATCACCTGAAATGTTGGTATTTTGGGTGGGAGCAGTGTGTGGAGTTAGCACAGGGCCTCCAAAGCCTGAGGCTGTGGCCAGGGTCAGTGGTGGATGCTTAAATGGAGATGCATAGGATCACAGAATGGGTTGGGTTGGAAGGCACCTTCAAGATCATCCAGTTCCAAACCCCTGCCATGGGCAGGGACACCTCCCACCAGCCCAGGCTGCTCAGGGCCTCATCCAGCCTGGCCTTGAACACCTCCAGGCTGGAGGCAGCCACAGCCTCCCTGGGCAGCCTGTGCCAGGCTCTCCCCACCCTCACTCTCAAGAATTTCCTCCCAATAGAATCAAACTGTCCCTTGTGAGATGTTCAGAGCTTAGATGTGCCAAAGGAAGGTTTGGGATGCTGTGTTCCTGCAGGAACCTTACCAAGGACATGGTTTGAACCTTCCCAGAGGAAAACTGGACCCTCCAAACACTGCTCTGAAATGGCAGCTGGTCCTGACAGCTGCCTCTGGACTTGCTCCAAGCTGTGACCTAACACTGTAGGATCAGAAGCTTATCAAGGGACAAAGAAGAGAGAAGAGAAGGCTCCAAGGGGACCTCAGAGCTGCATTGCAATATCTGCAGGGGAGCTGCAGGCAGGCTGGGGAGAGGCTGCTCAGAAAAGGCTGTGGGGATAGGACCATGGGCAATGGTTTGGAAGTGGAGCAGGGCAGGGTTAGGTTGGACAGCAGGAGGAAGCTCTGCACAGGGAGGGTTGGGAGACACTGGCACAGGCTGCCCAGGGAGGTGGTTGAGGCTCCATCCCTGGAGCCCTTCAGGCTCAGCCTGGCTGTGTCCCTGTGCAGCCTGCTCTGGCTGGAGCTGTCCCTGCTGCCTGCAGGGGCTTGGCCAAGCTGCCCTTGGAGGGATCCCTTCCAACCTGCTGCAAATCTGTGGATGTGCCCATCCTGAAAGCTCAGCACAGGGCCCTTTCTGGAGAGCCTTTGGCTGTTCTGCTGTAATGGTCTTGAGAGAACCTTTTTAATTACTTTTATTTCCATGGTAACCCAAAGAACATTTTTGATTGTCTGGGGCTGTGATCTGAGTCTCCTCCTCCACAGTTTGAGCCTCTCTTGTTTTCCAGCTCTGCACAAACAGTTTGGCCTCTCATAAAGATAAACACTAACCTAATTAGTGCAGTAATTAGAAGTGGCTGTTGTTAGAGCAGCTCTAAGAACAGGCCCTTGAGCAACCTGGGCTAGTGCAAGGTGTCCCTGCCCTTGGCAAGGGGGTTGGAGCTAGGTGGTCTTTAAGGTCCCTTCTAGCCCTAACCATTCAATGACTCTTTTGGCCTTGTCATTAAAAGGGTTGCTTAGAGAAGAGAGCTCTGGGTGTGTGCAAAGTACCTCCCTGAGCTTGGTGGTGCTGTTAAGAGATGCTCTAGAGCAGCACAAAACCTGCATTCAGCAGTGCTGGGAATGCTTCCCTCCCTTGGAATTCTCCCTGTTTGTGCCTCACAGAATGGCAGGGGCTGGAAGGGACCTCTGGAGATCATCCAGTCCAACCCCCCTGTCAAGGCAGAGGCAGGTAGAGAAGGTCACAGAGGAGCACATCCATGGGGGGCCTGAAATTCTCCAGACTCCACCACCTCTCTGGGCAGCCTGCCCCAGGGCTCTGCCACCCTCACACCAAAGGTTCCTCCTCATGTTCAACCTCATGCTCATTGCCTCTTGTGCTGTCTGTGGGGACCACTGAGCAGAGTCTGGCCCCATCCTCCTGCCCCTCACCCCTGAGATATCTGTAAGCATTGATCACATCCCACTCAGCCTCCCCCTCTCCAGCTCCCCAGCCTGTCCCCATGTCAGAGCTGTTCCAGTCCCCTCAGCACCTCAGTGGCCCTGTGCTGGACTCTCCTCAGTAGCTCTTGGTCCTTCTTGAGCTGGGGAGCCCAGAACTGGGCACAGTACTCAAGATGTGGCCTTACCAGCACAGAGCAGAGGGGGAGGAGAACCTCCTTTGACCTGTTGGCTACACTCAATGCACCCCAGGCTGCTGAACTGCCTCCTGCCCCTCAATAGCTGGAGAAGCTCTGTGACAGGTCCCTGCAGCTGGGGCCACTGCCTGGCATGCCCCTAGCAGGACCCTGCTGCTGCAGGGAGCCTCCAGGAGCAGCAAGGTGTTGCTGGGTCCCCTAGAGAAAGGCAGGAGAAGCAATTGCTGGAGTTTCCAAAACATTCCCTGGCACAGGAATGCCAAGCAGAGTTGGCACACGTGGTGCCACACCTCTGTGCCCCATGCCTCTGACATGCTGCGTGGCAAATGCTCCACTGCTTAAAGGCAAAGCAGCCAACAGAGGCCTCAGCGTGGGCTCAGGGCTGCTGTGCAGTGTGGGGCTGGTTTTACTGAGCTCAGCCTGGCAGTTCCTGCCCTCTCTGCTCAGCAGGCTCAGAGGCTTGGGCAGGCTTCTGCTGCAGGCTTTGTTTTGCCCTGCAGGATGAATGTGCTTCCTTGTGTTGACCTCCCAGGGAAGGCTGAGCCTGGCTGGCAGCAGGGCAGCCCTCGTGTCCCACTGCACTTAACTCTTGCTTTGTGCTGGACTTCTGCTGTGCCTGGCCCCCAGGGAATGGTTTGGGTTGGAAGGCTCCTGCAAGATTCACAGATTGCATTGGGCTGGAAGGGACCCTCAAGGCCTCTCCTTGATAGATGGGAGCCAGTGGAAAGAAGGTGCAAACCCTTCCAGCTGTAAGTGTGAGTGCACCCTCAGCAGGGTTGCTGGGGGCACCAAGCTCTCTGGTGCTCTGGACTCACTTAAGGGCAGGGATGGCATCCAGAAGGATCTTGACAGGCTTGAGAAGGGTCAGCTGCATGAGGTTCAGCAAGTCAAAGTGCAGGGCCATGCATCTGGGTCAGGCCAGTCCAAGGCACAAATCCAGGCTGGGTGCAGAGTGGGTTGAGAGCAGCCTTGAAGAAAGAGCTTTGGGGGTGTCTGGAGACAGGACCAGGGGGAATAGTCTGAAGCTGAGGCAGAGCAGGGTGAGACTGGAGCTGAGGAAGAAGTTCTTCAGCAGAGAGTGGTGAGACTGGAATAGGCTGCCCAGGGAGGCTGTGGCTGCCTCCTGCCTGGAGGTGTTCAAGGCCAGCTTGGATGAGGCCTGGAGCAACCTGATCTAGTTGTAAGTGTCCCTGCCCATGGCAGGGGGGTTGCAGTAGACAGCCTGGATGAGGGCACAGAGGGCACTGCCAGCAGGTTTGCTGATGACACCAGGCTGGGTGGAGTGGCTGCCACAGGAGGGTTGTGCTGCCATTCAGCAAGACTTGGACAGGCTGAGAGTTGAGCAGGGAGAAATGTAATGAGGTTCAACAAGGGCAAGGGGAGAGTCTTGCACCTGGGAAAGAGCAACCCCGTGGAGCAGGATAGGTTGGGGACTGAGCTGCTGGGGAGCAGTGAAAGGAAGAAGGACCTGGGGGTCTGGCTGGGTGGAAGGTTGACCCTGAGCCAGCAATGTGCTCTGGTGGCCAGGAAGACAAATGGTATCCTAGGCTGTATTGGAAAGGCTCTGGTGAGTAGGTAGAGTAGAATAGAATAGACCAGACCAGGTTGGAAGAGACCTTCAAGATCATTGTGTCCAACCTATCATCACCACCTAATCAACTAAACCATGCAACCAAGCACTCTATCAAGTCTCCTCCTGAACACCTCCAGTGATGGAGAGGTTCTCCTCCCTCTCTACTCTGCCCTGGTGAGGCCACATCTGGAATATTGTGTCCAGTTCTGGGCCCCTCAGTTCAGGAAGGACCTCAGGGAACTGCTTGAGAGAGTCCAGTGCAGAGCCACAAAAGTGATGAAGGGAGTGGAACATCTTCCTTAGGAGGACAGACTGAGGGAGCTGAGGGCTCTGCAGCTTGGAGAGGAGGAGACTAAGAGGTGACCTCATTCATGTTTATTAATACATGAAGGGGCAGTGCCCAGAGGCTGGAGCCAGGCTCTGCTGGGGGATGCCCAGTGCCAGCACAAGGGGCAGTGGTGGGAGCTGAGGCAGAGGAAGTGCCATGTGAACATGAGGAAGAATTACTTCCCTGTGAAGGTGACAAGGGCTGCCCAGGGGGTTTGTGGAGCCATCCCTCTCTGGATGTGTTGCTGTGTGCCCTGCTCTGGGTGCCCCTGCTCTGGCAGCGGGGGGGTTGCACCGGATGAGCTTTGGAGGTCCCTTCTGCGGTGACCTCTGAGGTCCCTTCCACCCTGAGCCACGCTGTGATTCTGTGGGGCATTTCTCTGAGCTGTGAGGGCTCTGAGGCTGTGTCCTTGCTGGCTGCAGCAGGGCAGTGTTTGCTTGCTTGCACGCTTTCAGGTTCCTTTACTCGGACGAGGTTCAGATCGGCCCCGAGACTGTTATGACAACTCTGTACACGGCCAAGAAATACGCAGTGCCCGCCCTGGAGGCTCACTGTGTGGAGTTCCTGAAGAAGAACCTCCGAGCAGACAATGCCTTCATGCTGCTGACACAGGTGAGCTCACAGCCCTCTGCAGGGGGAGGCCCCTGGGGGAGCTCCGGCCTGCTAGGAGCGCGGTACGGATCCGAGCGTCCAGAGACCAGAGGGTTCTTCCTCAAGGTGTCAGAGTCCAACCTTCAACCCAGCACCACCATGGCCATCACACCATAGAGCCACAGAATGGCTTAGGTTGGAAGGGACCTCAGAGATTGTCTCCTCCAACCCTCCTGCTGTGGGCAGAGAGGCCCCTGACGCTCAAGGCCTCCTCCGGCCTGGCCTTGAGCACCTCCAGGCAGGAGGCAGCCACAGCCTCCCTGGGCAGCCTGTGCCAGAGCCTCACCATCCTTGTACTGAGGAACTTCTTTCTCAGCTCCAGTGTAACCCTGCCCTGCCTCAGCTTTAAACCATTCCCTCCTGGCCTGTCTCTAGACACCCTCAGGAAAAGTCCACAGAGGTGACCAGAGGGCTGCAGAACCTCTGCTGTGGGGACAGGCTGGGAGAGCTGGGGCTGTTCAGCCTGGAGAAGAGAAGGCTCCAGGGAGACCTTAGAGTAACCTTCTTGAAGGGCTCCAGGAGAGCTGGGGAGGGACTTGTGACAAGGGCTGGGAGTGCCAGGCTGAGGGACAATGGCTTTGAGCTGGGAGAGGAGAGATTGAGAGTGGGGATGAGGAAGAAATTCATGAATGTGGGGAGAGCCTGGCACAGGCTGCCCGGGGAGGCTGTGGCTGCCTCCTCCCTGGAGGTGTTCAAAGCCAGGCTGGATAAGGCCTTGAGCCACCTCTTGTTGAGGTGTCCCTAGTGTGTAGTGGGAGTTGTCCCTGCCTGTGGCAGGGGGTTGGAGCTGGATGAGCTTTGAAGTCCCTTCTAAGCCAACCCACTCCACGAGTCCCTGGGGCCAGCAGCCCTGCAGCCGTCCTGCAGAGCTTTCAGTATCGAACCATGTGGTAGCTCCTGCTCGGCTGGCAGGGTCAGTGTGGTGCCTGGAAGCACTGGGGCCACGCTCAGTGATGTGTGGGGACAGCAGGACGTGCCTGCAGGCATGCAGAGCCCCAGCAGAGCTGGTGCCAAGAGCAGCTCTCTGCTGTGCCTGTCACGCTGAGCCGCCTGTGAAAGGCTGCGGCAGCCCCGCCGGGCAGCCGGGCACGGAGCTGCTGCTGAATCCTGGAGCCATGGAGCCACTGGGCTTGGAGAAGACCTTTCAGATCATCCAGTCTAGCTGTTAACCTCCACACTGCCAGGGCACCACTAAACTGTGGCCCTCAGCACCACATCTCCATGGCTTCTCAGTCCCTCCAGGGATGGGGATTCAAGGACTGCCCTGGGCAGCCTGGGCCAGGCCTTGACAGCCCTTGTGGGGAACAGGTTGCTCCTCATGGCCAGCCTGAATCTCCCCTGTGGTACTTGAAGTTGTTTCCTCTTGTCCTATCACTTGTTACTTGGGAGAAGAGACCAACACAAACCCAGCTTCAGCCTCCTTTGAAGGGGGTTGCAGAGGTCTCTCCTCAACCTCCTTTTTCTCCAGGCTGGACAAACCTCAGTTCCTTCAGCTGCTCCTCACCAGCCCTGTTCATAGACTCACAGAATGGTTTGGTTGAAAGGGATCTCAAAGCTCATCCAGTTCCATCCCCCCTGGGCAGGGACACCTCCCACCAGCCCAGCTTGCTCAAGGCCTCATCCAGCCTGGCCTTCAACACCTCCAGGCAGGAGGCAGCCACAGCCTCCCTGGGCAACCTGTGCCAGTGTCTCCTCACCCTCACTCTCAACAATTTCTTCCTCATCTCCAGTCTCAATCTCCTCTCTCCCAGCTCCAAGCCATTGTTCCTCATCCTGGCACTCCCAGCCCTTGTCACAAGTCCCTCCCCAACTCTTCTGGAGCCTCTTCAGGTCCTGGAAGGTTGCTCTAAGGTCTCCCTTCAGCCTTTTCTCCACACTGAACACCCCCAGCTCCCTCAGCAGCTCCTCCCCAGCCCTGTTCTCCAGCCCCTTCCTCTGCTTTATTGCCCTTCTCTGGACCTGCTGCAGCCCCTCCATGCCCTCCTTGACGTGAGGGGCCCGCGGCTGACCCCAGTTTTCAAGGTGCAGCCTCACCAGTGCTGAGTACAGAGGCAGTCTCTGGGGGGAAGGGAGTGGGGTCCATCCTCAGTGCAGACTTCAAAATGCCTTCTGTGTTCAGCACTGCTGCTTCTCCCCCAGGCAAGGCTCTTTGATGAGCCTCAGCTGGCCAGCCTCTGCCTGGAGAACATCGACAAGAACACCTCTGACGCCATCAACGCTGAGGGCTTTACAGACATTGATCTGGGTAAGGCTTCCCCCCAACCCCATCTTCCCTCCCTCCTCCACCTGCTTTCATAACCAGCCTCCAAAGCTATGCCAGGTTAAGACTTGACACTTCTGTGGCTCTGCTCTTCTGCAGCCAAGAGCAGAGGCTGGCACTGGGTGGCTGGAGCCAAGGCATTTGCCTGCAGTAGCACCCTGGAATCTGCATCCCCTGGGCCAAGCTGAGTGCTGTGGGCATGCTGCAAAGGCCATTTCCTCTGTTGGTGTTGGCAGCTTTTGGGGTGGGTGTGAGCTGCCTTCTTGTTGTGGAGTTGGCTTTGTTCCCCCTGAGGTTCAGTCAGGTTTTGGAGTGAGGAAGGTGGTGTGGTTTTGGAGGCCAGAATTGGCTCTTTGAATGATCCTCTGCAGCTCTCAGGCTTGCTGGGCACAGCTAATTAAACCATTCAGACTTTAACCTTCTTCTGCCTGAGGAGGGACTGTGGAGGTAATGCACTGAGGAGCCCTTTTGGCTCTCATGCTGCTTGCTTCATCCAAAGTTAAGTTGCAGCTCTTTCCTCTGCACTTCCATTAACACCCCAGCGAGGCAGGCAGGGTTGGCTGCAGCTTCATCACCCTCAGACGCTGCAGGCAGCACTTGGAGGAGGTCCTGGGGTTGTGTGGTGGCTGGAAAATTATTCCCCCCCCGCCCCAACATCCTGCTACTTTCTGTCCAAGACCTGTGGAAAATTTCCTAGGCACAGCCTAAAACTACCACAGGTTGGGTTTGGGTTTCTTTTATTTCACTTGCTTCTCATTTTCCTTCTCTTGGCTGTCCACAGGGGCCTGGTGGCTAGGCCACATCAAGGGGGGGTGGGGATGGTTTGGGTTGGTGCCTGGGGTTGTGAGTGTCCTGCCCTGCAGACACCCTGGTGGCAGTGCTGGAGAGGGACAGATGGAGGGGGTGATGGGGATGGTTTGGGTTGTGACTGTCCTGCCCTGCAGACACCCTGGTGGCAGTGCTGGAGAGGGACACATGGAGGGGGTGATGGGGATGGTTTGGGTTAGTGCCTGGGGTTGTGACTGTCTGTCCTGCCCTGCAGACACCCTGGTGGCAGTGCTGGAGAGGGACACATGGAGGGGTTGGGGATGGTTTGGGGTGTGACTGTCCTGCCCTGCAGACACCCTGGTGGCAGTGCTGGAGAGGGACACATGGAGGGGTTGGGGATGGTTTGGGGTGTGACTGTCCTGCCCTGCAGACACCCTGGTGGCAGTGCTGGAGAGGGACAGATGGAGGGGGTGATGGGGATGGTTTGCCTAGGGTTGTGACTGTCCTGCCCTGCAGACACCCTGGTGGCAGTGCTGGAGAGGGACACATGGAGGGGTTGGGGATGGTTTGGGGTGTGACTGTCCTGCCCTGCAGACACCCTGGTGGCAGTGCTGGAGAGGGACACATGGAGGGGTTGGGGATGGTTTGGGGTGTGACTGTCCTGCCCTGCAGACACCCTGGTGGCAGTGCTGGAGAGGGACACGCTGGGCATCCGCGAGGTTCGGCTCTTCAACGCGGTGGTTCGCTGGTCGGAGGCCGAGTGCCAGCGGCAGCAGCTGCAGGTGGTTCCAGAGAACAAGAGGAAGGTCCTGGGCAAGGCTCTCTCCCTGATCCGCTTCCCCCTGATGACCATTGAGGAGTTTGCAGCAGGTAACTCAACAGAAGGCCTCCCTGCAAGCCTGGCCTTGGCTTTCTCTCCACTGCCGAGCACCGATGACAGGAAAATGGATTTGGTTTGGGGCTGTTTCGTGGTTTGGGCTTTTCCCCCTCTCTGTATCCTGTAGTTACTTAAATCTGTTGCTATCCCCCAGCCCCACTGAGCTGCCAAACCCACTGTGTAACTGCAGAGAAGGACTTGGGGCTGCTGGTGGGGCAGAAGCTGGGCATGAGCCAGCAATGGGAACCTGCAGCCCACGAGGCCAATGGCAGCCTCCTTGTCCATGCTGCTCTTGCATCTCTGTGGAGCTGTGGGTTGGATCTCTGCTCCATTCATCCCCTTCCAGGAGGTGGTAATTGGAAGAGCTGATGGCTCCAGACATGTGCTGCTCTCAGATCTAACATTCAGAAAGCTGCTGGGGCTTGTATTTGACTTGAAATTCAAGCAGCATCAGGGTCACTTGTAGGCAGCTGCAGCAGCAGTGGGCACTGGCAGCACAGAAGGCCAAGGGCAGCCTGGGCTGTGTCCAGAGCAAACTCTTTTGTGTTTCTCCATCTTCCTTTACCTCAAAGAAGAGCTAAAGAAACCCCAGAGCTGAGCCTGTGCTCATCAGCTGCTCCTTAAACAAGAGACTGCCTTGAAATTGCTTCAGCTTTGTCCTTTTCCTGAGTTTGAGTGACTGATTGCTTTGATGATCACAGCAGAGGTGGGAGAGGGAAACCTCCCTTCCACCTCCCTTCCACCTCCCTTCCACCTCCCTTCCACCTCCCTTCCACCTCCCTTCCACCTCCCTTCCACCTCCCTTCCACCTCCCTTCCACCTCCCTTCCACCTCCCTTCCACCTCCCTTCCACCTCCCTTCCACCTCCCTTCCACCTCCCTTCCACCTCCCTTCCACCTCCCTTCCACCTCCCTTCCACCTCCCTTCCACCTCCCTTCCACCTCCCTTCCACCTCCCTTCCACCTCCCTTCCACCTCCCTTCCACCTCCCTTCCACCTCCCTTCCACCTCCCTTCCACCTCCCTTCCACCTCCCTTCCACCTCCCTTCCACCTCCCTTCCACCTCCCTTCCACCTCCCTTCCACCTCCCTTTGCCAAAAGAGGGGGAGAAAGCCCAAAGAGGAGGCCCCAGGTTGTTGCAGGCAGTGCTTTGTGCAGTCAGATCTGCTCCCAGACCTGGAGCTGTGCCTGCAGATGTTTCACCTGGCAGTTGTGATGCTGCCTTCCCTCCCAGCAAGTAATTTGAAACTTCAGAGGATGGGGTTGAGCAAGGCAGGATGAGTCCAGACCTGAGCAGTGGCAGAGCTGCTCTCTGCTCAGCACAGCATCCAGAGGCTCACTTCTGCCAGCACTCCGCTGCCTTCAGTCCTTTCATCCCTGCCTATTGCAGCCTTGGGCCACCTTCTGTCTGTGGAACATGGTGCTGAGCTGGGGGGCCCCCAGCCTGTGCTGAGCCAGACCAACTCCAGGTGGGTTTGGAGCAGCTCAGAGCTGGTGACTTGCTTCCAACACTGGGGAGCAGCTCCTGCTGTTGTTTCTCAAGCATGCAGCACTTCTGTTGCTGTTAAAAGCCTCTTGCACAGAGAGCTGCAGAGCAGCTTTGGATTCTTGTGCTAAAGACCTTCAGGTTTTGCCCAGTTCCACCTCTGAGAGCATTCAGAGGGCTTTGCAAAGCTTGAGTTCAGCAGCACCTTGGAAGAACATCTGGTTCCAGGGGAGCAGATGAGAAGGTGTCTGGAGCAATCCTCACTCTCAATTCAGGCTGGGGGGGATGAGGTTGAGAGCAGCCCTGCAGGGAAGGCCTTGGGGGTGCTGGTGGGGGAGCAGCTGGGCAGGAGCCAGCACTGGGCACTGGCAGCACAGGAGGCCAAGGGCAGCCTGGGCTGCATCCAGAGCAGTGTGGCCAGAGCTGGAGAGAGAGGATCCTGCCCCTCTGCTCTGCTCTGGGGAGACCTCACCTGCAGGGCTGGGGCCAGCTCTGGGCTCCCAACCAAGAAGGACCTGGAGCTGATGGAGCAGGTCCAGAGGAGGCCACCAAGATGCTCAGAGGGGTGGAGACCCTCTGCCATGGGGACAGGCTGGGAGAGTTGGGGCTGTGCAGCCTGGAGAAGGGAAGGCTCCAGGGAGACCTCAGAGCTGCACTGCAGTATCTGCAGGGAGCTGCAGGCAGGCTGGGGAGGGACTGCTCAGAAGGGGCTGTGGGGAGAGTCTGAGGGGCAATGGTTTGAAACTGGAGCAGGACAGAGTTAGGTTGGACACCAGGAGGAAGCTCTGCACAGTGAGGCTGGGGAGACACTGGCACAGGCTGCCCGGGGAGGTGGTGGAGGCTCCGAGGGCTGAGAGCCTCTCCTGTGCTGCAGGGCCGGCCCAGTCGGGGATCCTGACGGACCGGGAGGTGGTCAGCCTCTTCCTGCACTTCACCGTCAACCCCAAGCCGCGGGTGGAGTTCATCGATCGGCCGCGCTGCTGCCTGCGGGGCAAGGAGTGCAGCATCAGCCGCTTCCAGCAGGTGGAGAGCCGCTGGGGCTACAGCGGGACGAGCGACAGGATCAGGTCAGCTCCTCTGCCCGTGGGGGAGGGCTGTGCCGAGCCTCAGCCTCCCCTGCACCTGACCCCCCCTGCCAGACCCTGCCTTGCACCCCAAAGGGCACAGAGCATCGCTGGATGCCCCAATCTGCAGGGAAAGCTGCAGGCTGCCTCTTGGCTTCTGTCTTGGTGAAGGTTTTCAGCTGCCCTGGAGGCCTCTTGGGGGATTGAGTTTTTGTTCAGTCTCCTTCTCAAGTGGCTTCCTGCAGCTGTACAGAGTGCTTGGAGTCACCACACAGCTTGTGGCCTCCTCCTGTGCTTGGCTCTGTCAGCCACCAGGTTGGTTCCCTGCTGTAAGGGGCTTCCAGAAGCCACATTTGGACCTCATCTTGGCTCTCTAGCCTAAACTGCTGCCTGTGGCTGCATTGCTGCTGGTACCTGGTTTGGTTAGAGCTGAGCTTGCAGAGAAACAGCAAAGCCAGGCTGGATGTGGCTCTGAACACTAGAGAGTGCTCAGAGAAATCCTGGGTGTGGAATTAAAGTGAGGGAAGGTCCCCACCTGCAGTCCTGTGTCCAGTTCTGATGCCCCCCAGCACACCGGGGACTGGAACTGGTGCCCCTGGCACACTGGAACTGCTGGAGTGGGTCCAGAGGAGGCCACAATGATGAGCAGAGGGCTGAAGAACCTCCCCTGTGGAGACAGGATGAGAGCTGGGGCTGTTCAGCTTGGAGAAGAGAAGGCTGAAGGGAGACCTTAGAGCAGAGTACCTGAGGGGGCTCCAGGAGAGCTGGGGAGGGACTTGTGACAAGGGCTGGGAGTGCCAGGACAAGGGACAATGGCTTTGAGCTGGGAGAGGAGAGTGAGAGTGGAGATGAAGAAGAAATTGTTGAGAGTGAGGGTGGGGAGAGCCTGGCACAGGCTGCCCAGGGAGGCTGTGGCTGCTCCCTCCCTGGAGGTGTTGAAGGCCAGGCTGGATGAGGCCTTGAGCAGCCTGGGCTGGGGGGAGGTGTCCCTGCCCGTGGCAGGGGGTTGGACCTGGATGATCTTTCAGGTCCCTTCCAACCTAACCCATTCTGTGACCCTTGCTGTGTCTGCCTTGTGGCCAAGCAGTGCCAGGCTGCTCTGACTCCTCTGCCCTGTCCCTGCAGGTTCTCTGTCAACAAGAGGATCTTCGTGGTTGGCTTTGGGCTCTATGGATCCATCCACGGCCCCACGGATTACCAAGTCAACATCCAGGTACTGCTGGCTGCTGGGGGGCTGCTCACACATTCTGGGGTCCATAGGCCCCAAAACCTGAAGGGAGAAGGGGCTGGGTGTGATTTCTGGCCAGGGTGCTGGCAGCTGCAGCCAGGGCCAGATGGGGCCCTGGGGATCAGAGGGATTATTGCTGTCCCCTGGCCTGCGTCACTGCAGGATCTCCCCAGCCCACAGCCCCTGGAAGTATCTCCTGGAGCTTGGTGACGCAGTTTGGGAGCAAGCTGGAGGTGCTTCCCACTCCAGCAGCTCTGCTCTGGGGGTGCTGCAGCTCTGCTTGGACCTTCTTTGGCTCCTGGCTGTTTGATTGCAGCAGAGCAGCCACAATTCAGAGAGGGGAGAGGAGAGAAAGCAGCTGCTGGGTCTGTGCTGGGCCTGGGCAGTGCTGCTGTGTGGCCTCACACCACCAGTGACCATGATGAGCTCTGAGGGGGACTCTGTTGTCTGAAGTCCATCAGGATCTTGTTTAAAGGCTGGAGTGGTGTTTCAAGGCTTGGATTGTGCCCAGGTGGCCAAGGCCAGCAGCATCTCAGGCTCAGCAATGGAGTGGCCAGCAGAAAGGGGTTGTCCCCAGCTCTGGCTGCACCTTGAATCCTGGGTTGGTTTGGGCCCCTGGCTCCAGGAAGGACAGTGAGGGGCTGGAGTGGGTCCAGAGAAGAGCATCAAGGCTGGTGAAGGGTCTGGAGAACAGGGCTGGTGCAGAGCAGCTGAGGGTACTGGGGGTGTGTAGTGTGGAGAAGAGGAGGCTAAGAGGAGACCTTGGAGCAGCCTACCTGCAGGGGACCTGCAAGGCCCTGTGGGGATAGGCTGAGGGGCAGTGGTTTGAAACTGCAGCAGGAGAGGTTTAGGTTGGACATCAGGAGGAAGTTGGGCAGTGTGAGGAGACACTGGAACAGGTTGCCCAGGGAGGTGGTGGAGGCCCCAGACCAGCCTGGCTGTGTCCCTGGTGCAGCCTGCTCTGGCTGGAGCTGTCCCTGCTGCCTGCAGGGGGTTGGACAGAGATGCCCTTGGAGGCTCCCTTCCGAGCAGAAGCAGTCTGTGACCTGCCTGCAGTGCTGCAGGACAAGCTTCCAGCAGGAGCCTGGCTGTGGCTGTGGCTGTGGCTGTGGCTGTGGCTGTGGCTGAGGCTGTGGCTGAGGCTGTGGCTGAGGCTGTGGCTGAGGCTGAGGCTGAGGCTGTGGCTGTGGCTGAGGCTGTGGCTGAGGCTGAGGCTGTGGCTGAGGCTGTGGCTGAGGCTGCGGCTGAGGCTGTGGCTGAGGCTGTGGCTGAGGCTGTGGCTGAGGCTGTGGCTGTGGCTGAGGCTGTGGCTGAGGCTGAGGCTGTGGCTGAGGCTGAGGCTGTGGCTGAGGCTGAGGCTGAGGCTGTGGCTCTGCCTTGCAGATCATCCACACGGACAGCAACACGGTGCTGGGGCAGAACGACACCGGCTTCAGCTGCGACGGCTCCTCCAGCACCTTCCGCGTCATGTTCAAGGAGCCTGTGGAGATCCTCCCCAACGTCAACTACACAGCTTGTGCCACTCTGAAGGTACCCTCCTGGCCTGCCCATGGCTGCCAGACACCAGGCAAAGAGAGGGGAGGGGGCAGCAGCTGCTCTCCTCCTGTCACTGCAGCCTGGTTCTTTGCTCTGCCTCTTAGAGGCTTTGTGGTGTAAGGCTGAGGGAGCTGGGGTTGCTCAGCCTGGAGAAGAGGAGGCTCAGGGGAGACCTCATTGCTCTCTGCAACTCCCTGAAGGGAGGTTGTAGCCAGGAGGGGGTTGGGCTCTTCTCCCAGGCACCCAGCACCAGAACAAGAGGACACAGTCTCAAGCTGTGCCAGGGGAGGTTCAGGCTGGAGGTGAGGAGAAAGTTCTTCCCAGAAAGAGTAATTGGCCACTGGGATGTGCTGCCCAGGGAGGTGTTCACAAAAGGCTTGGATGTGGCACTTGGAGCCATGGTTTAGCTGTCAGGAGGTGTTAGGGGTTAGGTAATAGGTTGGACTGGATGCTCTCTGAGGTCTTTACCAACCTGGTTGATTCTATGATGCTCCCAGGCAAGCAGTGACAGAAGGAGAGGACACAGTCTCAAGGTTCAGCCTGGATGTTAGGAAGAAGTTGTTCCCCAGGAGGGTGGTGAGAGCCTGGCACAGGCTGCCCAGGGAGGTGGTGGAAACCTCAGCCCTGGAGGGTTTTAAGGCCAGGCTGGATGTGGGTCTGGGCAACCTGCCCTGGTGTGAGGTGTCCCTGCCCATGGCAGGGGGTTTGGAAGTGGCTGAGCCTTGAGGTCCCTCCCAGGCCTGACAGCTCTGTGATTCTGGGAGTTTGTGATTCTGTCTTCTCTGTGCTCCTTGCCTCGGTGCAGCAAGAACCTGCACCACAGACCAGCTTCAGGAATGAACAGGATGGGCAAAGAGCAACCTGGGCTTAGTGGGAGGTGTTCCTGCCTGTGGCAGTGGGTTGGAACTGGATGATCTTTAAGGTCCCTTCCAACCCATCCCACTCCATGGTTCTATGAACAGGTACCTGAGTCATGGGGTGTGGGGGTTTGGTGTGTACAGAGGAGCTGCAGTTCTGAGGGGGTGTCCCCAGAGCCTGCCTGCCAGGGCTTGAGCAGTTGGTATCTAATTGAGGAGGGGCCTGGAGCAGCTCTGTGAGGAGCAAAGGCTGAGAGCCCTGGGGCTGAGAGCCTGGAGGAGAGCAGCCCCAGAGGGGAGCTGAGCAATGCTCAGCAAGAGCTGAAGGAGCTGTGGGGGGCAAGAGGCTGGGGCCAGACTCTGCTGAGTGGTGCCCAGGGACAGCGCAAGGGGCAAGGGGCACAAACTGGCACCCAGGAGGTTCCACTTAACCAGGAGGAGAAAGTTGTTTGTTGTGAGGCTGCTGGAGGCCTGGGGCAGGCTGCCCAGAGAGGTTGTGGAGTCTCCTGGTGTGGAGAGCTTCCAATCCCCCCTGGGCACTGTGCCCCTGGGCAGGCTGCTGTGGGGATTGACCTGGATGAACTCCGGAAGTCCTTCCCCACCCTGACCGTGCCGGGGGGGCAGGGGCTCGGGGAGCCGGGGCTCGGCGGTGCCGGGGGGCCGGGGCTCGGGGGGCCGGCAGCCTGAGGCCGGGCTGTGAGGCCGGCTGCTGCCGTGTGAGCTCCCCCTGAGGCGCTGCTGTCGCTGTGGCCTCGGCAGGGTCCGGACTCGCACTACGGCACCAAAGGGCTGCGCAAGGTGATCCACGAGTCGCCGACCAGCGGCGCCAAGACCTGCTTCACCTTCTGCTACGCCGCCGGCAACAACAACGGCACCTCGGTGGAGGATGGACAGATCCCAGAGATCATCTTCTACACATAGTGCAGCTGCCAGCTGCCCCTTGGACTCTCCTCCTCTCTCCCTCCATCGCCTCCCGAACCGACGGAAGCCTCTGGCCGAGTCCTGGCCGCAGCGAGCGGAGCCGCCCCGGCCGAAGGTCTCTCACTTCCAAACCATTCTCCCGGCTCATCCTCTGCCTCGTGCTGGTGATTCTGCTGCTCTCCCCTGCCAGAGCAACTCGGGGCCAGGGCAGCCGGCGCCCCAGGGCCGTTCCTAGGTTTGTCTGTGGCTGTCATTCCTCCCTCCCCCCCTAAGGAGATGCATTTCCTGGACTGTGATGAATGTAGAAGCTTTCCCCCACCGGTCAGAAGCATGGAAAGGAGTGGCTCTGGTTGTGGCTCTGCCTGCTGTGAGGAGATGATCCTGCAGAGAGACTCGAGCCCGGGGTGCTGAGGCCCAGCAGGCACCGTGCCCAGCCCCTGCCCTGCTGCCAGCCACGGCCCCCGGGGCTGCCTTCAAACACTTGTGGCAAGTGGCCTTGTCCCCGGGGCTGCACCATGCCAGCTCTGCAGGGGCTCGAGGAGCACCTCCAACCTGGAGCACCTCTGGGGAGACTGCAGCCTTCTCCTGCCCTCCTCACCCATCTCTGACAATCCTGCCCCTGGGGCAGCTCCTGACGCCGCAGGGACCTCCCCGGCAGGGCCTGGCTGGGCAGGCTCTGCCCTGCCCTCCCTCTGCTGGGGCCGGGTGGTGCTGCCTCAGCCTCTGGCATGTTCCAGGTGATGGGAGGGGTTGGAAAGGCCTTGTGCAGTGCCCAGGGGCAGGCAGCTGTATAATGCCCAGGGGCAGGTGCCTGCACTGATGGCTCCTGTGCCCAGGGTTTGTCAGCTGGAGCCAGCAGGGGCCTTGCCTTGCCCAGCCCCTCCGTGCTCCTCTGCTGCTCTTCCCATGCACGTTCCAATGCATTTTCTCTCTCCCTGCATTGCTGCCCCAGCCTGAGCCTGCTGCAGAGCAGGGAGAGAGGCTGAGCTGCAGCTGCCTGCTGGAGAAGGCCCTGTGGCACAGCTCAGGAGCTCAGGGAGGGCTCTGTGCTTGCTGTGTGCTTGCACAGCCTGCCCAGAGCAGGAGGAGGATGGATTTAGACACCACCTGTCCTGGGGCCCTTGAGCTCTTACCTGGTACAGTTGCTGCTCCCTGTAAGCAGCTTCGGCTCAGCAGGAGGATGTGGGTGGCTGCCCACCCAGCCCCATGCTTGCTGCCTGACCATTTCCTCCTACTGCTCCTCCACAGAGGAAGCTGTAAGCAAAACTGGAGGGCAGGGTGGCCAGAGCCTGGGGGGAGCCCTGCAGCCCCCGGGGGGAGCCCTGCAGCCCTGGCTGGAGCCTGCTCAGGACTCACTGTGGGGTTGGTGCTGCTCAGAGCTGAGGCACAGCCCTGGCACAGCTCCGCTCTGGGCAGGCAGAGCTGTTGGAAGTCTCCAGGCAGCAGCTGCCGCTGCACTGAGCTGCTCAGAGCTGGAACCTGGTCGGCCTCGGTGCCTGCTCACTCGCTGGGGCGTTGATGTCTCCTGCTCCGTGGGGGGTGGCTGCTGGGTGTCCCCTCCCTGGCCGTGCAGCACTGCCAGCAGCAGCAGCAGCCTGCACCTCTTCACCAGTAGCTATTAGCAGTGTCCATAGTGTGTTCCCTTCCCTAGGAGGACGTTGTCAGATGTGTATATTGTCAGCCTGCTTCGAGGTAGGATGTTGTGAACAAGGCCAGTACACAGCAAGAGACTGAGAAACAAAAACAGGGGGGAAAAGGATGGAAAAGAATAAAAGAAAAACAAGGAAAAAAAAAGAAGAAAAAGGAAAAAAAAGGAAAGCTGGGTCCACAACTTGGTTCCTGAACCTGACTCTGTGCAATGCAAAGTGTGAGACATGAACACAGCAGGGCCCTGGGCTTGTCCCCCCTGCCTCTGCCTCTCCTCTTCCAACTGCTGCCCCGGGGAGGGCTCTCTGCTGGGGGGGGGGGGGGGGGGGGGGGGGCGCAGCCTCCCGGGGCCTCCCTGTGGCAATAGAGGAAATGGTTGGAGTTGGGATGAGGCAGGGCTGAGGCAGCAGACCCTGCTCAGGCTCCCTGCTGGCTCTTCCCTGGAAGAATTCTTTTTACTTCTCTTTTGTTCTGCTGATTCTCTGCCCCAGATCCACCCTCCCTGCCCATCGCCCCCCCCCGACGGCCGGGCCCCGGTCCTGCGTGGGGGGGAAGGAGAGGACTCAAACTGAGCTACACCTGAGCAGCTTCTGTTCCTAACGGCTTTGATGCAGTTCTGGCTTTTGTAGATAGATGAATGTAACTCCTCGTCGGACTTGCCTGTTCCCAGAAGAAGTTAAGAGCCATCCCCCTGTGGTTCCACCTCACCCTGCGGGCGGAGCCGGGGCCGCCGGGCCCGCGGCGCTCTGCCGCTGAATGTATTCGCTGCTCTCGTCCAGTGCTCACTCTGCTTCCGGCCAGCTTCGTGATCTGTAAATAGGAATCAATAAAGACACCCAGGTTGTCTTTAGCAGCCTCTCTGTGTGCTTTGGAAGGAGCTGATGGAGGCTCAGAGGGAGGAGGGAGCAGTGTCCAGCTGGTTCCCCCCAGCCAGGCTGCAAGGTGAGATGCTGGCACAGGCTGCCCAGGGAGGCTGTGCCTGCTCCTGTGCCTGGAGCAAGCTGTGCTGGTGGGAGGTGTCCCTGCCCATGGCAGGGGCTTGGAACTGGGTGGTCTTGAAGGTCCCCTCCAACCCATTCTATCAGTGTGTGAGGACTTCAGCTTCCCCATCCTAGGGCATGGGGGTGAGCCAGGTCCCTCCGCAGTGATGCCTTAGGACTCCCCAGACAGGCAGATGCTGCTTGGGAGGTCTAAAACTGCTGGGCAATGAGGCTATGGTGGAGCCCCTGGGGCAGCAGGGGCCTGTGTGTGAGCTCTGCTGTCTGCATGTGGGGCAGGCTCAGCCTGGCTTTTTTGTGACTGAATGACCTTGATTGAAAGGTTTGAACAATGAACCACGGCTGCTGAAAGCTGCCCTGGCCCTTGCTGACTCACTCCGGGTCTGAAAGCAGCAGCGAGGGGAGGAGGCTGTTCCCTGCCCTCTGTGCAGCCAGAGCTGGAAGGCAGCAGCAGGGATGAGGCAGCGCCGAGGGCTGAGCTCTGTTCTGCTCTGCCCTGGAATCACAGCAGCGGCTCCCAGGAAAGTCTCTTTTGGCAGCTTCTGGGCACCTTGCTCAACACCTTGGTGATGCCTGGGGAGGGGCAGGGCTGTGGAGGAGCCTCCTGGTGAAATGAATCCCCTGGGCCTGGTTGTGGAAGTGCTTCAGTGCTGGGAACAGCAGCGAGCTCAGCCTGGGACCTCTGCTCCTGCCTCCCTGGTGTGTATGGAGGAGGCACAAGGGCCTGAGGCTGCGGCTGCATCTCACCTGGCTCAAGCACGATGCTCATCCCATCCTTCCTCCTCAGCTGCGAGGCCGAGGGCTCTCCCGCGTCCCTCACCCCCTCTGGGCTGTGGCTCTTCGCGCTGGACGCAGACAGAGCCCAGCCGGTGCGGGAGGGCTGAGCTCCAGCTGTGGGCGCTGCCCTCCCCTGCCGCTGCGTACAGGAGCGGCGCCGGGGAGCTGCCCGGAGCCATCAGCCTCACTCCCCTGGCCCTCCCCTGGTCTGTGGGGCTGCGTTTCGCGGCTCGGCTCTGTTCAGCAGCAGGAAAAAAGCACAAGCAGGGAAACCACAGGCGGGGCTGAGGCAGCCCCCAGCCGGGGCGGGGAATCTGCTGAACCTCAGCCGAAAAGAACGAGCTGGCCACTCCTCCCCCCACCCTGCGGGCCCTGCAATCAAGCACAGGAAGATGCTGGAGGGTTTTAAAGACTTTTTTTTCCTTTTTTTTTAATTCTTGTATTTGATTGGGGGGTGGGGGGTGGGTTTATTAAAAAAAAAAAAAAAAGAAAAAAAAAAAAAAAGGAGGGGAAAAAATAAAAAGGGGAAAAAAAAAAGCCCCTAACTTCTCTGGCTTCCAGGAACCATCCCAGAAGCTGGAATTGCCATTGCTTGGTGGCAAGCAGAAGGTAAACCGGCGAATGGAAACCGCCCCCCCCCCGGCAGGGGGAAGAGGCCAAGCCCCCCGCGGGCGGTGCCACCATCCTCGGCCGCCCCCACCCCCGGCAGCAGACAGGGCACAGCCCGGGCCGGAGCCTTCCCCTCCACGGCTCCTCTTCGGCCTCTGCGGGGCTTGGGCCGGCCGCAGGCTCCACTTCCAGGGAAAATTTAAGGCGACTCTTGGAACCTTTTTCCTTTGCCCTGCTGCGGGGGGAGCGAGGCCGAGCGCAGCACGGCAGCCCCAGCCCTGCCCCGGGACGCGGCCGGGGCTGTCCCGCTGCGGGGGGAGCGAGGCCGAGCGCAGCGCGGCAGCCCCAGCCCTGCCCCGGGATGCGGCCGGGGCTGTCCCGCTGCGGGGGGAGCGAGGCCGAGCGCAGCACGGCAGCCCCAGCCCTGCCCCGGGATGCGGCCGGGGCTGTCCCGCTGCGGGGGGAGCGAGGCCGAGCGCAGCACGGCAGCCCCAGCCCTGCCCCGGGACGCGGCCGGGGCTGTCCCGCTGCGGGGGGAGCGAGGCCGAGCGCAGCGCGGCAGCCCCAGCCCTGCCCCGGGATGCGGCCGGGGCTGTCCCGCTGCGGGGGGAGCGAGGCCGCGCGCAGCACGGCAGCCCCAGCCCTGCCCCGGGATGCGGCCGGGGCTGTCCCGCTGCGGGGGGAGCGAGGCCGAGCGCAGCACGGCAGCCCCAGCCCTGCCCCGGGACGCGGCCGGGGCTGTCCCGCTGCGGGGGGAGCGAGGCCGAGGGCAGCACGGCAGCCCCAGCCCTATCCCGGGGCTGTCCCGCTGCGGGGGGAGCGAGGCCGAGCGCAGCACGGCAGCCCCAGCCCTGCCCCGGGATGCGGCCGGGGCTGTCCCGCTGCGGGGGGAGCGAGGCCGAGCGCAGCACGGCAGCCCCAGCCCTGCCCCGGGACGCGGCCGGGGCTGTCCCGCTGCGGGGGGAGCGAGGCCGAGCGCAGAGCGGCAGCCCCAGCCCTGCCCCTGGACGCGGCCGGGGCTGTCCCGCTGCGGGGGGAGCGAGGCCGAGCGCAGCGCGGCAGCCCCAGCCCTGCCCCGGGATGCGGCCGGGGCTGTCCCGCTGCCCTCCTGCCCAGGAGAAGCCGAAGCCGGGGGGTGGCACACCCCAAATTGAGGAGAAAGAGAGGCCACGGCGCGGCCCCCTCCCCCGGGTCCCTTCTGGTACCCATGCAGGGCGAGGTGCCCCCTCCCCATCCCTCATACACCCCCCAGGCCGGAGCAGCCCCTCCTGCAATTCAGGACCCCCAGAGGGTCAGTTTGGACAAATGTTTGGCAGCAGCCACAGACGGTCCCATTGCCCATCCTCCCCCAGAGCCTCAGCACAGCCTCAGCTCCTCTTTTGGGGCAGAACAAGAGGGTTTTGGTAAAGATAAGTGTTGCCCCCTCCCTCCCTCCCGCCCCCAAATGTGTCATGAGCAATACACCAGCACAGGGTCAGTCGGGTGGGGAAGCTGCGGTGCCCAGGGGAGTGAGGAGCAGGGGCAGTGGGGGAGGTGTCTGTCTGTGTCTGTGTGTCTCGCTGTGTCCGTGGTTAAGCTGCAAACCCGCCCCCTGCCCCAGGATCAGACCCTCCCAGTGCAGGGGAGCCCACGCTGGCAGCACCAGCAGTGCCTGACCACCCTGATGCCCTTTGCCACCCTCACCGAGTGCCTCTTTGTCTGCTGGCCACAACCCACCCCGTGCCCGGAGCAGCTGCGGGGAGCAGCCGCGGGGAGCAGCTCTGAGGGAGCACTCCCGGGGAGCAGCCCCGAGGAAGCAGCCCCAGGGAGCAGCCCCAGGGAGCAGCTCTGAGGAAGCAGCCCCAGGGAGCAGCCCCCAGGGAGCAGCTCTGAGGAAGCAGCCCCAGGGAGCAGCTCCCAGGGAGCAGCTCTGAGGAAGCAGCCCCAGGGAGCAGCCCCAGTCTCCCCCTGGGAGTCTCAGACACAAAGAGATTGTAAAAAACAAATGAGAAACAAGGCCCCAGGAGAGCTGCCAGGGCAGCTGTGGTACTGCCAGGGCAGCTGTGGTGCTGCCAGGGCAGCTGTGGTACTGCCAGGGCAGCTGTGGTGCTGCCCCTGCACACTCCTAAAGCTGCTATGGGCCCAGCTCCAGCCCTCAGCCATGGCAGCACCAGAGCCCAGGCTGGAGGCTGCTTCACCTTCCCTCCCTGCTCTGCCACTTCCCCTCGGGCTCCCTTTGGTCTTGCCAAGCCCCCTGGCAGCAGCTGGGGCGGTGCAGTGCCCGCCTGGCCCTTGTCCCTGCCTGCCTGTGCCCCAGGAGTCAGCGACCTGGCCCTGGCAGGGCCAAGCATCACACCAAAGTGCATGGCAAATGCTGGGGGTCTGCCCCCCAGCCCCACCCTCCATCCCCATCCCCCATCCGAGACCTCGCCGCTGTCTCCGCCGGCGGGGGGCGGGGAGGGAACGCACCGGGGGGCGGGGGGGGGGGGCGGGGAGCGGTGGTGATGCGGGGGGAGGGAGGGACACAGGCCGGCCCTCACAGGCGGAGCAGAACGCAGCAGCGCCGAAGGTGTCGCTCAAAGACTGACGACTCAGCACTCCGCACCGAGACTCACTTTAAATTAACTTAAAGAGACGAAGAAGCAACAGAGGGGAAAAAAAAAAACCCAAAACAACAAAAGGAAGGGAACAAAAAAAAAAAAAGAGGAAAGGGAAAAAAAAAGGGGGGGGGGCAAAAAAAAAGGGGGGAAAAAGAATTCCTCAATCCCTCCTCCTCCTCCTCCTCCTCCTCCTCCTCCTCCTTTGCTGCTGCTGCCGCCACGGGGCAGAGTCTGTGAGCTGATCCCCAGCTGCCAACTCAGAAGCAAAGCGAAGCTGTTGGGGGGGAGGGGGGTTCAGGTTGTTGCTTTTTTTCTCTCTCTCTCTCTTTTTTTTTTCCTTTTTCCTCTCCGTTATTATTTTTTTTTTTATTATTTTCTTTTGTGGTTTTTTTTTTTGTTTGTTTTGGGTTGGTTTGTTGGTGGTTTTTTTTTCTCGTGGTGTTTGTTTTTCTCTTGGTGTCGGACGCAGGACCTCGGCGAAGTTGGGCTCGGTTCGAGTCAAACGGCCACGGGGGCGAGTGGCAGGAGGACAAAAAAGAAACGACAACAAAACCGAAACAAAACAAAAAGAACCCAAGGACAAAGCAGTTTTGGGGAGTCCCCGCTCCCCGCCTGCGCCTGGGGCGCTCGGGGGGGAGCCCGTCCGGCTCGGCACCCCCCTCCCCCGGCCCCGCACAAACCCCGGGGCCGCCGCCGCCGCCGCCGCCGCCGCCGCCGGCTCCGCGGGGGAAGATCCGGCCGCGGCCGGAGGGAGAGAGCAGCCTCCGCACGCCGCTCCGCCCGGCCCCGCGGCTCACTTGCGACGCTTGGTGGTTTTCCTCTTCCTTCTCTTGAAGAAACAGCAGCACCTGCGGGCAGAGGGGACCCCGTCAGCGCCCGGCCGCCACACGGAGGCGGGCAGCAGGGCCACGGTCGGGGCAGAGGCGGAGGAAGGGGGTGGGGGAAGTCCTCCAGCTTCTTGGTGAGCCCCGGTGGGCACAGCTGCCGTGGGCACAGCTGCCGTGGGGGGAGCCCTGGCACATGGCAGGGGCTGGACTGGGAACACTAAAGGGCAAATAGCGAGATGCTGGGGCCAGACTCTGCTGAGTGGTGCTCAGGGACAGCACAAGGGGCAAGGGGCACAAACTGGCACCCAGGAGGTTCCAGCTGAGCAGGAGGAGAAAGTTGTTTGGTGTGAGGGTGCTGGAGGCCTGGAGCAGGCTGCCCAGAGAGGTTGTGGAGTCTCCTGGTGTGGAGAGCTGCCAACACCCCTGGCCCTTGTGCTCCTGGGCAAGCTGCTGTGGGTGCCCTGCTGGAGCAGGGGGCTTGGAGTGGATGAGCTCCAGAGGTCCCTTCCAACCCCCAGCATGCAGTGAGTGGCAGTGGCCATGGAATGTGCACTGCCAGCCACAGCAAACAGCAGCAGCCTGAGCTGGGGCTCCTGGAGGAGAAATGTCCCCAGCTCCTCTGTGCTGGCTGTGGGAAGGGTGTGAGACCCTCAGGGCCGAGCAGGGCGAGGTGGGGAAGGACTGCAGGGCTACCCCAGTGGGGTGTCAGGGAGAAGCAGCGGGGCTCTAGGGCTGGGCTTTAGGGCTGGGCTCTAGGGCTGGGCTTTAGGGCTGGGCTTTAGGGCTGGGCTTTAGGGCTGGGCTCTAGGGCTGGGCTCTAGGGCTGGGCTTTAGGGCTGGGCTTTAGGGCTGGGCTTTAGGGCTGGGCTCTAGGGCTGGGCTCTAGGGCTGGGCTTCAGGGCTGGGCTGCTCTTCCCCAGCCGAGGCCCCGGCGGCGGTGGGGAGCAGGAGGCAGCAGGGCTGTGCCTGTCCTTACTTTGTATCGTCTGTCACCTCCACCTCGGTGGGGGCTGTGATGGGGGCATTCGAGTGTCCTGCCGTGGGGTCATCCGTGTTCAGCTCTCCGTTGGTGGAGCTCATCACCTGGGGAGAGAGCAGTGGGCAGTGAGGGGCAGCGCCGGCCCTGAGCCTCAGCCCCCACCCCGTGGAGCTGCACCCCGGAGAGGAGCGGCCCCAGGAGGCCCTCCCCAGCCCTGCATGAGCCAGGAGGGCCCCGCAGAGGGCAGCAGGATGGTTCCACCCCCAGACAGTGCTGGGAAGTGCTCGGCTGCGGAGCACACAGCGGGGCTGGATCCCCTTGGAGTCCCAAGGAGGATCCCAGAACCCCTGCACACCTCGGTGGCTGCCAGCTCCAGCACAGCCTGGAGGCCTGGCCCCAGGAAGCTATCGGCTCCAAGGAGGCTCTGCCACGGCTCAGCAGCTGGGCACAGCTCTTGCTCCCCAGTCCCAAGCCCAGACACTGCTGAGCCCTGCAGGATCCAGCCCCGTGGGCTACTGCCAGCCTTGAGGTGCCCCTGAGCTCCTTCCCGCTCACCAGGGCAGCAGGGCTGTGCGTGGTGCCAAGGCTGGCAGGAGATCCAAGTCACCAAAGCGAGCTGGGGTTGGTACAGGCAGCTGGGACCTGCCTGACCCCTGCCTGTCCTGTGGCTGCAAAGCCAGGAGCTCCCTGGGGATGCACAGCCCAAAGGATCACCAAGCTAAGAGGCTCAGCCTCACCCAGCCTGACGGAGGAGCTGCCACCTGACAGCCACAGTGCCCAGCTGGGAGGACCACGCCGAGCCACAGCCCCCCCCCAGAACAAGCCCAGAGACCTCTGAGCTTCGCCAGCACCCCCTGCAGTGCTGGGCACGGGCAGAGGACAGGGACTGGGGTTTGCAAGAGCAGGGAGGGGACAGGGCACAGGAGGAGCTGGGCAGGGCTCGAGCTGGCCCCAGGGCCTGCCCCAGCCCTTCTCTGCCCAGGCTCTGGGACCAAGCACCAGCAGAGATTCACCACGGAGCAGCAGCGAGGAGCAGCAGGGACAGCAGCAGAGACGGAGGCAGCAGCGCAGGCCCAGCCCCGGGGCATCCACCACGGCTGCCCACCAGCAGCAGGGGCTGCAGCACACCAGGCCGAGGGGGCAGGGGGGCAGAGGGCTGCGAGGGCGGCGAGCAGGAGGCCAACGGCGCAAGTGCAGGACCCAGGCAGGGGGAGGAGGCCGAGGGGGGGGCAGGGAAGGGAGGAGAAGCAGGACCCAGCCGAGGAGGCACAGCGAAGTCCCCACCTGGGAGAAGGCCTCCTGGTCCAGCACTGCTGGCACAAGCTGCACTGGGGGCAGAGCCTGATGCCCACTGGGCTGCAGTGTGGCACAGAGCCAGTGCTCATCCAGCTCTAACAGCCCTCCGAGTGCCATGGCAGCACCCAGGGTACTGAGGAAGCAGTGCCAGCCTTGTCTGAGCTGTGAGCACCCTTGTGCCACGGGTGTGGGGCAGCCTGTGTGGCAGTGCCACAGGGACAGGGCAGCCTGTGTGGCAGACCAGGCCACGCGTGGCCCTGATGCCAGGTCAGGGGGCAGGGCTGGTCCCCAGCGCTGCCCACAGCCAGCCCTGCCCTGCGCTGGGCCGCAGGCCGCCCGGCACGGGCTGGCTCTGCTCCCTCCCGTGCCCCCCCTGCCCTCGGCGCGTGGTTGTGTGTACCTGCACGGACCCCCCGAGCCTGCCGGCTGCCAGCTGAGCTCCCAAAGGCTCCTCGGCAGGCTGCACACCGGCCTGAGGCTCCCACACCTCCGTCCCCTCGGGCGGCTGCTCGGCCAGGCAGGAGGAACAGGACGAAAAGAAACAAAAGAACAGAAAAGAGGAAGAAGGGGGAGGAGAAGGGGGGAGGAGGTGGTGGGAAGGGGCAGGGAGAAGGAAGGGGCAGGGAGAAGAGTGGCAAAGGGAGTCGAGAAAATAAGAACGTGCAAAAGCAAAACCGTGACCGGGGCAGCCGAGCCTGCGAGCGGGGAGGGCAGCGCTGCGGCACCGCCCCCGCGGCTGCCGGGGGGGGTCCCTGCCCTGCCCCGCGGCTGCCGGGGGGTCCCTGCCCTGCCCTGCCCCGCCCCGCGGCTGCCCGGGGGGGTCCCTGCCCTGCCCTGCCCCGCGGCTGCCCGGGGGGGTCCCTGCCCTGCCGCGCTGTGTCCTCCCCGCGGGGCTGTGCCCTCCTCTGCGGGGCTGCCAGGCTCCGGCCATGTGCCTCAGGGCAGCCCACACAGCACACAGCCGGCGCCATGGAGTCCAGCCAGCCCCACGGAGCACACAGCCAGCCCCATGGAGCACAACCAACCCCCACGGAGCACAGCCTGCCCCACAGGGCCCAGCCAGCCCCACGGAACGCACAGCCAGCCCCCCGGAGCACACAGCCAGCCCCATGGAGCCCAGCCAGCCCCACGGAGCGCCCAGCCAGCCCCACAGAGCACACAGCCAGCCCCACACATCCCAGCCAGCCCCACAGAATACGACCAGGCCCACACAGCCCCATCTGGAGCAGGCTGGGGAGATGCAGCTGGGCCAAGACCATGCCTCTGGTCCATTGGGTGAGACCTTCTGAGGCTGGCACAGCCCCTGCCACGCTGCTCCTGGAGGGCACAGGCTCCTCAGCTGTCCCACAGCCAGGAACTGCCCCCTACTGCCAATGTCTTGCCATGGTGAGCATGGCACAGCCCCGTGGCTGTGCAGCACCAGGATGGAGCCTGCTGCCAGGCTGGCAGAGTTCTTTGCTTTCCCACTGCTCCCAAGCAGGGATCTCATGGCCCAGAGGTGGGGAGCAGACCTTACTGGGAGCCAGTTCCCAGGAACAAGTCAGAGGCACTTTGAAGATGTTGCCCTGTCCCTAAGGAAGCGCTGCCAGGGCTGTGCCAGGCTCCCTGTGCTCAGGCAGGAGCAACAAGGGGCACTGCTGGGTTGATGTGTGGGTGCTGCACCCCCAGCTCCAGCCCATTTGCAGCTGCTCTGCTCCCTGGGGAGGTTCAAGCCAAGAGGATGAGGTCTGCCCAGGGCTGCTGGGGAAGCCCTGAGGTTTGCTCTCGATGGCAGCAGCTCCAAAGCCTCATTTCCTCCAGGCCACAGCACCAGAGAAGGGCCTGGACAGCCTGGCACCTTCCCACAGCAGCACAGGCAGGGAGCTGCTGGCACAGCTCTGCCCATCTCCTGCCCTGCCAGCCCTGTCTGCCCAGCTGGTGCCCAGGACAGAGCCAGCTCCTCTCTCCAGCACAGGGCCATGCACCACCAAGCTGGCCCACAACGTCCCTGTCCCACTGATGGAGGTGGCATCATGAACAGAGCAGCATTACCCCCGTGGTGGCACAGCACAGGGGACATCACAGTGGCTCAGCCTGTGCCATGCCCACAGCCCCTGGCCAGCAATAACCTTGCAGCTTGCCAGCTGAAGCCCAGGCCTGCCATGCTGGAGCTTCCCATGGCAGCTTCCTCCTGCTTTTGCCAGGCCACCTGGCACAGGGGACACTGCCTGAGTCCCCTCATGAGCCACAGCCTCAGACCTGCAGGAAGAAGCCCTCCCACACACATCACTGGGGCAAAAGGGCTGCACCAGTCTCTGCTGCTGCCCAGAGGCCCCAGTGGGCTCTGAGAGTCTGTGGAGCAGAAGCCCAGCTGTGCCCCATGCCCCGTGCCCAGTGCCCCATGCCCCTCTCACCTGGTGTTTGGTGTGTGGCTGTGCTTTGTCTCTGTTCGGGGGCTGCACCTGCACCTCGCTGTGCATCGTGCCGATGGGGGTGGGCTGGGGACACCACAAGGACAACATCAGCCATGGCACAGCAGAACTCCCCCACCCTGCACCCCCACACCCCAGACTCAGGGCCTGATCCCTGCCCCAGCAGCTCAGCGCTCGGTGGGTGGCTGCAGCCAGCCCTTGGGGGTGCCCCTGGGGTGCCCATGGCGGCAGGTGAGGTGCCAGCTCCACTGCTGGGCTCCCCTCAGCTGCAGGAGCCTCAGACCCCTGTGTCACAGCTTGAACTCATCAGCTGGACAGCCCCAGCGTGGAGCTGGCTGCTGGTGCCTGGGGAGCCTGGTGGAGCTCGTCCCTTGCCCATGGATGCCTACAAACATCTAAGGGGTGGTGGCAGGAGGGTGGGGCCAGACCCTTCTCAGTGGTCCCCAGTGACCAAAGAAGAGGCAATGGGCATGAAGTGGAAGCCAGGAAGTTCCATCTAAGTATGAGGAGGAACTGCTGCACTGTGAGGCTGACAGATCTGGAGCAGGCTGCCCAGGGAGGTGGTGGAGCCTCCATCTCTGCAGACTTCAGGGTGTCAGGGAGCGATAGGCCTGGGGGGAATGGAGCTAAAGTAGAAGTGGGAAGATCCAGACTGGATGTTGGGAAAAATTCTTCCCCATGAGGGTGTTGAGACACTGGCACAGGTTGCCCAGGGAGGTGGTAGAAGCTCCCTCCCTGGAGGTGTTCAAGGCCAGGTCAGAGCAGCAACCTGCTCTGGTGTGAGGTGTCCCTGCCCCTGCAGGGGGGTTGGACTTGGCTGATCCTTGAGGCCCCTTCCAACCCTGACAATTCCATGGCTTTCAACCCCCACCTGGCCACGTTCCTGTGTGACCTGCCCTAGCTGCCCCTGCCTTGGCAGGGGACCGGAGGATCCTCGAGGTCCCCTCCAGCCCCTACCACTCTGCGACCCTGCGACGAGCACGGCAGGGCCGGGGGCCGCGGTACCGAGTCCCCAGCGCCTGCGTGGGGCCCAGCAGCCTCTGCCCAGCACCCCTGGGCCTCTCACCAGGGGTTTCCCTGCCCAGTCGTATTCGTAGTCGAAGACATAACCGTTCCTCTCGAACAGGTCTGTGAAGAGCTTCCGCAGGTAGTCGTAGTCAGGCTTCTCGAAGAAGTCCAAGCGCCGCACGTAGCGCAGGTAGGTGGCCATCTCCTCTGCGGGGACACAGGCGGGGCTCAGCGGGGGCAGGGAGGCACAGATGCCGGCCACAGGCTCGGGGGGGGGACAGGGACGAGCCCCCCAGGGAAGCCCTCACCTGGGAAGTTCTCACAGAGCACCTCCACCGGAGTGGCTCTTTTGGTGTCGCCGATCTTCTGGTACCTCTCCTTGAGCGTGTCGGCCTGGCGGGGACAGGGAGGAGGGCAGCAGCAGGGCAGGGCACTGGGTGCCAGCAGGCCAACGATGGTTTCTTGGTGCCCCCTTCCCAGTTATGGCCTAAAGCTCCTTCCCAAGGAATCTCCCACCCAGGAGGAGGAACACCAGGGAGCGTGGCTCCAGGACAGCCTCTGGGAGCAGCTGGGACACCCAGAAGCAGGGGGGGACACCTGCAGCCACGCGGCACAGAGCTCGCAGCAGCAGCCCCTGCACGGTGCCAGCCCTCCAACGCCCCAGGGGACAAAGCCTCCCCAGCTCCCTGATGCTGCCCATGCCCTGGCAGAGCCAGACCCAGGGGGCAGCCATGCCCAGAAGGGAAGAGGCACTTACCTTGAGGCCTTGCCAAGGGAGGCTCCCACGGAGGAAGTACATAAACATGTGCCCAAGTGCTTCCAGGTCATCCCTGCGGCTTTGTTCTGCATGGAGACAAAAACAGTCACAGACTGCACTGCCTTGGAAGGGAACCTCCAAGGGCAGCTTGGCCAATCCCCTGCAGGCAGCAGGGACAGCTCCAGCCAGAGCAGGCTGCACAGGGATACAGCCAGGCTGACCTTAAATGTCTCCAGAGATGGAGCCCCAGCCACCTCCCTGGGCAGCCTGTGCCAGCATCTCCTCACCCTCACTGTGCAGAGCTTCCTCCTGCTGTCCAACCTAACCCTGCCCTGCTCCAGTTCCAAACCATTGCCCTTGGTCCTATCCCCACAGCCCCTTCTGAGCAGTCCCTCCCCAGCCTGCCTGGAGGTCCCCTGCAGATACTGAAATAGAGCTCAAAGGTCTACCTGGAAGCTTCCCTTCTCCAGGCTGAACAGCCCCAACTCTCCCAGCCTGTCCCCATGACAGAGGTTCTGCAGCCCTCTGAGCATCTTGGTGGCCTCCTCTGGACCTGCTCCATCAGCTCCAGGTCCTTCTTGGTTGGGAGCCCCAGAGCTGGCCCCAGCCCTGCAGGTGAGGTCTCCCCAGAGCAGAGGGGCAGGATCCTCTCTCTCCAGCTCTGGCCACACTGCTTTGGCTGCAGCCCAGGCTGCCCTTGGCCTCCTGTGCTGCCAGTGCCCAGTGCTGCTGCAGCTGCCCACAAGTGACCCTGCTGCTGCTGCTGGTTGAATTCCAAGTCAAATGCTTTTGCTGCAGCCTAGGAGAAGATAACAACCACTGCCCCTATCCCCCCCAGACCTTGCATCATCCCAACTCCACCAACACCCCAGGGCTGAAAAGGCACAAATACAGAATACAGAATTAACCAGGTTGGAAAAGGCCTTTGAGATCATCCAGTCCAACCTATCACCCAGCACCATCTCATCAACTAAACCATGGCACCAAGTGCCTCATCCAGGCTTATTTTAAACACTTCCAGTGATGGTGACTCCACCAGCTCCCCAGACAGCACATCCCAAAGGCCAATCTCTCTGTCTGGAAGAATTTCTTCCTAACATCCAGCCTGAACCTCCCCTGGCACAGCTTGAGACTGTGTCCTCTTGTTCTGGTGCTGGTTGCCTGGGAGAACAGACCACCCCCCACATGGCAACAATGTCCTCTTAGGTAGTTGTAGATGGCAAGAAGGTCTCCCCTGAGCCTCCTCTTCTGCAGGCTAAGCAACCCCAGCTCCCTCAGCCTCTCCTCACAGGGCTGTGCTCCAGACCCCTCCCCAGCTTCGTTGCCCTCCTCTGGACACCTTCCAGCATCTCAACATCTTTCTTAATCTGAGGGCCCCAGAACTGGACACAGGACTCAAGGTGTGGCCTAACCAGTGCTGAGCACAGGGCAGGATGACCTCCTTGCTCCTGATCCAGGCCAGGATGCCATTCTTGGCCACCTGGGCACACTGCTGGCTCGTGTTCAGCTGCTGTCAACCACCCCCCCGCCGGGTCCCTTTCCGCCCGGCAGCTCTGCTGCCCGGCCCCCTGCCCGTGCTGGGGGCAGTGCTGGCAGCAGGCACCTTTGCCCAGGTGTGTGTTGATGCTCATGTAGCGAGCTGTCCCTGTCAGGCTCTTGTGCTCTCGGTAGGGGATGTGTTTTTTGGTCTCGGGGTCGATGTACTCCTTGGCCAGGCCGAAGTCGATGATGTGGATGGTGTGCTGCCGCTTGCTGCCCGGCCGCCCCACCAGGAAGTTCTCCGGCTTCACGTCCCTGTAGATGAGGCTTTTGGTGTGGACATACTCCATCCTGGTGATCTGGGGGCAGGAGGAAGAGCTCAGCACCAGCCAGCATCCTGCACGCCGCTCTGCACCCTCCTGCCCCGGGCCTGACTCTGCTGCCGCTGCCCGCGCCTCACCCTCAGCCCAAAGGGTAAGCCAAGAGGTGCTCCAGCCCCAGGAGATGGCCTCAGCCTGCTCATGCAGGATCCCAGACTGGTCTGGGTGGGAAGGGACCTTCAAAGCTCATCTAGTCCAAGCCCCTGCAGCCAGCAGGGACATCCCCAACCAGAGCAGGCTGCTCACAGCCCCAAACAAGCTGACCTGCACTGGTGCCAGGGATGGGGCAGCTCCCAGCTCTCTGGGCAACCTCTCCCCACCCTCAGGGTCAAACATTTCTCCCTTCTCTCCACTCTCAAGCTCCCTCTTGCAGCCCCAAACCATTCCCCCTTGGCCTGTCCCAACAGGCCCTGCTTCAAAGTCTGTCCCCAGCTTTCTGCTCAGCCCTTGAAGCTCTGCAAGGCCACCAGAAGGTCTCCCTGGAGCCTTCTCTCCAGGCTGCCCAGGCTCAGCTCTCTCAGCCTGGCCTCCCAGCAGAGGCCTTCCAGCCCTGCCAGCATTGCTGTGGCCTCCTCTGGCCCTGCTCCACCAGGTCCCTGTCTGTGCTGAGGCCTCCAGAGCTGCCCCAGCACTGGAGGGGGCTCTGAGCAGAGCACAGCAGAGGGGCAGAATCTCTTCCCTGCCCCTGCTGCTCACACTGCTGGGGATCAGCCCAGGACAAGGCTGGGCTGGGCTGGCAGCTCATCACCGCCCAGCCCTTCATCCCCAGGCTGTGTTGGTCCCAGGGGTTATCCCAGCCCAGGTGCAGGACTTTGTGCTTGGCCTTGTTGAACCTCATGAGGGTCTCATGAGGCCACTTCTCCAGGTCCCTCTGGCTGGCATGTCCTAATCACACCTTGGGCACACAGTCAGAGCTGCTTGTTTGTGCTCAGCAAAGGGCTGCTGGGGAGGCAGGAGGGAGGGAGGGAGGGAGGGAGGGAGACCCTCCTAGGTCAGGGCCAGGCTGAGCTGTGGCAGGAGGTGGCCTGGGGTGTGCCAGTGTCTCCTGTAGCCGGTTGGGCCTTGCTCACCCCTCTGTCCCCTCCCCTCCTCCTGCAGTGTCCCCAGGCTGTGACAGCCGTGCCCAGATGGCACTCTGGTGCCCAGGGGAGGGGCAGCTGTGCCCTCACCAGCTGGATTGCGATCATCAGGACGGTCTTGAGCGTGAAGGTTCGATCACACAGATCAAAGAGGTCTTCTAGGCTGGGGCCCAGCAGCTCCAACACCATGGCATTGTACTTCCCACAGGGGCCAAAGTAGTAAACCTGAGGAATTCCTTCTGCAAGAGACAGAGCAGGGGTTGGCAGAGCTCCTGGCAGGGTGCAGCAGCGCAGGGCCACGCTCTCAGGGCCATGGAGTTGGGAGAGGGGCTGCAGGCAGCGGGGGGATGTCCCTGCACTGCCCTCCCCCTGTGCTGCAGCCAGCCTGGCTCTGCTCTTGGCAGGAGGGTGAAGGAGGCAGCTCCATCTGCATCCCTGGCTCTGCTGTGGGGGAGGTGGGGGGGAAAGGACTAAATCAAAAGGGATCAAAGCTCAGACGTGGAGGCTGTGTGGAAAAGCAGCCTCGCCCTGCCGAGCAGATGGGCAGGGGCTGCTCAGGCTGGGGAGGGAAGTTGCAGAGTCACACCGACGGGAAGCTTCCCTCCCCTAGCCCAGCCCCCCGCAGCCCAGCCCAGCCCCCAGCCCAGCCCAGCCCCCAACCTGCATTGCCGAGCTGTTTGTAGAAGCGGTACTCCAGGTGCAGCTGCGGGGCCCGGGACTTGATGGGTTCCTTGGGGGGAAGAGAAGGAGGCACAGTTAAGGCTGCCGTGGAGTGGCCGTTCAGGAGGTCTGCCTGTCACACACCTCCTTCAGATGCTGGCAGCAGCAGCAGCACTCAGAGCATTTGGGGGCTGGCATGCAATAGAAATGAAGCCTCAAGAGGCCAACGAGAGAGAGCTGTGGGAGCCAGAGCCAGCCCTGCAGAGAGATCTGGGTGCTGGGGGCAGACATGGAGCAGCTATCAGTGGGGACCACCCTCTCCTGGGAGTCTCAGTGCTGCTGGCACCAGCTGAGCGTGGCACAGGCCACAGGGAGAGCCTGCAGAGGCCAAGCCCCCGGGCCCAGGCCACCCCTCCTGCACGGGGATGCTTTGCCTGTCCTCACCCAGCCCCCACCCAGCACTGCCTGACCCCCAAAACCAGCCCGGGGAGGGTGAGCAGCTCCTGCCCAGGCAGCCTGAGCAGGGCCCCCCAGCACTCACCAATTTGATAGCTACGTACTCGTTGGTGTAGAGGTTCTTCCCTGCAGGGAGAGACACAAAAGGCAGTTGGAACAAGGGAGCCTTGGCTCAGCTCCACCTCACACCCACCCCCAGCGCCGCAGAACGGCCAGAACAGGTTCAGCAGCTCCTGGAGGAGCCTGCAGGCAGGAGCAGGAGCAGGAACCCGGTGTGGGGAGGTGCAGCACGCCTGCTAATGACTCCCAGATGGATTCCTGTGGCACAGGCAGGCTGCTGGGGGGCTGCAGCCAAGGCTGCCGGGAGGGGGCAACCTCCCAGGGGAGGCCTGCAGGCATGGCCAAGGCTGGGACTGGATGTTTCTCTCCCAGCCCTGGCACAGAGAGGAGCTGCCTTGCTCTGGGGGTGCTCTCCAGAGCTGGGGGACACTGTGGGAGGATGGCAGGGAGGAAGGGCCCCCAGGAGCACTGGGAAAGCTTGCAGCTGGCAGTGGTTTGAGGACACAGCAGGCAGGTGGACAGCCCTCCCCCAGGGCAGACCCACAGCATAGCCCAGGCCGTACAAGGTGGAGCTGAAGGCCCTGCTGTCCTACAGGGGAAGCCAGGAGCAGACCCACAGCATAGCCCAGGCCGTACAAGGTGGAGCTGAAGGCCCTGCTGTCCTGCAGGGGAAGCCAGGAGCAGACCCACAGCATAGCCCAGGCCGTACAAGGTGGAGCTGAAGGCCCTGCTGCCCTGTGGGGAGCCCAGGTGCCTGCCTCCAACACCCCAGGGCAGCTGAAGGGGCAGCTGAAGGAGCAGCCATGCCACCCCCCAACCCTGTAAACGACTTCCCAGATGGCTCAGCACCTTCCTTCGAGTTCTGCCACCCAGAAAGTTTGAACTAAGTGTGCCTGCACATCACCCTGCTCACCCCAGAGAGCCTGGAGGCCTTGAGGAAGGAGCTACCCCTGGGAAGAGTCAGTACAAACTCTGCCCCAGGTCCATAAAGGCCAAGATTAATCCCAGCACGGTGGGGCTGGGACTCTGGGGCTCACAGTGTCAGAGCAGGGCACTCACAGCAGCCTGCCCAGGAGCACAATGGCCAGGGGAGGTGGGAAGGGCCCTCTGGGGCTCACCCAGTCCAAGCCCCCTGCTCCAGCAGGGCACCCACAGCAGCCTGCCCAGGAGCAAGAGGGGTTTGCAAGGAGACTCCACAACCCCTCTGAGCTGCAGGGCTCCAGCAGCCTCACCCCCAGGGGGTTTCTCCTCACTGAAGAGGTTTGCAGCAACGCCTGAGAGGCCTCCAGGAGAGCAGAGCTGCGACCCCCGGGAGCTGCATCTGTCTCCTCGGATTTGCTCCAAGCCATTTGCTCAGGGAAAGGAGCTCCTCCTGGCATAAGATTTCATCTGCTCCCACGGCTGCTCTCCACCTGAAGCAGCAATAAATCCTGGCCGGCTGACATCAGAGGCAGCTGCTGCAGGATTAGGGGAAGAGGGCTGAATGGGAGACATTAACGGAGCAGCTCCTCCCAGGGCCCCGCTGCCTCCCTCCCTCCCTCCCTGCCTGCCTGCCTCCCATCCCAGGGGACCTCCCCCAAAGCCACTTTGGCTCCCGGCTCTGCAAAACCAAATCCCCTCTCAGGGATTAGGCAGGAGGCGATTTGGGAGGGACAAGCATATGCCAGAGCCGGGGGGCTTGGCCCACGCTGGGCCGGCACGGCTGGGAAGGAGCTGGGACAGCCCCCAGGGCCCTGCACGGCTCCTGGGAAGGAGCTGGGACAGCCCCCAGGGCCCTGCACGGCTCCTGGGAAGGAGCTGGGACAGCCCCCAGGGCCCTGCACGGCTCCTGGGAAGGAGCTGGGACAGCCCCCAGGGCCCTGCACGGCTCCTGGGAGCTCCAGGAAAGCCTCAGTTCATTGGGAACTTGACGAGGGGCAACTGAAATCCCGATGGACCTCAGCCCTGCTGCAAGCACTCACATCCCAGTGACTTAATGGGGAGGGAAAAAACCTCCCTGAGGGGCTGGAGCCAGGTGGGGGTTGGTCTGTCTCCCAAGGAACAAGTGGTAGGACATGAGGAAACAGCCTCAAGTTGCCTCAGGGGAGGCTTAGGTTGGACAAGAGGAACAATTTCTTCTCCTTGAGGGTTGTCAAGGCCTGGCCCAGGCTGCCCAGGGCTGTGGTGGACTCCCCATCCCTGGAGGCACTGAGAAGCTGGGGAGATGTGGTGCTGAGGGCCATGGTTTGGTGGCAGGAGGGAGAAAGGAAGGAGAGAGGAAGTAGGTAGGGAGCATCCTCAGCAGGGCTGTGCTTGGAGGGGTCCTCCCTGCTCTTGGTGGGTGGCATCTGCCCTGTCCCCACCACGCTGGGTCCCTCCTGTAGCTCCCCACAGATATGCCCTGGGAGCTGGCAGCCTGAGGAAGCAGCCCAAGCCATGGCTCACCCCTGCCTGCAAAGCTCTGAGGGCTTGGGCAAGGCTGGTAACAAAGAGCAGAGGAGCAGGGACCATTGGTGCTGTCCACCCACCACCAGCACCAGCACCACCACCAGCACCACCAGCACCAGGCTCTTCCCCACGAAGAAAAGGTGCAAAGAGCAGAAGTGGCCCAGCATGAGAGGAACAAAAAGTGAAAGGAGGAGAGAGGGAGAGCTGCAGAGTCCTTCCCCCACGCTGGGAACTCCCTGCTCCAGGAGCAGCTCCTGCAGCCACCCCCAGCTCAGGGCAACCTCAACACCTAAACCGTGTTGGGTGTGCCCTGGGCAGTGCTGCAGGGGTCAGAGCTGAAAAGGTGCTTCTGGGAGGAGGAAAGAGAAGAGCAAAGCAGCAGGATGGGAGTCAGACAGCAAATATTTGTGTTTGCAGGGAGGCCTTTGCCCTGCTCGGGGCTGGTGGAGCCTCTGGATCCAGCTGCCAGCACCTGCAGGATGGGACCTGGCCCAGCAGCACTGAGCCAGGGGCAGCCACCCAGCCCTGGGTCTGCCTGGTGCCCACAGGCTGGACAGGCACCACACAGACCTTCTCCTCACCTCCTGCCAACAGCCTGACTGTCCCCTCCCCACGGTGCAGCTGGCTGCAGCAGGCTCCTGCAGCTGCTCCTGCACATCACAGCAGCCTGAGGTGGAGCTGGGCTCTGCGCTGGGCTCTTCACTCTGTCCCCATCTCAGTGGCTTCCCCTGTGCCACTTTTGACCTGGCACTGCCCTTGCTCATGGCACAGTGCAAGGCACAGCACCCACTCATCATGCTGGGAGCCTCTGAGCTTGGAGTCCAGGCTGCACAAGAGGCTACCCATGGCCCAGCAGGGTGCCCTCGTGGCCAAGAGGCCAGTGGCATCCTGGGGGGCATCAAGAAGAGTGTGGCCAGCAGGACAAGAGAGGTTCTTCCTCTGCTCTGCCCTGGTGAGGCCACAGCTGGAGGCCTGGGGCCAGGTCTGGGCTCCCCAGCTCAAGGAGGTCAGGGAGTGGCTGGAGAGGGCACAGCAAAGGGCTGCCAAGGTGCTGAGGGCAGTGGAACCTCTCTGGTGGGGACAGGCTGAGAGCATTGGGGCTTTAGGCTGGAGAAGAGCAGCCTGAGGGGGATCTGATCAGTGCTGAGCAACACTTCAAGGGTGGCTGTCAGCAGGGTGGCACCAGGCTCTGTTCAGTGGTGCCCAGTGCCAGGCCAAGGGGCAGTGGGCACAAACTTGCCCATCAGAAGCTGCCTCTGAACATGAGGAGGAACTTCTGTGACTGAAGGGTGGTGGAGGCCTGGAGCAGGCTGCCCAGGGAGGTGCTGGAGTCTCCATCTCTGGAGCATCCCAAGCTCACCTGGATGTGTTCCTGTGTGAGCTGCTCCAGGTGCCCCTGCCCTGGATGCTCTCCAGAGGCCCCATCCAGCCCAGCCGTGCTGGGATTCTGAGTGGCTCTGCCTGCAGCAGGAGCATGGTGCTGTGCCTGGGTGCCAGAGAAGCCAAAGTGCTTCTCCCAGAAGCCAGAGAAGCCAAAGTGCTTCTCCCAGCACCCAGGCAGTGCCATCAGGGGCCCAGGAGAAGGCAGCAGGGCACCATCACAGGGCTGCATCCCCAGTGACAGGAGCTGCATCACCCCAAGCACTGACAGTTCCTTGGGGGTTAATACCACTGTGGGGGTGAAACCCCAAATACTGTAGAGCTTGAGCTGCCTCCTGAGGAGGCTCTGAATGCCTGAGAGGAAATCCAAGCAAGAGCAATCAGTGAGGGGGGCAGGAGAGATGGGCTGGCTGGCACTGGCACCACATCTGTGTACTGCCCAGCCTGCCATGGCCAGCAGCAACATGGAAGGGAGGGATCCAAGCCCTGCCCTGGCAGCCAGGAGCTCCTGCCCAGGGCACTCCCCACAGATGCCTTACACCAAATTTCCTTCCCTTTTATTTTGAACCAAACATCTCTGGGTTTGGGACACCTCCAGCCCTGGAAGGGGAGCACTTGACTTGACCTGGGGCACCCAGGATGGGGGAGTGGTGGAATTGGGCTACCTGTGTCAGGAAGACAACTTCATCTTCCTCCATCCCCCACAGCTGGGAGCTGGAGGAGTCACCTCCTGGCATGTTCCTGCACGAGCTCCTGCCTTGATTTGTGACAGGGCAAAGGCAAAAGGTTTGGAAGCTTCTGAGCACTGAGCTACACTTTGGTCTCTGCAGCCACCTGGGGACTCAGTGCTCCATTCCCAGGGGAAGACTGAATGTCCAGCCACAGCTCATGGCACTGCTGATCCCTCCAGTCCCCTGCCATCCCTCTGCAGCTGGAGGAGTCCCTGCTTTCTGTGGAGCCCTGGGAGCATTCCTGGGGCCTGAGGCAGCTCTGAGGCACACCTCAGGAAGGGAGATGTGAGTTTAGGAGGGAAGCCACAGAGCTGTGGCTCCCACTGCTGTGGGGAGATCTTCAGCTCAGCCCTTCCCCATGGCACTGCCAGGGTGTGACAGACAGCACAGCAAAACCCCATGAAGGGACCAGAAGCTTCCCTTGCTGGTGGCAAGGACAAACCCTGGCAGGAGAATCGACCACTGCAGAGCCCCAGAGCCAGAGCTGTCTGCTCGTCCCCTCAGCCACGAGCAAACGGAGCCCAGCTGCTCCCAGGGCCCTGCAGCAGCCCTGCCCAGAGCAACCCAGGCTGCCAGCTCCACAGATGCTCCCCACACCCACTCAAGACTTGGGTCCACCTCGGTGCTGTCCCCCCAAAAGCCCAGGGGAGGCCAAAGCAGGCCTGGATGAGCCTCGGCGCCGAGCACACTGCACAAGGCAACAGCCACAGCCTCAACCCATTCCAGCCCCTGCCTGGAGCAGGCTGATGGAAGAGAGCTCACCCAGAAACAGGAACCCACTGTGGGATGCCCACTGGTGAGCAGGGAGAAGGAGGTGGAAGGACACAGACCCTGCATAGCTCAGAGCCCTCCAGCCACTCCCTCCTAGCCAGCCCTGCAGGGGCAGCAGGAGGGGCAGCAGCAGGGGCAGCACCCCCAGGGGGTACTGAAAGGAGCAGCTGCTGTGGCACAACCCCTGAATTCCTCTCCTTCCATGGTGCCTGGCTCTGCAGGCAGGAGCAGAGCTCCTCTCCTCACCACACCATTTGGGACAGCCCCTGCCCATGGGAAGCACTCAGCTGAAGCAAGGGCAGCGTTTGCCCACGCTCTGATCCCATCAGGGAGGGCAGGCACAGGGTGGCTCAGCCTGGCACCAGCCAGTCTGTCAGGCTGGGCAGAGCCAAGGCCAGCTCCCCACAGCCAGGGCTGGCTCAGAGAGGTGAGCACAGTCACCCCACCCTGCTGACAGCCTCCCAGCTCCTGCTCCTCCTGCCCAGAGCCTGCTCACTGCAGGCTGAGCTCAGAGCCTGCTTTGAAGGGGTGCTGCCAAAAACACCAGGGAGCAGCAAGGCTCTGACAGCTCCCAGCCCGCTCTGGCCTGGCTCTTCCCGAGGGCTCAAGCCCTTCCCCAGAGCACTGCCTGCCAAGGCCAACATTCCTGGAGCCCTCCAGACTGAGCTGCTGGCACCACAGTGCCTGGCACTGCCAGGCTGCTCCCAGCTGAAGGGTTAACAGCTGCTGAAAGCCTCCTGGGGCACGAAGAGGCCTGGTGAGAGGAGCGACTCAACTCAGCCACCCAGTGAGCAAAATTTGCTTCCTGATAAACCTGGTTCACCACTGGGAGTGACCATGGAAGGTGCTGGGCTTCATTCAGCCCTCTCTCTCTCCTGCCTGAGCATAAACTTCTAGGAGCTGAACCAACCAGGATCAAACAGAGAATCCACCTGGGGGAATTCTGCCCCTCTGCCACCATGCCTTTGGGTTGTGGTGGGCTTTGGGAGAGCAAGCACAGGGGGAAGGGGCTGAGGAGGAGGAAACCAAGGGTGCAGAGCAGTCACTCTGCAGTGAGGTGGGGAGATGGGAAGCACCTCTGCCACCATGCCTTTGGGTTGTGGTGGGCTTTGGGAGAGCAAGCACAGGGGGAAGGGGCTGAGGAGGAGGAAACCAAGGGTGCAGAGCAGTCACTCTGCAGCGGGCAACCTAGGACTGCTCAGCACCCTCGGTGCTGGCGGTCACAGGCGCATGCCAGCAACCCTCGCTGGCACAGGCAGGTGCCAGCAGCCCTTCCAGAGGCTGGATGCCAGGGCAGAGCCCCTCCCCAGGAAGCTCAGGCCCCGCAGCGAGGCCCTGCTCACCTAGCCGCAGCTCCCCGAAGTTGCCGCAGCCGATCTTCTTGCCGACCCGGAAGTTAGGACCAACCATTAAGACTCCTGAGTTGGTTCCAGCGCTTCGACTTCCATGACTGCTCCTTCCTCCACCCGTCTTGGACATCCTTTTGCCTTCCTCCAGCTCCCCTTTCCCTCCTCTCTTATCAAAATCCATAAGTTTGTGATACCCTGGCCTCTCCACGGTTACGCTGCTGCCATACAAATCCCAAGAGCTGCCGGAAGTCACGGGGGGCGAGGAGCGAAACGAAGCAGGGCTCTCCTTGATCAATAGATCATCACGGTGAGGAGGAGGAGGAGGAGGAGGAGGAGGGTGGGCTTTGGAGAAGGGAGGGAGAAATGGCCACCCACAATGGGTGCTGGGCTACTGAAATGTTAGTGCTTCCCAAGGTCCCGCCGGGATTGTCATCGTCGTCCGTTACAGAGAGTTCTTTGGTGGAGAGGACATCCTGTGAGGAGGCTTCTCCCAGCACGGCTCCTCGCGCTCCCAGCTGCAGGCAGGGGAGAGAGAGGAGGTTAGCAGGGGGAAAGGAAGACACAGAAGGCAACAGGCTCCTGCCCCCAGCTCTGCAGAGCCCTCCCAGCACCCTCTCCCCTGCGCCCCACAACGCTGAAGTCAGCTGGACGTCAGTCGATGGGAAGCTCACCAGGGGCCGGCGCTGGTCGCTGCCTGCCCAGGACCAGCCGTGGCTGCAGTGCAGCAGCAGCAGGGTGAGGAGCGGGACAGGGAGGGGATCCTGGCCCCCTGCTCTGCTGAGGCCACACCTGGAGAGTACTGGGTCCAGTTCTGGTGCCCCCCAACACAAGAAGGACCTGGAACTGTTGGAAGGAGTCCAGAGGAGGCCACAAAGATGATCAGAGGGCTGCAGAACCTCTGCTGTGGTGACAGGCTGAGAGCTGGGGCTGTTGAGCCTGGAGAAGGCTCTGCAGGGACCTCAGAGCAGCCTTCCAGGACCTGAAGGGCTCCATGGCCAGCTCCTGGTTCCACCTCTTCCTCTGCTCTCAGAAATTAACCTGGGGGTCAGCTGCAGCGTGGGGGCCCTGAGGGCTGCTGGCTACAGCCAGGGCAAAAGCCATCGCAACACTGAGGAGAGCAGCACTGGCCGTGGATGCTCTCTGCTCAGCACCAGGCCACCCTCCAGGGTGCAGCCTCCCAGTGAGGCTGCTGGGAAGTCCCCTGCAGCTCCTGGGACACCTTGGGACCCCTCAGTCCCTGCAAACTGTGCTGACTCGACTCAGCCCCTCAAAGGAGGGAACTCCTTCCCAGCACTGCGTTTAAACCAGCTTCAGAGTGCAGGGGGTCGGAAGGGAGCCTGCAAGGGCATCCTGTCCAACCCCCTGCAGGCAGCAGGGACAGCTCCAGCCAGAGCAGGCTGCTCAGGGACACAGCCAGGCTGGGCCTGAATGGCTCCAGGGATGGAGCCCCAACCACATCCCTGGGCAACCTGTGCCAGTATTTCCCCCACCCTCGCTGTGAAGAGCTTCCTCCTGATGTCCCACTCCAGTTTCAAGCCAGATAAGCTTTAAAGGTCCCTCCCAAGCCAAACCAGCCCTGTGATTCTATGGCATCAGCTCCACATGAGCCCCTCCTCACTCCCTGCTGGAGGGGTGGGATGAGAATGACCATCAACCAGTGCTCAGGGAATCATAAAACCATAGAATGCTGCAGGTTGGAAGGGACCTCTGGAGATCAACCAGTCCAACCCTCCTGCCAGAGCAGGGTCACCCAGGAACATGTCCAGGTGGGATTTGAGTCTCTAGGGAAGACTCCACCACCTCTCTGGGCAGCCTGCTCCAGGGTTCCAGCCCCCTCACAGCACAGAAGTTTCTCCTGATGTTGAGGTGGAACCTCCTGGGTTCCAGCTTACACCTGGTACTCCTTGTCCTGTCACTGGGCACCACTGAAAGGAGCTTTGGGTAGCAGGTGACCAGGAGGGGGCTGTGCTCTCCCTGCACCCCAGCCTCCTCCTGGAGCTGCTGGAGGGAGGCCAGGCTCAGTGCCTCCTCTCAGGGACACACAGGAGCAGCCAGAGCACACCCAGAGTGGGACAGCCAGGGAGCTGGACACGGGCTGGGAAGCAGAGAGGGCTGAGCAGGAGCTGAGTGCACCCTGGGAGGCCAGGTCAGAGCCAGCCCAAGCACCACACCCCTGGCCTGCTCTCCCCAGCATTCACCACCTCTGGCGCCGCTCCCAGCTCAGCCCTCGCTGCATTTCCATCGAGCTGAGCTGGGAGGCAGCCCCCACCCCTCCCTGCCCCACTCCCCCTCTCACCACCTTCCTCAGCTCCCCTCCAGGCTCCTGTGATGCCCACCAAGAGCCCTGGGCTGCCTCATTACCTGCGGGATACAGCAGCAACCCCCAGCCCCTGCAGCTCAGGCTGCAGGAAATGAGCACACTGCAGGTCCAGCCCCCTGCACACTTTCTATTGGCTCCCAACAGCTTCAGTAACACCAACAAAAGGCCTCTCCTGCTGCAGGGTGCACGGGGGGATGGGGGAGGGTCTGTCAGCAGCACAGCCCAGCCAGAGCCTGGGGGAAGGAGAAGCTGTGGAAGGGTCCATGGCAGGGGAGCTGCTCCCTGGGGTTGCCCCACTCCCAGGGATCACTTGCCAAGGTCCACCACATCGTCCTGGCCAAATGCCACCACTCTCCAGGAGGGACTGGAGCTGCTGGGCCAGCTCTTGGGGCTGCTGTGGGTGCATGAGGCTCACCTATGGGCCCTGCCTGCTCAAGAGCTAGGGAATGAGGCTTCCACAGACTCGGACTGCAGGGGGTTGCAAGGCTCCCTCAAAGGTCATCTTGTCCAAACCCCCTGCAGTGAGCAGGGACACCTCCAGCACCAACCCTCATGTGGGATGGGAGGCCCCAGCAGGCTCCATCTTTCAGGCCAACACCTCCAAAACATCCCCAGAACACAACAGCCTGGCCCTCCAAAGGTCATAGAATGGTCCAGGCCAGAAGGGACCTCCAAAGGTCCTCCAGTCTGACCTCCCCACAGTCAGCAGGGCCATCCTCCACTAGCTCAGACTGCCCAGAGCCCTGTCCAGCCTCACCATGAATTTCATCTCCAGGGCAGGAGCTTCAGCCACCTCCCTGGGCAGCCTGTTTCAGTGTTCCACCACCCTCATAATGAAGAGCTGATACCACCTCAGCAGCCCAACACCTGGGGGCCACCCTACTGCACCCAGCCCACCTCAGCTGAGGGAAACTGAGGCAGGTGGAGCCTCACAGCCTCCCAGAGGCTCCCAGCCGACCCTGCCTCCCCCGGCAGCCAGCGGCCCCCAGGCCGTGCCAGCAGGAAGTGGGCTGGGAGGGCGGCAGGAGCAGGGCTTCCCTGAGCTTTGTTCTGCCCCAGCCCCGAGGCACAGGGCCCACATGTGACATCCTGACTGACATCCTGACTGTGAGTGACATCCTGAGGGTGACATCCTGCTCATTCCCTGCTGCCCTGAGCGCTTCCTCCGGGGCTGTGCCCCGCGGCCGTGCCCCGAGCCATCGGCTCGGCCTCTCCCACCGCCCAGCCCTGCATGAGGACACCCAGGAGCCACCTCCCCCCCACACCCCAGCTCCCAGACTGGCTGTCACAGCACACGATGGCTTGGGCTGGAAAAGGCCTCCCAGGTCACTTGAGTGCAACCTTCAACCCAACCCCACCGTGGCCACCAAACCATGGCCCCAAGTGCCACGGCCACAGGGGTCTGGAACCCCTCCAGGCATGGGGACTCCAGCACCCCCCTGGGCAGCCTCTGCCAAGCCCTGACCACTCTGGCAACAAAGAAATTTTTCCTCCTCTCCAACCTAACCCTCCCCTGGCACAATTTCAGGCCATTTCCTCTCCATCACCTGATCCTAGGGAGCAGAGCCCAACCCCCACCTCCCTGCAGCCTCCTCTCAGGGAGCTGCAGAGAGCAAGGAGGTCTCCCTCAGCCTCCTCTTCTCCACACCAAACCACCCCAAGTGCCTCAGGCGGCTCCTCCCCAGCCCTGCTCCCCAGACCCTTGCCCAGCTTCGCTGCCCCTGGCATGGCACAGCTCTCCCTGGGCATTCCAGGAGGCAGTGTCCCCAGCTGTGGGCAGGGCTGGGGCAGGCAGGCAGCGCTGTGTGGCTCACACCACTCTGCAGCCTGGCTTGGTTCTGAATCAGCCTTTCTGTGATGTCCCAGGGGGGTTCCAGGCCAGGGCTGTGTTTGCACGGCGGCAGGCAGCCGGCAGCCAGAGCTCAGGGAGCTCCAGGCCCCGCCTGGGGATGACTTTTTCCAATGTTTTTGAGGAGGTCTGGGCCAGCCTCTGCAAGGGAATTTCAGACAATGGAGCGAGCCAGAGCCCCAGCAGAAGGGAAAAAACAAACACTGCTTCCTGCAAGCGCTGAGAGCCTGCAGTGCCTCACCCCCGCCCCGAGGCAAACAGGCAGCAGCGCAGCGCAGCTCTCCAGCCCTGCCTCAGAACCAAGCCCCAGCCCTGGCAGGAAGAACCTGGCCCTAAACCCTGACTGCAGGTGACAAGTGGTGAGGCCATGGCACTGACCTCATGCCAGGGCTCTGTGCCCAACAGCTGCAACCCTGCGATTGTCCCTGCCCCAAAGAGCACACCTGGAGAACTGCCTCCAGCTGCGGTGCCCCCAGCACAAGAAGGACCTGGAGCTGCTGGAGAGGGTCCAGAGGAGGCCACCAAGATGCTCAGAGGGCTGCAGAACCTCCACTGTGGGGACAGGCTGGGAGAGTTGGGGCTGTGCAGCCTGGAGAAGGCTCCAGGGAGACCTCAGAGCAGCCTGCCAGGACCTGAAGGGGCTCCAGGAGAGCTGGGGAGAGACTTGTGACAAGGGCTGGGAGTGCCAGGCTGAGGGACAATGGATTTGAGCTGGGAGAGGAGAGATTGAGAGGGGAGATGAGGAAGAAATTGTTGAGAGTGAGGGTGGGGAGAGCCTGGCACAGGCTGCCCAGGGAGGCTGTGGATGTCCCCTCCCTGGAGGTGTTCAAGGCCAGGCTGGATGAAGCCTTGAGCAGCCTGGGCTGGTGGGAGGTGTCCCTGCCCATGGCAGGGGGTTGGGAACTGGATGAGCTTTCAGGTCCCTTCCAACCCAAACCACTCTGAATCTATGAAAACTGGGCAGCCAGAGCAGCAGGAATTCACCCAGCCACATCCCTGTGGGTCAGGTCAGGGTAAGTGATGCACCTCCAAACCCAGGGCAGCTGGGGGCTGGCAGGACTCTGTCTTCACAGCCAAGGAGGGGCAGCAGCTCTCTGCAGCTCGGTACAAAAGCAGGACCCACCTCTCTGTGCGGTGTCAGCCACTGGTCAGGTTTTCCACTCTGTGCCATAAAGAGATCTGTGGCCTTTAAAATTGAGAACAACCTAATTAGAAACAGAAACCTTTGGTAAAATCCCAGGACTCCCACTGCTGCTGAGCAAACAGCCCTGAAAAGCCTCTGTGTGTTCAGTCCCAGCAGCTTCAGGATGGGCGACATGGACTCCAGCCCTGCCCTGCCCTGCCCTCCCTGCTGCCCCAGGGTAGCAGCAAGGTGAGGAAGCCACCACTGATTAAACCAAGAGCTCCTTCTGGTATCTCCAGGGATTCACAGAATGGGTTGGAAAGGACCTTCAAGACTATCCAGATCCAACCCCCCCCCCGCCATGGGCACGGACACCTCCCACCAGCCCAGGTTGCTCAAGGCCTCACCCAGCTTGGCCTGGAGCACCTCCAGGGAGGAGGCAGCCACAGCCTCCCTGGGCAGCCTGTGCCAGGCTCTCCCCACCCTCACTCTCAACAATTTCTTCCTAATTCCTTTCTCTTCAGCAGGAATCCTCACCCAGACAGTCACAGCCTCAGAAAAGCACCTTCTAGGCTGGCTTTGTTGGCTTGGTACCAAAGCTGCTGCAAGATGAGGTGAAGAGAACTTCTTTTTCTCTTTGGGAGGAAGGGAGGGAAGGAGGGGGATGAATAAGGCAAAAAAAACCCCAAACCCAACCACCATCAGCTGGCCTCAAGTTTGGCAGAAGAGATTCCAAAGCAAAGTGTGGGCTTGAAGCAAACAAGCACTGCCCTGCGGTGTCTGCAACGCTCCAGGCCAGGCAAATGAACTCCAACCAAGCGCAGGAGGCTTCAGCAGCTCCCAAAAGCAGAAGCACAAACACCCTGAAAGCACCAGCAAGGGGCTACAGCCACACTCAGGCAATCAGCTGACACCCCAAGGAGGGGGACATGGTGGGGGAGGTACAGCAAAGGGATACAGAGGTGCTGAGGGGGCCTGGAACATCTCTTGAGGGGGAAACACTGAGAGCATTGGGGCTGTTTAGCCTGGAGAAGAGCAGCAAGGGGTAATGGATATGAACTCCAGCACAGGAGGTTCCACCTCAACAGCAGGAGGAATTTCTCCACTGTGAGGGTCACAGAGCATTGGAACAGGCTCCCCAGAGGGGTTGTGAAGCCTCCTTCTCTGGAGCCTTTCCAGCCCCATCTGGATGTGATCCTGTGTGGCCTGTGCAGGGGCTTGGACTCGATGATCCCCTGAGGTCCCTTCCAACCCCTCACATCCTCTGAGCCTGAGGGGGATCTGATCAGTGCTGAGCAACACTTCAGGGGTGGCTGTCAGCAGGGTGGCACCAGGCTCTGTTCAGTGGTGCCCAGTGCCAGGCCAAGGGGCAGTGGGCACAAACTTGCCCATCAGAAGCTGCATCTGAACATGAGGAGGAACTTCTGTGGCTGAAGGGTGGTGGGGGCCTGGAGCAGGCTGCCCAGAGAGGTGGTGGAGTCTCCATCTCTGGAGACATTCAGACTCCACCTGGATGTGTTCCTGTGTGAGCTGCTCTAGGTGCCCCTGCCCTGGCAGGGGGTTGGACTGGATGACCTCCAGAGCTCCCTTCACACCTCTCCACTTTGTCCTGCTGTGAAATACTGCTTTAATTTCCTCTGCCATCTGGTTCTGAGCACACCAGCTCTGCTCCAGTCACTGTTAAAAGCTTTCTCCCTGCAGCCATGAGGGTGAGAAAAGGGGTTTGGGGGTGGGGGGGGTTGTGTCTCTTTTCAAAGAGAGAATCCTAGAATTGTTTAGGCTGGAAAAGGCCTTCAGGACCATCCAGTCCAGCATAACCTAACTCTTCCAAGTCAGGCTCTCTGCCACGTCCCTCAGCATCACATCACATTGTGGGTGACACCAAGCTGTGTGGTGCTGCTGACCTGCTGGAGGGAAGGGATCCATCCAGAGGGATGATCTTAGAGAGCTCTTCCAACCCAAACAATTCTGTGGTTCTGAGGCAGTAGCAGAAACTGCTCAGAAAAATACTTTCCCAGTGTGTCAACTCAGAGGCACTCCTGTTTCTTCCTCTAGATCCTTTCCTTCTCTTAGCTGGTCCCTGGCATCATCACTCTCTTATCTCCCCTGTGTGCAAAGCAGGACCACCACCATCCAGCCCAGCATCAACCCAACCCCACCATGGGCACCAAACCATGGCCCCAAGTGCCATGGCCACAGGGTTCTGGAACACCTCCAGGCATGGGGACTCCACCACCTCCCTGGGCAGCCTGTGCCAAGCCCTGACCACTCTGGCAGCAAGGAAATTGTTCCTCATCTCCAACCCAACCCTCCCCTGGCACAGTCCCAGGCCAATTCCTCTCCTTCTATCACCTGAGCCTAGGGAGCAGAGACCAACCTCCACCTGTCCCCAACCTCCTCTCAGGGAGCTGTAGAGAGCAAGGAGGTCTCCCTCAGCCTCCTCTTCTCCACACTAAACCACCTCAGGTCCCTCAGTTGCTCTTCCTCAGCCCTGTTCTCTAGACCCTTCCTCAGCTTTGTTGCCCTTCTCTGGACCTGCTCCAGCCTCCAGCCAGTGACCCAAAAGTGACCCCAGGATTCAAGGTGCAGCCTCACCAGTGTCCAGTCCAGGGGCACCAGCACTGCCCTGCTCCTGATGGCCACACCACTGCTGCTACCTATCAAATTCACACCAGAGAAACAAACTCCTCATAGCCATCTACAGCTCTGAAGCTCAGCTTCTCACTGGCTGAGGGGCACTGATGGCCTTAATGAGGCCAGGTCTGCCCACACCAGCAGAAAGAGCTGTGCCTGTAGTGCTCAGTCCTGGCCTCTGAGGCTTGGCCTGAGATCTGCAGGCTTGGGAAGCTCCTGGCCACATCTGCAGGTATGAAAAGGGAAGTGCTAAGAGCTGTAGGTTTAAAAATGCCTTTCCTGTACATAAAACCTTGTGGCTGCTGAGGAGGGACCTGCACACCACCATCTGGGGCATCTGGTTCCAGACCCTTTGGACACACAGAGTGCTCCTGCCCAAAAGAGGCTGCAACTAAAGAGGACAAAACAAAGGAGGGCAAGAAGAGGAAAAGGTGGTGGCCAGGAGCAGGGAGGTGATTGGTGAAGGTCAGGGAGCACATCCATGGCACTTCTTGGAACAGAGTCCAGGTGTCACAGCCCAGCCAGCCCCCAGGAAGGTGTGAGGCTGCCACCAGCCTCTGAGGCTTGACTGATCTGAGCCCTGATCTCCACAAGCCTTTGAGATGCTTCCTTGAAGCTGGCTTCCCCCCCATGTACTCTGTGAGTGAAAGAGCAGCACAGCTGCAGCCAGATGAAAGAGAAAGGAAAGCTTCTGGAGAGCAGGCAGAAGAAAAGCCCTTGACACTGCACAGCTCCAAGTACAGCTCCCTGCCAATTAACAGCTAAAAATAATCACAGATACCCTGAGATGTCCCAAAGGATGACCCAAGGGCTGGCTCCCAGCACAGCAACCCAGCCCCATCAGCTGCATCCCAACACAGCGATCACAGAATGCTCTGGGCCAGAAGGGACCTCCAAAGCTCAGCCAGGCCAACCCCCTGCACTCAGCAGGGACATCCCCAGCTAGATCAGCTTGCCCAGAGCCCTGTCCAACCTCAGGGATGGAGCCTCAACCACCTCCCTGGGCAACCTGTTGCAGTGTTCCACCAGCCTCATAGTGAAGAACTTGTTCCTGACATCCAATCTCAATCTGCTCTGCTCTAGTGCTGCATCCCAGCCCAGCAGCCCTGCCCCCCCCAGCTGCATCCCAGCACAGGAACCCTGCCCCCCCCAGCTGCATCCCAGCCCAGCAGCCCTGCCCCCCCAGCTGCATCCCATCCCAGCAACCCTGCCCCCCCAGCTGCATCCCATCCCAGCAACCCTGCCCCACCAGCTGCATCCCATCCCAGCAGCCCTGCCCCCCCCAGCTGCATCCCAGCACAGGAACCCTGCCCCCCCAGCTGCATCCCAGCCCAGCAGCCCTGCCCCCCCAGCTGCATCCCAGCCCAGCAGCCCTGCCCCACCAGCTGCATCCCAGCCCAGCAGCCCTGCCCCCCCCAGCTGCATCCCAGCCCAGCAGCCCTGCCCCACCAGCTGCATCCCAGCACAGCAGCCCTGCCCCACCAGCTGCATCCCAGCCCAGCAGCCCTGCCCCCCCAGCTGCATCCCAGCCCAGCAGCCCTGCCCCCCCCAGCTGCATCCCAGCCCAGCAGCCCTGCCCCACCAGCTGCATCCCAGCCCAGCAGCCCTGCCCCACCAGCTGCATCCCAGCCCAGCAGCCCTGCCCCCCCCAGCTGCATCCCATCCCAGCAGCCCTGCCCCCCCAGCTGCATCCCAGCCCAGCAACCCTGCCCCCCCAGCTGCATCCCAGCCCAGCAGCCCTGCCCCCCCAGCTGCATCCCAGCACAGCAGCCCTGCCCCCCCAGCTGCATCCCATCCCAGCAACCCTGCCCCCCCAGCTGCATCCCAGCCCAGCAGCCCTGCCCCCCCAGCTGCATCCCATCCCAGCAGCCCTGCCCCCCCAGCTGCATCCCATCCCAGCAGCCCTGCCCCACCAGCTGCATCCCATCCCAGCAGCCCTGCCCCACCAGCTGCATCCCATCCCAGCAGCCCTGCCCCACCAGCTGCATCCCAGCCCAGCAGCCCTGCCCCACCAGCTGCATCCCAGCCCAGCAGCCCAGCCCCATCAGCAACCAGTGGCCTTAGGCAGCTCAACCCAAACCCCAATGAACTGCAAACATTTGAGAGGCAGAAGAGGCCTCTGCTCACCAGGAGATTCAAAGCCTTAAAGCAGAGCAAGACTAAACAGCTTTAGAGCAAGCTGCAGGCAATCCCTGATGATGTCTGCAGGGTCTGTCCTTGCAAGTGGATTCCAGACCACAATGCTGGCAGCCAGCCCAGCTCAGGATGGACATGGAAAAGCTGGGACATGACACAGAGGTTTCCCAACAAAAGGAGTCATGGAAAGCCTCAGCAGGCTTCCCACAGGAGACCCCTGTGATAGAGATCCCTGTGGTGGGAGAGGAGGTGCTGGAGGGACACAGGGCAGCTCCATCAGTCCTAGAGAAAAGCCTGGAGGTAGCTGAGGGGAGACCTCACTCATCTATGAAATAAGCTTGGAGCCAGGTTAGGGTTGGTCTTTTCTCCCATGAACAATCAACAGGACAAGAGGAAATGGCCTTAAGTTGCCCCAAGGGAGGTTTAGGTTAGACATGAGGAACAATTTCTTCCCCTTGAGAGCTGTCAAGGCCTGGCCCAGGCTGCCCAGGGCAGTGGTGGAGTCCCCATCCCTGGAGGGGTTTCAAAGCCCTGCAGCTGTGGTGCTGAGGGCCAGGGGTTGGTGGTGCCCTGGCAGTGCTGGACTGGATGATCTGAAAGGTCTCTTCTGACCAAAATGTTTCTATCACTCTGGTTCCCATGGGAGGGCAGGAGAGCCAAGGACAGCCCTTCACAGGCACCCCCCCAAGAGCTCAGAGAGCAGAAGGGCAGTGACCTGTTGGCAACCTCCAGCTCTGGAGCAGCCTGAGCACTGCCCAGGCACACAGAGAGTAGCCTGCAGGCACCAGCTCAGCACTGCTGGGGCCCTCTCCACCCACCCCACACTTGGGGGCCACCCACTCTTAACACTCATGGGTGGCTCTGACTTGAGGCCTTCCAGGTCAAGCAGGCACAGGAGAGGAACAACTCTTCTGAGGTGGGAGCAGCTACAGAAGGAGAAAAATATGCTGAAGGGGGAACATAAGGACCCCAAACTCATTGCAGCCTAATGCTGTGAACTGGGGGAACCTCCTGAGGTGGAGGTTTGGGCCCACACCTACACCCTCCATGGGGACATGGCTCCAGTGTGTGCCCACAGCAGTGGGGAGCAGAGGCCAGTGCAAGCTGGAGGAGCTAGAGAGCAGCTTGTGCACAAAGGGTGTTCCATGGAGTCACCTTCCCCCTCCAACATTGCCCTGAGAGGAAATGAAAAACCTTCTGGGGTGTCCCAGTGCAGCAGAAACCCATCCTGCTGGCTCTGCAGTGTGCCATGCTCTGCAGGCCTGGCTGAGGTCCTCTCTTCTGGGCTGAGGCTCCTCACTTCTGCTGAAAGCTTGGAGGCAAAGCCTGTCCACAGAGTTACCCCAGCTGGGAAATCCAGTGGATTGCCCGAGGTGTCAAAATAACACAGCTGCTTCTCATGGCCTGGAAACTTCCAGTTCCAACCCTATCTGCCCCAGCCAAAAGCTGCTGTGGGGCACCACCGTGGCCAGCACCACCAGGCCAGCTGCACTGGAGTGAGAGGAAGCACAGCCACAAGAGGAAAGCCCCAGCTTGACCCATTTAAACTGAGGTTTAAGGACAAAAGCCAAGTGAAGCAGAACTAGGCCAGCTTTACATCAAGGTGGGAGCACTCAAACACCTCCAGCACCAGCTGAACCCCACAGGTTCAAATCTCCTCCCACCCACAGCCAATATGGACCCAATCCCAGTCCCAGCACAGTGCCTGGGACCTGCTCCCCATGCTGCTCTCCCTCTGCTTCCACAGAAGCACAGAGTGGTAGGGGTTGGAAGAGACCTCTGAAGATCACTGAGCTGCAGCAGGTCCAGAGGAGGCCACAAAGATGATCAGAGGGCTGCAGAACCTCCACTGTGTGGACAAGCTGGGAGAACTGGGGCTGCTCGGTCTGGAGAAGGAAAGGCTCCAGGGAGACCTCAGAGCAACCTTCCAGGACCTGAAGGGGCTCCAGAAGAGCTGGGGAGGGACTGGTGACAAGGGCTGGGAGGGACAGGCTGAGGAACAATGGCTTTGAGCTGGGAGAGGGGAGATTGAGAGGGGAGATGAGGAAGAAATTGTTGAGAGTGAGGGTGGGGAGAGCCTGGCACAGGCTGCCCAGGGAGGCTGTGGCTGCCTCCTGCCTGGAGGTGTTGAAGGCCAGGCTGGATGAGGCCCTGAGCCACCAGGGCTGGTGGGAGGTGTCCCTGCCCATGGCAGGGGGTTGGAACTGGATGAGCTTTCAGGTCCCTTCCAACCCAAACCAGTCTGAATCTATGGTGAGGTTGGAGGTGCTGGAGCTGAGCTGGACTGCAGCCAGTGGGTCAGGTCCTTGCTCCTAGGGACACAGCATATTCTCAGTGAGGAGCTGGGAAGCCAGGGAGGGGAGGTTTGCAACAAGGATGCTGGGATCATGTTGGATTAGAAGCTTTGCTGCCACACTGGAGGGGGTTTGTGGGGGTTGTGTGTTGTGTTTTTTACCCCTGAGTGCTGGGAAGAGGTTCTGGTGGAATCCTCAGCCTCAGCTTTCTGCTGCTTGTTTTCTCTTTTCAAGAAACAACAGGGATGGGAACAGAAGTCCTCTCCTGGCCAAAGTGCTCTTGCAGATTTCCTGCTTGTAAATATTGTGAGGCCAAAAGTGAAACCAGGCTGTGCTGTCCCAGTTTGCTGCAGGGGAAACCAGCCCCAGCCCTTCCCATGCTGAAGGAGAAATGGCACTTGAGCTGCTCCTGGAGCATTCTCTTCCCCAGGCTGAACATTCCCAACTCTCCCAAGCCTGTACCCACAGGGGGAGGGTCTCCAGCCCTCTGATCTCCTTTGTGGCCTCCTCTGGAGCCACTGCACCAGGTTCCATGTCCTCCTTGTGCTGGAAGCACCAGACCTGGACCCAGTACTCTCCACAGAAGGAGACTCCACAACCTCTCTGGGCAGCCTGCTCCAGGCCTCCAGCACCTTCACACCAGACAACTTTCTCCTCCTGCTCGGCTGGAACCTCCTGGCTGCCACTTTGTGCCCCTTGCCCTGTCCCTGGGCACCACTCAGCAGAGTCTGGCCCCAGCCTCTTGCCCCCCACAGCTCCTTCAGCTCTTGCTGAGCATTGCTCAGCTCCCCTCTGGGGCTGCTCTGCTGCAGGCTCTCAGCCCCAGGGCTCTCAGCCTTTGCTCCTCACAGAGCTGCTCCAGGCCCCTCAGCATCTTCCCAGACTCTCCCCAGCAGCTCCTTGTCCCTTCAACTGGAGAGCCCAGAACTGGACCCCTGACTCCAGATGTAGCCTCAGTAGGGCAGAGTAGAGGGGGAGTAGAACCTCCCTTGACCTGCTGGCCACACTCCTCTTCACCCCCCTCCCAGGAGACCATTGGCCTTGTGGGCCATCAGGGCAGCTTGCTGGCTCAGGGGGAAGCAGTGGCAGTGATTTCAGTTTCTGCTGCAGGCAGCATCGTTGGCAGCAGTCCTGTGGAGCTGTGAATTCCCCTCCCTGTTGCCATTTCAAACCACTGCCTCCTCTATGAGCAGAGCAGGGCAGAGAACACCCCTGGAGCAGCAGCCAGACAACCTCCCCCCAAACTCACACCTCAGCACAGCTTGGCCAAGAAGGTCCTGCCTGGCAGGTGGGTGAGGATGCCTGTGCAGTGTCAGCTTTCTGGCAGCACTTCAGCACTAATTATTTAGCACCCAAAAATACCTAAGGAGGAGAGAGGCCTCTCTTTAACCAGCAGGAGTGTTTGGCTGCCTGTTTGCTCCCTGCTTGCATAAGCAGAAATGGAAATCAATGTGCTTTGGACAGCCCAGATTCAGAGCAGCCCAGATCCTCAATGGGTTTGAACACAAATGAGGTTGCAGAGTCAACAGCTCTGCCAGGGCAGCTCCTAAAGCTCCCAGTGAAAGCAGCCACAAAGCAGAGGCCATGGAGCATCTCCCTGTGCTGTGTGCTGCTGTGTGGTTTGCTCCCAGCCTAAGGCAGGGGTTTGCTCTTTCCACAGCATCACAGAATGGTTGGGCTGGAAGGGACCTCTGGAGAGCATCCAGTCCAGCCCCCTGCCAAGCCAGGGGCACCTGGAACAGCTCACACAGGAACACGTCCAGGTGGGCTTGGAATGTCTCCAGAGATGGAGACTCCAGCACCTCTCTGGGCAGCCTGCTCCAGGCCTCCACCACCCTTCAGTCACAGAAGTTCCTCCTCATGTTCAGAGGCAGCTTCTGATGGGCAAGTTTGTGCCCACTGCCCCTTGGCCTGGCACTGGGCACCACTGAACAGAGCCTGCTGCTACCCTGCTGACAGCCACCCTTGAAGTGTTGCTCAGCACTGATCAGATCCCCCTCAGGCTGCTCTTCTCCAGCCTAAAGCCCCAATGCTCTCAGCCTGCCCCCACCAGAGAGGTTCCACTGCCCTCAGCACCTTGGCAGCCCTTTGCTGTGCCCTCTCCAGCCACTCCCTGACCTCCTTGAGCTGGGAAGCCCAGACCTGGATGCACTACTCCAGCTGTGGCCTCACCAGGGCAGAGGAGATGGGGAGAAGAACCTCTCTTGTCCTGCTGGCCACACTCTTCTTGATGCCCCCCAGGATGCCATTGGCCTTTCTGGTCACAAGGGCTCCTTGCTGGGGCAGGGTCAGCCTCTTGTCCACCAGCACTGACAAATCCTCTTCCCCAGCTGCAGGAGCTGCTCTCCAGCAGCTCAGCTCCCAGCACTTTCCCTGGATCCCTGTGCAGGGCAGCTACACCTGGCTGGAACACGTTAAGGCCGCTGCTCCCAGGGGCCGGAAATGCCACGCTGGAAATTCCAGCGGCACAGGAACCAAGCACAAGGCAAAAAGCAGCTAAAAATACTTCTCCAGCCAAAATAATAACAACAGTAAATATGGAGATGCTAAAATAAGGGCAGATCTGAGAGCTAGGCTGGAAAAGATCAACCATGGGCAGGCAAACCCATCCCAGAACCAGGCCTAAGAGAGTCCAGCCACCTTCCGGGGCTCAGCAGCCACAGATTTTGACTTCCAAATGCTCCAGGAAACAGCCTGAAGCTTGAGCAGAGAGCTGAAGGGAAGCAGCTTTTTGGTTGACAGGAAAAGGGTCTGTGCTACACCCCCTGTGTGACAGGCAAGTGTGCCCAACTAAGCCCCAGAGCAGCCACACCTCCCAGTTCTTGAGCCAGGTCCATCCCAGGAGCCTCTGCTGGAGCCACACCACCCGGGCACAGCAGCAATGCCAAACCAGATGCCAGGAATGCCAACTCCTGGTTGCAGAATGGAGCCAGGTAGCAGAGGTGCCTGCCCACCTTCCCACCCAGCCCTGCTGTCACACCTCTGGCATGCTACAGAATGGTCAGGGTTGGAAGAGACCTCTAAAGACCAACACCTTCTGCCTGCTCTTTATTCCTGCAGCCAGTTCTGCAGCCCCTAGGAAGGAAGGCTCTGGAGGTGCTGGAAGGTATCCAGAGAAGGGCCACGAGGATGAGCAGAGGGCTGGAGCTGCTCTCCTATGAGGACAGACTGAGAGAGTTGGGGTTGTTCAGTCTGGAGAGGAGAAGGCTCCCAGGAGACCTTATTGTGGCCTTGCAGGGGGCTCCAAGAAAGCTGGGGAGGGACTTTGGAGGGTGTCAGGGAGGGATAGGACTGGGGGGGATGGAGCAAAACTAGAAGTGGGGAGATTCAGATTGGATGTGAGGAAGAAGTTCTTCCCCATGAGGGTGGTGAGAGCCTGGCACAGGTTGCCCAGGGAGGTGGTGGAAGCCTCAGCCCTGGAGCTGTTTAAGGCCAGGCTGGATGTGGCTGTGAGCAACCTGCTGTGGTGTGAGGTGTCCCTGCCCATGGCAGGGGGGTTGGAACTGGCTGAGCCTTGAGGTCCCTTCCAACTCTAACAATTCTATGACTCTATGATCCCTTCTCCCAGACCTCTAACAGTCATCCACCTGGCTGCTGGGCCAGGAGAGGTCCTTGTACTCAGCTGGAAGGTGGCAAGCTCAGCAGATAACCCAGCCCCATCCTGCTGCCCCACTGCTCATCCCAGCGTGGCCTCGGGCATGGGTGGGGCAATTTCTGCCCGAGAAGCTGCAGCTTGCTTTGCTGTCAGCATGAGATGGATGCTGCAGATAGCCAGAGCTGCAAACCTGGTTGTGAACACCAAGAGAAAGGACACAGGGTCACCTTCTGCCCCTATGTGAAGCAACTCACCCAAAGCTGTAGCTCTGCAGGATCTGTCCCATCCTAGCAGCTCAGCAGAAGCAGCCAAGTGGGACCTTGAAGTGCTTTCGGTTTTACTAAGGCAGAGGAAGCTCCTGCCTGACAACACCAAGTCCCTGGGCCCAGCACCACAGAGGTTCTGAGAGCAAGCCCAGCGTCAGCAAGATGCAGGTGGCAGTGGTGGGACCCAAGGCACCTGCAAAGCCTTTCTCCTGTGGCAGGGATCAGGCTGCACGTGTCACCAGCACAGGAATCTGCTGACACTGCGACCCAGACCATCGGCCTGGCTGTGCCGGCTCCAAGAGCCACGCAGGACAACGCTGCATCCAGACGTCAGGCTCCTCAGCAAGGAGGGGTCCCCTTCCACCTCCTTCCCTCCTGTCCACAGAGCTCACAGCCTCCTTCCCAGTCAGCAGGCAGAGAATAAAAAAGGCTCCTGGATAAACAGATAATTTTCACTTGGCAGCCTGGAACGACCGCTTCCATTTGGCATCTCACATCTGAGGCTACACCACCTCCTCCTGCGCTGCTGCAGCCTGAAATAAGGTTAAGACCATCTCTGCTTCCTCAGCCCTGTCCCCAGATACTCCCAGTGCCCTCAAAAGCAAGAGCTCTTCACCAGCCCAAGAGAAAGAGAAAGTGCTGCTCGCCCTCCCCTCCGTGAGGGACCTCAGCTTGCAGCTGCGGGCAGAGGAAGGGATGTGCAAAAGCTGCCAGGGCTTGGCCTCCCAGGCAGGCAGGGCAGAGGAAGGTGCTCTGCTTGCCTCCACTGCAGCAAGGGACAGGCTGCACCTCTGCTCTGCAGCAGCAGCCAGGCTGGTGAGAGCTGCTGCCCCTGCCAGGCCAGCAGGCAGAGGCTGCAGAACCCACCCAGCAGAAGGAGGTTTAGGGACAGCCTGCTGTAAGAGGACTTTGAGAGAGAACCTGGAGGAACAGCAGCTACCAAAGCCAGCAGCAGAGGAAACATCAGAGCTGCATGGCAGGGGCCAAAGCAGAGGAGAGATGCTGCAGCAGTCACCCTGCCCACCTGAGAGCTGACCCTAAGCCCACCCGAGAGCTGACCCTAAGCCCACCCGAGAGCTGACCCTAAGCCCACCCGCTTGGCACCTTCTGGAGCCAGCAGCCACAGTGACCCCCAGAGACTGGCACATGTGGGTGCTGGGCACACCCCACCAGGGCAGAAGAGTTGATGTTCAGGCAAGCAACTGTCCATGTCCCACCACACTGCAATGGGTTGGCTTGGCTGCTGGGCACCAGGGCTGCTGGGCACCAGGGCTGAGGTTTCCCTCCTGCACTGGCACCCGGAGCACATGAGTGTGTTTCATCTTCAGGGTGAAGTCAGAGGCCAAAACAGCAAACTCCTGGAGAGCTCTCATTCCATCTCCCCACCAAAGCTGGGAGAAGGGCAGGTGTCCTGAACTCCCAGCCCTGGGGCAGCCCAACCATCACCAAGGCCAAGCCACCACCGAAGCCTTGCCACACACACGACGCTGTGCACGCTGCCACCGCTTCCCTCGCCTCCCCTGAAGGCAGAGCAGGGTCCACAGCCTCCACCACAGCCCACTGAGGAAGATCTACAGCAAAACCTTCCTCCTGCTTATGCAGCCACAGGGCCCTGAGGACAGAAAAACAGCCAGCCTCAGGAAGATGTGCAAACCCCATGGGATGTGCAGGGGCTGCTGAGCTGCCTTCACCCCTTGGTCAGTGAGCCCCAGAACAAGCCCTGCCCGTGGCAGGCAGCCCCAGGCCCACCTCACGCAGTGGACAACACAACAGCTCCCAGCTTGCTGGCAGCACAGCTCCTTTATTGTACTGGGGCCAGCTCTGGGCACCCCAGTTCAAGAGAGACAGGGAACTACTGGAGAGAGTTCAGCAGAAGCTCTGGAGATGCTTGAAGGTCCTGGAGCAGCTCTGTGAGGAGCAAAGGCTGAAAGCCCTGGGGCTGAGAGCCTGCAGATGAACAGCCCCAGAGGGGAGCTGAGCAATGCTCAGCAAGAGCTGAAGGAGCTGTGGGGGGCAAGAGGCTGGGGCCAGACTCTGCTCAGTGGTGCCCACGGACAGCACAAGGAGCAGCAGGCACAAACTGGAAGCCAGGAGGTTGGAGCTGAGCAGGAGGAGAAAGTTGTTTGGTGTGAGGGTGTGGTGTTCCTGGGCAAGCTGCTGTGGGTGCACAGGGGTGGCACTGGGTGATCTCCAGAGGTCCCTTGCAACCCCCACTCTGCTGGGAGTGACTTATTAATTCTCAATCAGGCTCTCATGCAGGGGGTTCTGGTCTGCTCTGTGGACAGCTGGTGGAGACAAACCCTGGTGAAGCACAGAGCTGCCTTCCCACGCTGCCAGGCTGCTGCCAGCCCCTGCCTCTCATCCACCCTCCTATGCCTGGTGTCACAGGCATCATCCAAGGGGGCTGCTGCCCACAGGATGATCCATTCCTCATCACAGCAGGACAAGGCTCCAGAGAAACCCTGAGCAGAGGTGTTGTGGGGTGCATGAGTCAGAGGGTCCCACCAGACCTCCCACACACCATGGGAGAGCTCCTCAGGACTCTGCTTACAGAGCACAACTCACAGCTGTGTCCCAGAGGCCAGGCTGCAGCAGAAGGGGAGCAGAGGACATGGGAGGATGCAGCCATCTGAGCAGTGGCTCAAGAGGGAGAGCTGTCAAGGGGTGTAAGACCATCAAGAGCAAAAGCATGCAACCCTTTTGAGGATGTCCTTAGAGATCCCAAAGCCTTGAGTCCCACATCTGCTTCCTTCTGGCACTGCAGGGGATCAGCTGCAGCCTGCCTGAGGGGCTCCACATCTGTTCTCCAAAGGACAGGGAACCTTTCCCAAGCCCTTTCCTAGAGCAAGGCCGAATTCCTGGATGCACATGGACCCCTTCCTCACCCCAGCCCATGCTAGGTGACAGTCTCAGAGCCTTTCATCCACCTGGAGGAGACTTCCTTCCTGCAGAGGAATTCAGCTGAACACAAACAAGGCCTGGCCAGGTCACTCCTGCCCAGGCAGTGTGACACAAGTGACACTCAGCACTTCTGCCCCTCCACAGCCTTTGGATGAGCTCCCAGGAGCCTCAGGACCAGGAGGATGTTGAGTGCTGCCCTCAGGTCTCCCCACAACACAAATGGCTTGAAAGTGGTCAGAGAAGGCTCAGCAGCACTGAACAACCCAGAATATCCACACTCATTCCCAACTTCCAGGGAGCAAGTTCAGCAGAGCTGAGCTCTCAGCACCCCCTGGTCTCTCCCTGCACCCCTAAAGAGCCACAGGAGGAGCAGCAGCACTTCTACTCATCTGCACAGGGAGCAGGGAGAAGGCTCCCTGAGAACAAGAGACAAGGAGCCCAAGCCTGAGTACATTGACTCATAGAATGGTTTGGGTTGGAAGAGACCTTAAAGATCATCCAGTTCCAACTCCCCTGCAAGGACACCTCCCACCAAGGCCTCATCCAGCCTGGCTTAGAACATCTCTAGGCAGGGGGCATCCACAAACCTCCCTGGGAAACCTGTTCCAGTGCCTCCCCATCCTCAGTGTGCCTCATCTCCAGTCTCAATCTCCCCTCCTTGAGTTTCAGACCATTCCCTCTTGTCCTGTCACCCCCAGCCCTTGTCAAAAGTCCCTCTCCAACTCTCCTGGAGCCCCTTCAGGTAGTGGAAAGCTGTTCTAAGTTCCTCCTAGAGCCTTTGCTTCTCCAGGCTGAACAGCCCCAGCTCTCCCAGCCTGTCCCCATGGGGGAGGTTCTCTAACCCTCTGATCATCTCCATGGCCTTCTCTAGCCCCACTCCAACAGCTCCTCACCAAGGAAGAGACCTGACAGAAGGAGCTGAGGCACATAACTACTCAGTGCTGTGCAGAAAGCGGTGGCAGGAGGAGAGGAGCAGAGCTCCCAGCAGCTCCTGCAGGCCAGGGCAGTAGCCCTGCTGGGGCAGCACCGCTCCGCTGCCACATTGGCCTCACATTTGTCTCCTGCTTCACATTTCTAGGAGCTGGGTGGAGCAGATGCCTGCAGCCAGAACCTCCATCCTCCTCCTCCTCCTCCTCCCCAGTGCTACCCTGGGCAGCCACCACCTCTGAAAAGTCATTGACCTACTGCCAGGGGATACAGATGGACAGTGGTGGGGGTTCATCTCCTGCTTCCTGCACTGAGCAGGCTGCCCAGAGAGGTTGTGGAGTCTCCTTCTCTGGAGAGCTTCCAACCCCCCTGGCCACTGTGATCCTGGGCAAGCTGCTGTGGGGTGCCCCTGCTTTAGCAGGGGGGGTTGGACTGGGTGATGTCCAGATCTCCCTCCCATCCACCAGCCTGCTGGGATTCTGTGACTTATCCATTCCCATGGCTGGGGAGGTCAAGAGAAGCTCTCAGTCAGGTTCTGATGAAGGGGGCAGCCTCTATCCCCACGGGTTCTGGTGTGCTCTGTGGACAGCTGGTGGAGACAAACCCTGGTGAAGCACAGAGCTGCCTTCCCACGCTGCCACGCTGTGGGTGAGCTGCTGGCCTGCTGCCAGCCCCTGCTGGGATTCTGGGATTCCTCCCCTGCTCTGCCACTCCATGGGAGGGGGAAAGGAGGGGCTCCCAGCCCCAACAGCTGGGGAAGTGGAGTGAGCTGTGCTGTACCCCCTGCAATCTCAGTGAGGAGGCAACGAGGTGCTGGGAGCACCCAGGGGATGTGACAGCTCAGCACTGCAGCTGAAGATGTCAGAAGATCCTGGCCACCACAGACAGCTTGAGGCAGCCCTGAGGACTTGGTGCTACAAAGCAGCCAGCCAGGAGAGCACAAAGCCCGGCTGGGAGGCTTAGCCAAACCACTTTTCCCCCTGCCACCCTCACCAACACTTCTCATGGGCAGTTGCTGACTTGCCCCAGACCTCAACTACCAGCTTCTTCCCAACCCTGCCCAGGGACTAGGGCTGAGTAGGAAGCAGCAGATGGAAAACACCCAGCACTGGAGGAGCGGAAACCACAGCCTGCTTCATCTCCCATCTCCAGGGTTTGGGATGGTTCCTCATCCTGCAGGAACAGGGGCAGGCTGAGCACTCTGAGGCCTTCAGCTGGAGGGGTTTGCAGAAGGGATTGCCAAGGAGCCACTCACATGCCAGGCACGGAGAAAGGGGGGAAGCAGCCCTCCAAAGCCTCCGAGTGGCAGATCCCGGGCGCACACCCAGTGCGGCTGCCGAGGGCTGGGAGCTGCAGGTGACAGCAGGGATCCCCCAGGCCTCGGCCCAGCTGGGGACTGTCACTCTGCAGGGACCTGCTTGGCCTCCTGTCAGCTGTATCGCTCCCAACCCCTCTCTGTCAGCAGGATCTGGGTGCATAAGCACTTTTTATAGTAAGGTTGGGGCTTTTTTTTCCCCCCTTAACCCACATCCTCTTGACAGAACCAGGTTAAGAAGCAGCTGCAGTGCCAGATCTGGGGTTGCCTGTTGCAAAGCAAGGCAAGGAAGGAGGAGGTGCCTGGATCCAGTTTTCTCTCAATTACCAAACCACAGCTAACTGCAACTTCCCCAACTCCTCTAGGAGGGCATGGAAGCAGGAGCAGTGCCAGCTCTGCTCAGTCCCAGCCCCTCAGCGCTCCGGCGTGGGCCCTTCACCCCTCGCAGGGTGGGTGGAGGCAGGGTGTCATTCCCACTGGTGACAAGGGCTGTTTCCATTTCTGGGCTGCAGAGCTGCAGCTCTGCCAAGCCAAGCTGTCCCACATTCAAGCAAACACCACCTCCTGCTCTGCTTTCCTCCCTAAGCTGCTCCAAGCCCCACACGTTTCCTCTCCAGTGACTGCCAAGCCTGGAGAACTGGGGAGGGAGGGAAAGGAAAGCTTCCAGGGGGGGTTCACAGAGAAACCTCTCGCTGAAGAGCCATCAAACTCCTTGTGCAGAGATGCTAGAGTCACCTCCCTACTGCAAAGTCACTCGTGGCTGCCTTGGCCTATGGAGAGCTCCCAGCTCTGCACCCCAGTGGGGTCAGCCAGGACCACAAGCAGGACCCACAGCCCAGAACTGCCATGCAACGAATCCTCCCTGCAGAGCAACTGAGGCAGAGGGCTGCCCCATGGCACAACAACATCCAGCAGCTTACACAGGAGCATCAGCAGCATCTTCAGAGCCATCCATGAGGATCCATCTTCCCAGCCCTGCTCCAAGCCCAAGCAGCTCAACCCATTACACACTGCTCCTCATAACACCCTGAAGGTCCAGAAGCAAGCTGCCTAGCTGGCAGATGGGGAAGCGACAGGCCAGAGAGCTGAGAAGAAAAGAAGGAGGAGAAGGTTGATTCCCAACTAACAGGGACCAGTCCTTAAGTCCTAGACACATGCCCCAGCCTGCTGGCTTGCAGGGAGGGATAAGCTTCAGAACAGAGGGGCCAGAGACATACATCCCATTCCTGGTCATGCCACAGACTGTTCAGGACCTTCTCACTCCTCCACCCCTGAGGCAGGGGATCAGACTCACAGCCCTCTGCTATGCACTGTGACAGGCTGGAGGATTAAGGACTCCTCTGGTTTGCCACCTTCCAAAGGGGGTTCCTCATCTTGCCTTGCTCCCCATCTCTGTTTTGCACAGGGTTCAAAGGGTGAGGACTGGCAGAGGAACACCCAGGAGAGTGGCTGCTGCTGAAGGTGCAGCTGCAGGCTGGGAAAGGAAGCTTTTCATAAAAGCACAGATCTGTTTGGGCTGGAAAAGCCCCCCAGGATCAGCCAGGCCAACCTGCAACCCAACCCCACCATGGGCACCAAACCATGGCCCCAAGAGCCATGGCCACACCTCTCTTGAACACCTCCAGGGATGGGGACTCCACCACCTCCCTGGGCAGCCCCAAGCCCCAACCACTCTGGCAGCAAAGAAATCGTTCCTCATCTCCAACCTAACCCTCCCCTGGCACAATCTCTGACCCCCACCTCAATCTAACCTCCTTTCAGGTAGCCATAGAGAGCCATGAGGCCTCCCCTCAGCCTCCCCTCCTTGCAGACTTCCCTCTCTCGAGCAGGTAGGTCAAGTGCAACCTCACTGCTTCCCCACCTGCTTCTCTGGGCCCTACACAAAAGGCTTCAGAGGGATCACCCTCAAAGGCAACACACAGGATACTGCCCCAAGATGACCCATTTCATCCTGCTGCTCTTAATACCTGGAACATTATTTGCAGGACCAAACCCTCCCTTCCCCTCATTTCTGGGCTCTCATTTCCCTGCCTTGTCCCAGCAAGCTCAGCCAACACACGTTCACCCTTCCCCAGCACACACTCCCATCCAAACCCCAAACATTTCCTCCTTTCTGACTCAATTATCCCTGCTTCCAGTTCCCAGCACCTCTTCCAGTCCCTGCAGACAGGACACAGCTCCCAAGGTTCCTCCACTCATTACACAGAGAACCTGTGGGCCTAAACCCATCCACACTCCTTAGGGAAAGGGACCAGGACTTCCCACAGCTGCACACCCACAGCCAGCCCCGTGGGTAGGGGCTGAGAGAGGCTGCTCTGGAACATGGCCCCTCTAGGGCCTTTCAAACTGGGGACAGAACAACAAAGGGGCTCTGGGCTGCAGTGGGGACACCTCCAGAGGCCTCAGGCTGAATGGACACAGCTCAGTTATCACTACCACAAATGCTACCAGGAGCTGCAGAATATGCAAATGGAGTGGGGGGGAACACAGAGCCTCTGCATGGTGGGGTTGGAAGGAAGCAATGGAGATCATCCAGTCCAAGCCCCTGCTCCAGCAGGGCATCCACAGCACCTTGCCCAGGAGCACAATGGCCAGGGGGGGTTGGAAGTTCTCCACACCAGGAGACTCCACAACCTCTCTGGGCAGCCTGCTGCAGGCCTCCAGCACCCTCACAACAAACAACTTTCTCCTCCTGCTCAGCTCCAACCTCCTGGCTGCCACTTTGTGCCCCTTGCCCTGTCCCTGGGCACCACTGAACAGAATCTGGCCCCAGCCTCTTGCCCCCCACAGCTCCTTCAGCTCTTGCTGAGCATTGCTCAGCTCTCCTCTGGGGCTGCTCTGCTCCAGGCTCTCAGCCCCAGGGCTCTCAGCCTTTGCTCCTCACAGAGCTGCTCCAGGCCCCTCAGCATCTCCAGAGCTTCTGCTGGACTCTCTCCAGTAGCTCCTTGTCTCTTTAACTGGGGAGCCCAGATCTGGCCCCAGGACTCCACACGTGGCCTCAGTAGGGCAGAGGAGGAAGAAAACCTCCCTCAAACCTGCTGGCCACACTTTCCTGAATGCCTCCCAGAAGCCCATTGCCTTTCTTGGCCATGAGGGCACAGTGCTGGCTCATGGGCAGCTTGTTGCTCACCAGCACTCCCAGGCCCTTCTCTGCAGAGCTGCTTCCCAGCAGGTCACCCCTCAGCTGTACTGGTGCAGGAGGTTGTTCCTCCCCAGCTGAAGGACTCTGTATTTGCATTTGTTGAACTTCATGAGATTCCTCACTTTGCCATCTTCCTATACAGCCCCAGAACCTCTCCATCTCCAGCACCACACCACCCTGTGTTGGATGGGGCTCCACCACATGCCTTTGGTTCTGCCTCTCCAAGACAGAGCATGCTCAGGTTGGACTTGGCTTCAGGCTGGGTTTGAAGGCTGCTGCAAGCCCTTTGCCACACTGGAAGGAGGAAGTTCTCAGCCTTTCAGAGCTGGCCTGAACTCTGCACACAGGAGCCCAGGCAAAGGCCTTCCCGTGGGCAGGCGAAGCTGCATGCCTTTGATTGTGCTTCAGCAGAAAACATCTTTCTGTATGTGCATGGCCAAAGGCATCCAATCAAGAGCTCCAGAAAGCAGGGCAGAAGGTTACCAGGAAGCCTCACACCCAGCCCCAGAACAACCAACCTGTCCTGTCTGCAGAGAGAGGCTGCCTGACTGGCCTAAGGTCACCAAAGGAGCTGGGAACAGCGGGTCAGGCTCCTCTCCATCACCTCATCCTCACACACCACCACCAGCCCATGCAGCCTGGGGAGATGCCAGCATAACCCGACCTAGATTCCAAGGTACACCTCCAGCACCCAGCCCCACGCTCTGCTCTCTGCCCAGAAGGCTGGGCAGCAGCAGCAGACCCCTTTGTGAGCTTACCAGAGGCTGTGCAATGGGGTCTGTGGCACGCTGCGAGCAGGCTCACGCAGGAAGGTGAGAGAGGACAGGGGAAACCACAGGCACCTCATCCAGCAGGTCAGGGGAAGGGAAATCCTGCCATTAGCAGGATCCACTGCAGAGGATTTCACAGCTAATGCACTCTGGCCACCAAAGCCCACAGAGAAAGCAGAGGCAGGAGCATTTCTCTTCCCATAAGCTGCTTTGATGGGAAGTTTACGCACGCTGCAGCCCGGCTGCCCACACCAGCCCCAGCTGGAGAGCAGCTCCAAACCTGTGCCTTTAAATCCCTGCTGGCAGCAGGAGCAGGACTGGGGCTGTGTGAGCAGACACACCCTGCTCAGCGCCCCAGCACACAAACATTTCCTCCCAGCAGCTCCTGCTCCTGCGCTGCGGCTCAGCCGGCGCAGCCTCCGGCCCTGCCAGCACCGCCAAGGAGGGGACACAGCCAGGCTCACACCGAGCCCTGGGCACAGGGACACAGCTCCTCCACCCAAACCCCAGAAGGGTTTGACTTGGAAGGGACCTTTAACATCATTCAGTTCCAACCCCCATGCAGGGACACCTCCCAGCAGCCCAGGTTGCTCAAGGCCTCATCCAGCCTGGCCTTCAACACCTCCAGGCAGGAGGCAGCCACAGCCTCCCTGGGCAGCCTGTGCCAGGCTCTCCCCAGCCTCACCCAACAATTTCTTCCTCATCTCCAGTCCCAATCTCCCTTCTCCCAGCTCAAAGCCATTGCCCCTCTTCCTGTCACTTCCAGCCTTTGTCAAGTCCTTCCTCAGCTCTCCTGGAGCCCCTTCAGGTCCTGGAAAGCTGCTCTGAGGTCTCCCTGGAGCCTTCTCCAGGCTGAACAGCCCCAACTCTCAACCTGTCCCCATAGGGGAGGCTCTCCAGCCCTCTGATCATCTTCATGGCATCCCCCCAGCACTGGATGTTCTTCCCTCAAACTCCTTAAGGCCAACACTGGAGTTTAACTCAGACATTCCTCATGGCAGGCACAAGTTAAATATTGGCCCTAAAACAACAGCAAGTGCCTTTAAATGATTCTGGCTGGAGAAGCTCTGCTCTGGACTTTGATTTCTGGCTCCAAACAAGAATGGGAGCAAAGCACAGAGCATTACTCTCCTCTCCCAGGAGAAGACAGATTTCAGGCTCTGCACATCCCCTGCCAGGACCAGAACCAGCAGCAGGAACCATCCCCTGCTCTATCACACCCCGAGTGGCTGCTGTCCCCAAGCCAAACCCGCTGCAGTGCATCCTCTGCACCAGGCTCAGGGATATTTTGAGTCTCATTCCCAGGTCTGTGCTTTTATCTACACTCAGAGACACTGGAGCAGACCCCCTGGGAGACTTGGATGCCATGCAAACTGCAGCAGGGACATCTGCCAGCAGTGCCCTCCCCACCCTGGCTGCAGCAGCCCCGCTCTCGGTGGTGCCCACCTCCTCACCCAGCCATGCTGGCAGCCCAGCTCCCCATGCAGAAGATGCTGCAGGCTGCTCCTGCTCTGCAGGCAGCACAGCTTCCCAGTGGACATGCCAGCTCTTGCAAGGAAACAGCTCAGCAGGCAGGAGCCCAAGTAGTCAGAGAGATGTCAGCACAACAAACGGAAGAGGGAAAGGCGAGGAGAACATCAAAAAGAACCCCCTGGGGTCAGCACACCTGAAGCATGGCTGGGCTGTGCTTTCCACGGAGGAGAGGAGAGCAGAGCTCCTCCTGGGACCCTGCAGCCAGCCCTGAGCAGCCAGAGCCCCAGCAGAGCCTCAGTGCAGCCCAGCCCCTCAGCCAGCCCTCAGCAGCTGGGGCTGCTCCATCCCCAGGCAGCTCTCACCTCTCCGGCCCCAGGCAGGCTCCACCACCACCCAAACCCAGAGTCTGCTCCAACACAAGGACTCTGCCCACCAGTGCCCTGTGGCAAAATGCCTCTGGAGATACAGCCAGAGAGCTTCAGCTGGAGAAAGGTTACTGCAGCACACACAGGGGGACAGCACAGAACCACTGAATGGTTGGGCTGAAAGGGAGCTCTGGAGAGCACCCAGTCCAACCCCCTGCCAGGGCAGGGGCACCTGGAGCAGCTCACACAGGAACATGTCCAGGCAGGCTCTGAATGTCTCCAGAGATGGAGACTCCAGCACCTCTCTGGGCAGCCTGCTCCAGGGCTCCACCACCCTTCAGTCACAGAATTTCCTCCTCATGCTCAGATGCAGCTTCTGATGGGCAAGTTTGTGCCCACTGCCCCTTGGCCTGGCACTGGGCACCACTGAACAGAGCCTGGTGCCACCCTGCTGACAGCCCCCCTTGAAGTGTTGCTCAGCACTGATCAGATCCCCCTCAGGCTGCTCTTCTCCAGTCTGAACAGCCCAAATTCTCTCAGTGTTTCCCCATCAGAGATGTTCCACTGCCCTCAGCATCTTTGCAGCCCTTTGCTGTCCCCTCTCTAGCCAGTCCCTGAAGCTCACTGCACAGCATCTCCTGCTCCTGAGCTTTATACCATACCCAGCTCAGCCCAGTGTGGAGCATTAACAGAGCTTCCCTTTCACTCTCCTGAACTTGGTGCCTCTGGTCCTCACCAGCCCAAGGAGGTCCCTGTTCAGCTTCTCCTCCTCTAAGCAATGGAGAACTGCTTCCTGGCAATGCAATGCCTGCTGGCTGCTGTGCTGGAGCTCCCCTCTGCTCCTTCCCCACACTAAAACATCCACTGCTTCAGGCTGGAGAGTCTGCTGGGGACTCTGAGAGTCCCTTCTTGGGACCCCCTGATGGGTTTAAAAAACAGCTGCAAGTTACCCTGGAGGAAATGGGAAAGCTCCAGCACTTCCCAGTCCTTCCCCAGCCACCAAAGCCCTCCGAGCAACAAGCTCCAGCAAGTTTGTGCAGGAATTCCCAAGCCTTGAGGCAGAGATGGGTCTGTACCTGTGAGCACCAACATCTCCAGAGCCTCATCCCACAGCATGCTGACCTCCCAGTCACCAGAGAGGACAGGGGCCAGCAGTGCCTTCCACCACACAGACCACACCTCTGCTTCCAGCACCTGCTCCGAGTCATTGCCTGTACCTGGCCACACCAATGCCAGGCTCCAGCTCAAACCTGCACTGCTGGGATCAGAGGAATTGGCACAGCTGGGGGTGGGGGGATTCCAGGAGAGCCTTGGCCTGCCCCTCGCCCACACACACAGCACAGAAGGTGCTGGAAAGCACCATCCTCTCCCAGCAGTACCTGGGGGGATCAGGCAGAGAGTGTAAACTTCATCACTGCCAACAGCACATGCTAGAGAAAGGAAAGAAAAAGGGGCTCTGGCTTTGCTCTTTATCCCTCAGTGCTCTCTAGAAAGCAAAGAGCAGCAAGTTTGTACCTGAAAACACCAGGCAGTGTGGCAAGAGCCTGTGAGGATGGAGCTTCCCAGGAGACCAAATCCATCACACCTCCATTCTGGTTTCAAATCAGACACTGACTTTCCAGAGGCTGTCTTTAGCCCCCTGTGCCCAACTTTCCAGGCTGGGAAGGGGAATGAATCCCCAGGGATGCAGTAGCCCCCCATTCCCCCCAGCACAGCCCTGCTCAGCTGCAGACCCCTGAGGCTGCAGAGCTTCCCAAAAATCCAAGTTGAAGACCAAGCTCAGCCCCTGTTTATCAACTCAAGAAGGTCCCTCTTGGGCTGACAGAGCTGGTGCATCACCTGCCAACTGCCTAATTCACCGTGTGGAAAGCACAAGCCAGGCTCCCTCATTAACAGCCATTACATAAGGGGAAGTAACAAAGGGCCACAGGACATTCCTCGCTGGGTGGACACGAGAAGATGAAGGATGACCAAAATTAATGCTGCTTTCCTCCACACTCTGTGTCTCAAGCACCCTAGGAGCCTGAGGAAGGCCTCACTGAGAGCTGGCTGCAGCAGCAGCATGGCTCACACCAACTCTCATGTTCACATGTCCAGAGAAGGGCAACAAGGCTGGGGAGAGGCCCTGAGCACAGCCCTGTGAGGAGAGGCTGAGGGAGCTGGGGTTGCTCAGCCTGGAGAAGAGGAGGCTCAGAGGAGACCTTCTTGCTCTCTACAACTCCCTGAAGGGAGGTTGTAGCCAGGTGGGGGTTGGTCTCTTCTCTCAAGCAACCAGCACCAGAACAAGAGGACAGAGTCTCAAGCTGTGCCAGGGGAAGTTTAGGCTGGAGGTGAGGAGAAAGTTCTTCACTGAGAGAGTTGTTAGCCATTGGAATGTGCTGCCCAGGGAGGTGGTGGAGTCCCCATCCCTGGAGGTGTTCAAGAGGGGATTGGACATGGCACTTGGTGCCATGGTTTAGTCATGGGGTCTGTGGTGACAGGTTGGACTTGATGATCTTTGAGGTCTCTTCCAACCTTGGTGATTCTGTGATCCTACTGCCAGCTCTGCCCCATGGACACCAGAGCAGGCAGCACCTCCCAGCGGCTCCCTTCCCGAGGGGCCCAGTGGGCAGCAGTGCAGCTGCAGTCTGCTGCCTGACACTGGGGAGGAAGCTGAGATTCAGAGGTTCACAGAAGGGTTTGGGATGGAAGGGACCTGAAAGATCACCTACTCCAACCCCCTGCCGTGGGCAGGGACACCTCCCACCAGCCCAGGCTGCTCAAGGTCTCATCCAACCTGGCCTTGAACATCTCCAGGGAGGAGGCAGCCACAGCCTCCCTGGGCAGCCTGTGCCAGGCTCTCCCCACCCTCACTCTCAACAATCTCTTCCTCATCTCCAGTCTCAATCTCCCCTCCTCAAGTTTCAGTCCATTCCCTCTTGTCCTATCACTCCCAGCCCTTGTCCAAAGTCACTCCCCAGCTCTCCTGTAGCCCCTTCAGATGCTGGCAGGCTGCTCTAAGGTCTCCCTGAAGCTTTCTCTTTTCCAGGCTGAACAGGCCCAACTCTCCCATCCTGTCCCCATAGGGGAGGTGCTCCAGCCCTCATCCTCATGGCCTCCTCTTACCCACTCCAGCAGCTCCATGTGTCAGCCTGTAGTGTGGGGCAATCTCCCCAGGCCTGGCACCCACCTCCTGTGTCCCTCACAGGGCAGGACTCACAGTTTTGAGCAGATGAGCTCATGAGCACACCTGGTTTCACTGTCACAGGTGAAGCAGCCTCAAGCCATCCAGATCTTTGTTTCCTACAAGTGAGGACATTCAGCTGCAACATTTTAAGTGACCTGGGTCTGACTGCAGTGGGCAGATGCCAGCAGGGTACTGCTTGGACAATGCAACTGCCATCAACCTTCCAGCAGAACAGACTTCATGGGCACTGGAAAACATTCCTTCTGTTCCTCATCTTTGTGGAACCAAAGAAGCCAATTCAAAGCCTCTCAAGAACTAACTGAATTCCTTCACTCCAGGAGCAAACTCTATTGGGAGCCCTGAAAGAAATCACAAACTGCCCTGCAAGGTTTCACCCACAGGTTCCAGCTTACCTGAGGAACCACCTCCTAGACAGCACAGTGTGGGATCACTTCAGCACCTCTCAAGCACCCCTAACTTGCTGCAGCCTTCCCATCACAGCCATCAGAAGGCAGACAGACAGACTGTGTTCCCACCAGCCCTGAGCCAAGCAATGCAAGCAGATGAAGGAAGCTCCTGAGTTGGCATCTGAGTCTCTCCCCTCCCAGCAGCGCTATGAGGGCAGAGGGTTTGACTCCTGGGGCAGGTGGAAATCACAGGAGCAGCACAAGGCAAACCAGGCCCCTGCACAGTGCTACCAACCCCCCTGTTAACTGCTGAGAGACAGGAGAGCATCTCCACAGACCTGAAGTCTGCTCTGTTCCTGCACACCCCCAGAAAGGATTCAAAGCACTGCAGGGGCTGCTGCTCAGCCGAGGCTTCCTCAGCACCTCAGACAAGCCTTTAGTGCCTGTGGTGCTGCAGTTCCCCTCTCTAAGGAGCACAGATAAACAGCTCCCTGCCCAGCCTGGCTCCTTCTGTAACATCCCCAGCCCAGCAGCCAGGCACACACCGGGATGGAGCAGCCAAAGCAAAGTGCTGCTGCTCCAGCACAGCTCATCAGAGCTCCTCTGAGCTGGGAAAAGCACAGGGGAGGGCAGGGGGGAGAAGGCTCCAGAGCACAATCAGGCCAGAGCCCAGGGAAGGTGTTTATCGGCAGCTGCTCTCGGACGTGGTCTCCTCCAGCCCAGCGGGGCTGGAAGGGGAAATAACAATCCTGATTGTCCGTGAGCACAGCCCTCCTGTCAGCCTCATTGATCCGCTGAGTCACTCCCTACCAACAGTTTTGACAAGGCTCAGGCTGCACAGGAGCCTGGAAGCAGAATACAAAGCGAGAGGCCAGGCAGAGCCTCTCCCGGCGGCGGCAGGGAGCAGCGCTCGCAGGGCAGCAGCCAGAAACCTGCTGAACGGCAAGCGCCGGCTTCCTGCTCTCCACTCGCTCTTCTGAGGAGTGCTGCAACAAGCAAACCAAACACAAACCACGCTGCAAGGCCAGGCACACAGAGCCCCATTCAGTGAGCCCAGGGAAACCGCTGGGCAGAGACACAGGCTGCCCTGCAAACCGCCACCTGCGCCCCGGCCGGTCCGCAGCGAGCACCAAGCAGGGCGGCAGCTGCTCCTGCAAAGAAGCTGCAGAACGGCTCCAGAAGGCCTTCCAGATTTGTAAGCTAAGGAGGAGATGATCAAATCCCAAGGTAGCCTGACACAGGAGTGCAGTTGTCTCTGCAGCTAAGGAGACAATCCTCTCTGGGGAGAGCTGGGGGTCCCCTGAGCGTGGGTAGAATCATAGAATGGGCTGGAAGAGACCTTGAAGAGGGACAGTGGGGATGGGGAGACACTGGAACAGGTTGCCCAGGGAGGTTGTGGCTGCCCCCTCCCTGGAGGTGTTCAAGGCCAGGTTGGATGGGGCCCTAAGTAACGTGGTCTAGTGGGAGGTGTCCCTGCCCATGGCAGGGGGTTGGAACTAGATGATCTTGAAGGTCCCTTCCAACCTAACCCATTCTACGAATCCATGAATCATCTAGCTCCAACCCCATGCCAGACCACCAGATCCAGACCTGCCACCAGCCAGGCAGCAGAGTAGGCTTAGACCAACCTCATCTGCACCACACCACCTACAACCCACCCCTAGAGGCCCCAAAGGTGGCTAAGCAGTGCTAAAGCCAGCAGCAAGCAATGCTCCTATCTGCATGGCACCAAACCTAACAAATGTTTGGTGAGTTTCTGGCAGGAGCCAAGCCTGCCCTGCCACAGACAAGGCCTCTCCACAGGATCCCCATGGAGGCCTCCTGTCCTAATTTACAGCCATTCCTCCTCAGACACTCTGGCAAACACCAAACGTTGGCTCCCCTCGGTTACATAAGGCCCAGTTTTGGAGCCTCCACGCTGGCTGTGGGGAGAGGGGGCAGGCTGAAGGGACAGTTGGCTGGCAGGTGAACTTCCAGACTCCCCAGGAATCATCTCCAGAGAGCCAACCACTTGTTGTGCAAAGAGGAAACAATTGCTTTAGTTAACAAGGCAACTTCCAAACACTCTGGTGGGAACCACTTGCATCCCTGCAGTCACTCTACACAGGGTTTGACCTGGGTCCTGGTTAGCTCCAGCTCGTTTAGAACTCACTAATTTCATGGCAACTTAGAAGAGGTTTCACAAACTTCATTCTTTTTAACACAGGAGGCCCCTGCTCTACCCAGACGACGAGCTGCTCCTCAAAGGAAGTGACCTTACTGAAATCCCCCCCAGCATCAGGTTATTTGTGTCCCACCCTCCAGGGGCGAGAGCCCCACTCAGCTCCCCTCTGCCAGCCACCACAGGGGAGCCACAGGCCTCTGGTGGTGGCCCAGCTCCACAGGAGAGCTGCTTCTCTCCTCTGCAAAACTGCTCTTGGCTGCCTCGGAAAGTCAGCTCCCGTCTGGTGGGGGCAGAAGGGGGGAAGGTATTTTCCCCGTTTCTCACATTCATCCTCACCCTCTTTGCTAAAGAAAAAAAAAATAATAAAAAGCTCTTTTAAATAGCAGCTCAGCCCAGTCCCTTCCCCCAAATAAACACTTCCCAAACCCTCTGGAGAGAGGAAAGCCACATACAAAGGAGCCAACATCCTGCGAGGCTCCGGCTCCCCGGGGCAGGCCGGGGCTGGGGGCAGGCCAGGGGGGACACAGCCGGGACAGGCCTGAGCCCATCCCTGCCCTCGACCCGACCTCAGAAGGGGCTGGGGGGGAGAGGGGGCCGCGATCGCGGCTGGAGCCGGACCCTTTTCTCCCAGGGCCACAAAACAGGCATCGCCGGGAGGAAATGGAGCACGGCGGCGCTGGGCCCTCAGCCCCCCGACACTCCCCGGCCACAACAGCCCACCAGACCCCCAGATCCAGTCAGAGCCCCACCCCCCCACCCCCCCGGCCCAGTCCGAGCCCCTACCCTCAGCCCCACCACCTCCCCGACCCCCTTCAGACTCCCAGGCCAAGCCCAGGCCTCTCCCCAGTACCTACCTCGCCCCGCGGCCTCCACAGCCCCTTCTCCCCTCCGGGCTCTGCCCAGCCCCCGCAGCCCCCCTACGGCCCCGGCTCCCGCCGCCCCCGCCCGAGGCGCCGCCCGGCCCGGCCCTCCCCCGGCCCCGGCGCTGCTCGGTCCAGGCTGGGTCGAGCCGCAGGGCACCGCGGCCCCGGTTACCTCCACGGGCCCTCAGCGCTGGGCCGCGCTGCCGCTGCCCCGCGGCCGCCTCCCCATGGCGGCGCCCCCGGCCCGGCTTCTCCTCACGCCGCCTCTCGCCTCCCCTCAGCACTCCGCGGGCAGCGGCCAGCCAGCCACAGCACTACGCCGCCGGCGTAGGCTCCCCACGCACCCATACGCCCCCCGTCACGCCGCCGGCGCAACCGCCCTTCCTGAATACCAACTCCGGAGCGGAGAGGCCCGGCGGAGCTCAGCGCAAGCGCAGCCGGCAGCAGGGTGGTGGCGCAACGGCGTTGGCGTAAAGCGCGTTCGAGAATAGGCGGCTTGAGAAGAGCGACGGGAGAGCGCTTTTGCGGCAGTGCAGAGCGCTTTACGGTAGCGCCGCGCTTGGCGGCTGCCGGCGGCGTCTCCGTTTAACTCCCCGCTGCCCGGCGGGCGCGAGCGGGCCTGGTCCAGAGGGCTCGGAATAAGGTCCAGCTCCGCCTTACCCCCAGCTCCATGTGTGGGGCAGGCTCCGGTATAGGGCACGGCTCCTCCGCAGACGCCAGCCCCCCGCTAGAGGGGTACAGCCCCCGTTGCAGGGTGTGCTCCCGGTGTGGGGTACAGCACCACTACAGCCACTGGGATCCGGTGTGGTGCACCGTGCTCAGCCCCACTGCAGGGAACAGCCTCCAGAATGGGGCACGGCACCGCTATGGGGCCCAGACCCTGCTATATAGGCAGCACAGGCTATAGGGGGCAGGCCCCGGTATGTGTCACAGCAACTCAGGTATAGGGGCCAGGCCTGAGCCCCCGAATAAGTCTACAGCCCCAGTATAGAGCACGACCCCACCACAGGGCACAGCAACACCCAGCCCTGCTCTAGAGCCTGGCTGGGCAATCTGAGGAGGACACCTAGGCTTGGGGGATAGGACAGAGGGGGTACAGCCATGGAACTGGTGAGTGTAGCCACATGGCCACCTCCACTGCAACCCCATCCTGGCCCATGGGAGGAGAGGAGAGCTGGAAACGAATTTTACAGACATTGAAGCTGTTCTGGGGACAGCAGCCCCAAGCAAAGTCACTGGCACAGAACATGAGAGAAGGAGCTGCTGCCATCCTCGCTGCCTTACAGGGGATGTCACCAGGACAGAGCTCCAGGCTAATACCCCTGCCAGGACAGCAGCCAGCCTGGCACACAGCCCCCAGTGCCACCTCCTAAAGCTCTTTTGCTCTTTTCAGTCTTTGGAGCTACTCTGTTCAATCATTAGGCCATTAAAGCCCTCTCCTTGTGAAGGAGGGCACAGCCAGGAGAATCTCTCCTTTCTGGTGGTGGCACAGAGCTGTCACCATTTGGCCCTTTCAGGGTATCAGTAGAGAGCAGAGGCATGACTGTATGATCCCATTGCTCTCCACGTCTGCACAGCATAGGACAGACTCACCCCCAAAATAGTTCCAGGCAAAGGGCAAACAAGTTTGTGTGGGGCTGGGGGGTTCTTCAGACACCAGCATCACTCCAAACCCTCTTCAGCAGTCCCAGCTGCTGGCATTGATTCTCTCCCACTTCCAGGGAAATGCTCCCCCCAGCACTTGTCTGGAGCTCATTTCTCCCTGTGGGTGTTTGCTTCTGCCAAAAAATGCCAGGATTTTGGAGAACAAACAAAAGAGAATGAGCTGCTCCACACATGTGCCCAGGTAGGCAAGAAGGCCACCAGCAGCCTGGCCTGGATCAGCAGTGGTGTGGCCACCAGGAGCAGGGCAGTGCTGGTGCCCCTGGACTGGACACTGGTGAGGCTGCACTTTGAATCCTGGGGTCAGTTTTGGGCTTCTCACACCAAGAAGGACATTGAGAGGCTGGAGCAGGTCCAGAGAAGGGCAACCAAGCTGGGGAAGGGTCTGGAGAACAGGGCTGGGGAGAAGCAGCTGAAGGACCTGGGGGGTGTTTAGTGTGGAGGAGGCTGAGGGGAGACCTCCTTGCTCTCTGCACCTCCCTGAGAGGAGGATGCAGTGAGGTGGAAGTTGGGCTCTGCTCCCTAGGATCAGGTGATAGGAGAGGAAATGGCCTGAAATCGTGCCAGGGGAGGGTTAGGTTGGAGAGGAGGAACAATTTGTTTGCTGCCAGAGTGGTCAGGGCTTGGCACAGGCTGCCCAGGGAGGTGGTGGAGTCCCCATCCCTGGAGGTGTTCCAGAACCCTGTGGCCATGGCACTTGGGGCCATGGTGGGGTTGGGTTGCTGCTTGGATTTGATGATCTCAGAAAGCTTCTCCAACCCAAACAATTCTCTGATAAAGCCCAAGCTGTGGCATGGTCCTGTTCCTCTTCCTGCTCAGGAGGGCAGCAAGGGGCTGTGAGCTTCATCCTGCTGGTGCAGAGGGGAAAATTGCCCCTGCAGCACCCACTGGCAGAGCCACCCCCATTCCCCCTCCCCCCCCCCCCCCATTTCCTTCTTGCACCATGCCACCTCCCCACACCACTGGGAGAGCTGACGTCAAGCACTTGGGGAACACTCAGGGTGTTCAGCTGTTTAGCCCAAGGACTGAAGGCACCATCTGGAGCAGGAGAGGGGCAAAGCAAATCATCTGAATTTTATTTGAAGGGCAAATCTCCAGCGGTGAGGATGCAGCATGCCAGAGGTGGGCTGCAGAGACCTGCACAGCCCCAGAACCAGCTCCAGAACCAGCTCCAGGGAGTGAGGCAGGAAAGCCAGGGAATTTCTGTTGGGAAAGCCATCCAGCTCTGAACCCTGCCCTTCGCCCGTGGGCAGGAGTTAATGAGGGATAATTAGCAGCAGACAACACAAATGAAGCACTCCCAATGACAAACAGAACGAGCTGCTCAGCGGTGGGAGGATGAAACCTTCCTGCCCTGAAACCTTCCTGGTCAGGGCCTGGGAAAGCAAAGTGACAAAAACACATCAAGAAGCAGACAAAGCAAAGCCTCCTGGTGGGTGCACCATGATGAGAGGACCCTGAAGCTTTTGGGGAGCTCCTTGGGGGCACGGTGCTGAGTTTGGCTGCACAACCACCCATTGCCCCCACACTTTGGGCCTGTCCTGTTTGCCCTGTCTGCTTCCTGAGTCCAGGCTTTTGCAGAGGGAGTGTGGCAGAGGTGAACGAGTCACAGCTCCAGGTGCCAAGCACCTGCCCAAGCAGCAGCTGGACCAAGAGCTTAAAGCTGTGTTTTGTGCTCAAACTTTGAGGATGTGGAGCAAGAACTTCAGCAAAAGGCATTTACAGAGGATCCCAGCGTGGTGAGGGCTGGAAGGGACCTCTGGAGATCATCCAGTCCAAACCCCTGCTCCAGCAGGGCACCCACAGCAGCCTGCCCAGGAGCACAATGGCCAGGGGGGGTTGGAAGCTCCCCAGAGAAGGAGACTCCACAACCTCTCTGGGCAGCCTGCCTCACACCAAACAACTTTCTCCTCCTGTTCAGATGGAACCTCCTGGGTTCCAGTTTGTGCCTGCTGCCCCTTATGCTGTCCCTGGGCACCACTGAGCAGAGTCTGGCCCCAGCCTCTTGCCCCCCACAGCTCCTTTAGCTTTTGCTGAGCATTGCTCAGCTCCCCTCTGGGGCTGCTCTTCTGCAGGCTCTCAGCCTTTGCTTCTCACAGAGCTGCTCCAGGCCCCTCAGCATCTTCAGAGCCTCTGCTGGACTCTCTCCAGTAGCTCCTTGTCTCTCAAACTGGGGTGCCCAGAACTGGCCCCAGGACTCCACATGGGCACAAACTTGCCCATCAGAGGTTCCATCTGAACATGAGGAGGAACTCCTGTGACTGAAGGGTGGTGGAGCCCTGGAGCAGGCTGCCCAGAGAGGTGCTGGAGTCTCCATCTCTGGAGACATTCCAAACCCACCTGGATGTGTTCCTGTGTGAGCTGCTCCAGGTGCCCCTGCCCTGGCAGGAGGGTTGGACTGGATGCTCTCCAGAGCTCCCTTCCCACCCAACCACTCTGTGATTTTTTTTCTGCTCATGGCAGACCTGTAGGAGCAGGAAGCACAGGAGGCCACTCCTGTGCTGCTTTCCCAGCCCGGGTGAGGAGCTTCATCCCACATTGTGCTGTTCTTTTAAAGACAAAACAACCTGCGCTGGGAGACCGCGGAGGGAAAAATAGAGACATCTCCATTTCCCTTTGCCAGGGAGCTCTGGTTACCTAGGAACAGACACACTTCTCTGCAGAGGCCCAGTTCTTCTCATCGAGCACAGGATGAGCATTTATTGTCTTGTGATCAGGAGAGGAGAAAAAAAAACCCCAACCCAACAGAAACCCACAAATAAACACCCCCCGCCCCGAGCTCCAGCGGCGACACCTCCACGCCACGGGAGGGCCAAGCAAGCCCGGGGGGCCAGGGCCAGGTTAATGGTGTTAAACAAAGCCTTTGGAAGCTAAAATGTAAACATTTAAAAACATCCAGGAGGAGCCCAAACCGTGAGGCAAACAACAACAAAAGCCCCGAAGTTTCTGGCACTGTGTTGAGTCAACTTCCTGGAACGATGACATGGAAGGGGGATGAGAGATGGCAGAGCCCAGCTGGAGAGGTTCAGCCAGCTCTGGGCATCAGTTTGGTGGCTGGCTCCAAGCCTTTTGGTGGGCAAGCTCCTAAACACTTCCCCTCCTCTCCTTGCCTCAAGCATTTCCAACGTGACTGGAGGGGGAGGCTTCAAAACTGCCCCCTCAGGATTAGCCAAGGGTGAGAAAGACAACCTCAGAGAGAAGCAGGACGTGGAGGACCCCAGCAGTGCTTCTCCTCTTGGTTCCCTTGGCACCTCCAACCTGACACGCTAAAAAAGGACCAAACCAGTTGCTTTTGGAAGGTTTTGGCAAGAGGCTGAGGTTGGGGAAGGGGCAGGGCTGGGAGGTGGGAGCATGGTGCAGGGGTGCCCCACGGGCTCTGGCTTCCCAGCCCTGTTCCCCACCTGGCTCCCCGCAGGCAGTCGCAGTTCCAGGCAGTTAACCCCCAGGCAGTTCCTGTCACTCTCTGATGGCCAGTGACAAAGAACACTCCAAATGACACTTGACACAAGACAAAGGCACCTAAAAGCTTGACAACAGCGGTCAGGTTGTGCTCTGTTAAGAAGGCTTCAAGCGTTTTGTACGTACAAGCACATTGCACAGTCACCACTAAACCCCCGGTGCTGGGAGCAGCTCAGCACCCCCGGAGCCAGCAGAAGGCCTCAGTGCTGCCTGTGAGCAGAAGCCCCCAGGGAGGCTCTGCCCTCTGATCCCTCTTCGTTTGGGCCCTAACAAAGCTGCCTTGCAGGCTCCAGGTGGTGTTTCCAGTATGACACAGGAGGAGTTGGAGCAAAGGGGATGTCCTACAGGGGCGGTGGGGGCCGAAGGGTTCTCCTTCCCCAGCCAGTACTTGATTAGATAAGGCACATGTAGAGACAAAAGATCACTTGCACATCAGTCCCACCTACCTAGGACAACCTCCCTGGCCTTCTCCAGCAGCCAATTTGGATTTTCCAGTTACTCAGTGTGAATTTGGAGTGACTCCACTTACACCAGAACACCTCTGGGATCCCATCCCAGTTCTGGTGCCCAACCCTTCCCAGGTTTCCAGAGAGGGTCACTGGGGCCAAAACTCTCAGAGCTGAAGGCTTTGAACACTCCCTCCCCTAGAAAACCACTGGGAAGTGCTCTCCCAGCTGACAGGCTGGAAAAGCTTCCCAGCAGGCTTCTGGGGAAGAAGAAGAACCTGTGCTGCCTGGAGGGCTGTGGGACAGAGGGGAAGGGGATGGCTCAGGCCACACAAGTCCTGGGGTGCAGAACAGAGATGAACAATGAGATGGATGCCAGCTCCTGGGGAAAACAAAACCTCCCAGCAGCTTCATCCTCTCCTGAGCTGACTCTTGGAGCAAGGCAGGAATCTCTCTCCCTGCTCAGATGTGGGAAGAGAGTGCTGCTGGTTACACAGAGCAGGTCTGCACAGCAAACACCACTCAGGAGCACTAACAAGAAGATTCTCTTGGTCTGCCAGACCCCACCACGTTTGGGTCTCAACCACACCAGGAGCAGGCAGGACTAAAACTATTCACTGTGAGAGAAATGTTCCCAAACCATGCTGGGGCCCAGCACTGAGCTCAACAGTTACCTTGATGGCCCAGAGAAGTGTCCCACCAAGGCAAGGTGTGCCCCAGAGGGCCCTTCTTGGGTCAGCACAAAACCTGGATGCCACAGGAGTGGAGTGGAGGTGGCACAGAGACTTTGTGCTGCCTACCTGTGACAGGGAGCACGTCGCCCAGGGAGCCAGGTCCAAAGCCCAGAGTCAGCCAGCTTCTCAGCAGGTTCCTGTGGGCTTTGACTCAGGCTTTTAGCAAGCAATCATGGAGCAGATGAGCTGAATCTGCACCTCTGAAGCACACAGATCCAGCTACAACTTTTGGCAGCAGGGAAAGCAAAGTGTCTGGTGGCAGCAGAGTCCTGGCCAGGCTCGGGAGGACTCTTGAGGACTTCACAGCTGAACGCCACTCACCCACAACAAGCACCCAAAGGGATTCTTCAGCAGAGAGCAGGGGAGGCTGAGGCTGTAGAGGTCACAGATACCTTTGCTAGTACCATGTAACTGCAGTGCTGCTTTTCCCTTGGAGTCACCAAGTCCAGATCCTTCACCCAGGAGAGCAAAGCCCAGGGGCTCCCAGCGCTCGCCGGGCGCCGGCGGCTCGAGAGACGAAAGCTCAGCAGGGAGGCAGGGGAAGGAGCAGTCCTGGTGGTGGGCACCACCACGGAGGGGGAAGAGAGGTGTGATCCCCTGGAGGAAGGGCAGGGAATGGTTGGTTCCTCAGGCAAACACTGGCAACAAAAAGCACAGGAAAAACCTTGTGGGGCAGGCCGTGCAGAGCTCCGGAGCTGGCGAGGGCTTGGCGAGGGCTGGCAGCACTTCTGCGGTGATGAGGAGACACAAAACCAAACCACAGGCCCCAAGGTGGGGGTGGCTTGGGGGGGGCAGGGGGAATGCCAAATGATCTTTTCAAATGACAATAATAAAAAGATCAAAAAAAAAACCCCAAAACCCAACCAAAACCCAAGAGGAAACCAGAGAAGGGCAGCCAGGCAGTTTGCAGCTGAGGCTGCTTAAGGCCATTGGTTTCCCGGGGGGTAGTTGGGCACTGTGGGGTACTCTGGCAGGCTGTTCCCAGAAAAATTGCTGTACTGAGCCTCCCTGCTGGGGGGGTTCCTCCATGTGCCACTGTTCCACTCATCCTGAGCTTTCTGAAAGCTTCCACCACCTCCTCGGTAGATTTTGTGTACCTAAGGGAGGGGAGAGAGAAGAGAAGGGAAGTCAGCACCAGGCATCCTCGGCTGAGGAGAGCTCCAGGCCCTCAGGGGCTCTGCTGGGGTTGTTCCTCTCTCTCTCTAAGGAGCTGCACTTCCAAGGAGCAACAGCACTGAACACACTGAGAAGGGAGCACTGGAGAGAAGGGAGCTGCAGCTGGAGAACAGAGCTGCCTGCCACTACCTGAAGGGAGCCCACAGGAAGGCTGCAGAGGAGCTTCTCCTGAGGGTGTCTAGGGATAGGACAAGGGGGAATGGTCTAAAGCTGAGGGAGAGCAGGGTCAGACTGGAGCTGAGGAAGAAGTTCTTCAGTACAAAGGTGGTGAAAGGAACAGGTTGCCCAGGGAGGCTGTGGCTGCCTCCTCCCTGGAGGTGCTCAAGGCCAGGCTGGATGAGGCCTTGAGCAAGCTGTGCTGGTGGGAGGTGTCCTTGCCCATGGCAGGGGGTTGGGACTGGATGAGCCTTCAGGTCCCTTCCAACCCAACCCAACCCAACCCATTCTATGTTCCTATGATTCCATGGCAAGGAACATCACCACGTGAAGGGGTGACAACATCCAGCCCCATGTCTTGTGTTCCCTGGATCTGCCCTCTAGATACTCCTGAGACCCCCCAGCTGAGGACAGAGAAGACAGCTGGAGCAACCTACCCTTATAATGCAGATCAGCATTGCCACTGCTGACAGTGTGAACATGATGGCAGGGAACAGCATGAACACAGCAGCTGCCACGTTGGAGCTGAAGAAGCCAATGGCTGCCAACCACCCACTGG